>NC_073304.1:104529426-104876926 GCF_027595985.1 Sorex araneus
GAACAATCCATTTGGGGTACCCCGTTATTTACTGAGAAGTCTTAGGGACTGGTCAAAGACAGAGCAGGACACACACCAATAACAGCATTTAATGTTTTAACCCATGTCAGGGATACCCCAGGCTCAGCCATAAGATGTGAAGATCAGGTCCCACGATGAACTTAAAGGTAGAGCCTTCAGGTTGAACGGGATGTGGCCTTAGGCCTCTCGCACTCCATAGGAGTGTCCTGGCAGTCAGGAGTCCATCCAATACACTGAAGGTGGGGCTCAGTCTGAGTCAGTTATTGCAGATTTCCAGCTTCCTCACTTTCCATGGCACAGACTATGTCCAGTCCTTCCTTGAGCTGACCTGCTCTAGGATCTTCTTGATGTTTGTAGGGTACTTAAAACAGCAACTGTTAAATACCCGCTCCTGTCATTTAGACCAATCCTCTGACTCCTTCCCTGGAAGAGGGCTGTTGGGGTCCCATAGCTGGTTTTCCTGTCTGCACCAGGGGTAGACCCTATTGCAGAGAGGAAAGGCTTTCGTCTAGGTTTATGCAAATAAACATAGTGACTTAATGCTTCATGGCATGGAGGAGAGAAAAGCAAACATCTCTTACTCACAATGAGATCTATCCATTTACCATGGGTCCTAGTCAAATGAAGCATTATGTTCTGTAGAGAGAGAATATACAGTATAACAACATCATCACTGTCACTGTCACTGTCATCCCATTGCTCATCGATTTGCTCGAGCAGGCACCAGTAATGTCTCCATTTTGAGACTTGTTGTTACTGTTTTTGGCATATTGTATAAGCCACGGATAGCTTGCCAGGCTCTGCTGTGTAGGCGGGATACTCTCGGTAGCTTGCCGGACTCTCCGAGAGGGGCGGAGGAATCGAGCCCAGGTCGGCCACATGCAAGGCAAATGCCCTGCCACCGTGCTATCGCTCCAGCCCAACAACATCATATTTAACTTATTTAGTTCCAAATTGAAAACGTTAATTTTTTATTATCTAAGGGCACTGTAACAGGAGTCTCTATACTAGAACAATTCTGCAGATAATTTAAGGAGTTTCTTATAACAAAATAGTTTTATTACAGTTTTCTTTCTTATAACACAACCTCAAACCTACACATACTTCACATACTCAAGCCTTCTACACATTCCTTTATGTTCATTCTGTCCTGTTCCTCAAAACCAGTTTCACTTTAACAGGATTCCTTTCCTTTTTTTTCAGTAATGATATCTCCATCCATCATTCTTCGTACTTAAAATACACACTTATATTCCTTCCTTATTGTCATGTTTCTCTAGTTTTTACCTTATTTGTACTGAACTTAATATAGTTTGATCTACCAAGAAATTTGGAAATAAGCTGCTAATCATTATTTCAATTACCATGACTAAGCTATACTCTGCAGTACTCTTTTAAAAGCATGACATCAGTCCCATAGATATTCAAAAGATTCATAATTAAAAGATCTTATAATACAGGATTCTGAATTCTAGTTAAAATACTCACAAGATTCATATATTTCATTTACCTACATATTCCTTCAATCTTTGCCCACTTCATCACTTACAGTGGACTGCGTTTTATATTATTTTATTTCCAGTACACAACTCAAATAGTCACATATGCAGTTTAAACTTGTATTTTTAAACAATCCTTGAAAATCACAAAAATATAGACAAAGGGAATAAAGTTTTAGATTATCTATATTTTCCTCAATACTAAGGTCAAATATTCCTTCTAGTTTTCTGTTTTATCTCCTACATCCTTTCATAATTCTTGAGACAAAATTCTTCTGCCAGAATGTTTAAAACTTTATTATTATTATTTTTTTTTTGCTTTTTGGATCACACCCGGTGATGCACAGGGCTCACTCCTGGCTCATGCACTCAGGAATCACCCCTGGCAGTGCTCAGGGGACCATATGGGATGCTGGGATTCGAACCCGGGTCGGCCGAGTGCAAGGCAAACGCCCTACCCACTGTGCTATCACTCCAGCCCCAGAATGTTTAAAACTTTAAATTCCTTTTTTCCACAAATACATATTTTGTTTCCTGCATATTCCCTATTCAAAAAGCATTCATTCAAAACTTTTAGCACTTAGATACTAACTTCCTAACTTCAAAACTGGAATCAGGGGCCGGAGCGATAGCACAGCGGGTAGGGCGTTTGCCTTGCACGCGGCCGACCCGGGTTCGATCCCCGGCATCCCATATGGTCCCCCAAGCACTGCCAGGAGTAATTCCTGAGTGCAAAGCCAGGAGTAACCCCTGAGCATCGCTGGGTGTGACCCAAAAAGCAAAAAAAAAAAAAAAAAACAAAACTGGAATCAGCATAATATTGTGATATGTCTCCATTCTCAGCTCTCACTTGCCTCCGATGAGAAGGTGGAAGGGTCAGGGGTAGCTGCCTCTGTTCAGCTGCAAGGTCACTAAAGCCAGAAGGGCAGTTTTTAGCTGCTTGGATTCACTTATTTTTTTCAAAATGACTCTTTTTCTTCCCCCTTCAGTAAGAAGACCTGAAGCTGGTCTGAAATTCCAGCGAAAAAGCTTGATATCTTCAAACTCTGATGGGATAAAAGTTTTGCAACCAATTTTATAACTTCAGAAACTCACATTTTTAACTCATTACTCTTAAAACTTGCTTTTATGTACCACAATAATTTCTATTCACATTCCGATAATCCAGTACAAATACAGATAAATATATACATTAACACACTAGCATAAGAAAACTCTTAAACTATCATTTTTTTTATGAAGCATAGGAAAACCTCCTCTGGCTTAATTTTTAAAGTTCTTAATTATCTCAAATCATAAGATTTTTACACCAGATACTTTAACAATTTCACAATTCAAACATGCTTTCAGACACAGGTTGTTGGTACTCACCAAACTTTTAAATAGCAGCATAAGGAAACACTTGAAAACATAAGAAAACTCTGTTGTGATGGCCTCTATACCTCCAGTATTAAACTAAATAGCCTAATTTTATCTCTGTACTGTTTAACCATGCAGGGGTCTTGCAACCAGTTCCTACCAGACCAGGATGTAAGTAAGGGCCAGGCGTCCTCCCAGTCCTGGAAAGAAAACTTTACCTTTCACTTTTCAGAATGGTCCTCAGATCAAAAGTACCTTTTGCTGCCAGCTACCATGGAAGGCTGGCCACTCTGCAGAACAGAGTTATCAGTTTACTTCTCTTCACCTCTGCCCAGAGGTTGCCACCCCTGGGCCTGAAATCACTGAAATGGTCAGTCACATGGTTTGACTGATTCTGACCCATAACTAGGTGGTGAATTAGGGGGCCAAAGACATAAAGACTCACTAGAAGCAGGACAAACAGACAACACAAAAACATGACACTCAGACAACAGACACACACCAGCTGTAAGAGACGTCCTGACAACGCGCGCTTCAGACTCAGATTCAGATTCGGACACCCCGAAAGTTTCCTTTCCGAATGGCACCCACGTTCTCGGGGCGTTTCAGGAGTAGTGAGGTCGTCTCCCGCACCACCGACCAGCGGTCCTTCGGCGTGCCCACCGAGGTCAGCTGCCGGTCTCCAGATCGGCCCTTCTGCTAGGTCCTGCCAGGCCGACTTTCTACGCAAGACAGAGCCGCACAGTCCAGTTTTCCGAAACTGGCAAAACTCCGGTTTTCTGAAAACGGCAAAACTTGGGAAGAAACAAGATATCAAAAAGAAAACTCAAGGCAGCCCATAAACACCATCTCAGAGGAGAGACACGCACACTTTCACACTTCCCCAACATCCACACACTCCTCTTTCATTTCTTGATATCAGGCCGAAAGGCGTCCACGGAGACTGCCGCGACCCATCTGGGACGTCTCCCACAGATGTTGATGTTAATAATGGAGTCTCCGGGATTGGTTCCGGAATCCAAATCGCCCAGGCGCCAAATGAGGACCTAGTCCTCCCAATGAGCTCCAAAGGAGAGGAGCCAAACTCCCTTACCGCAGTCACCGGAACCTAGTTCCATCCTCGGGCCTAGCCCGCCAATCCACTCGAGAGGTCCAAAAAAAAAAAAAAGGCCTCTGACTAACTCTGGTACTGGCAATGGTTTGTGGGTTTCCTCAGAAAGAGGGAAAAATCGATCCCCGGCGAGCCCCAGGGATGTTAGGGTCCGGTGTCAATAATTTCCCCCTCTCCGAACCCGCACAAAGAGTTCAGTCAGTAATGGAACACACAAGCAGAGTTTATTAAGCCAGTTAGCTGGGGTCAAGCTCCTAGGCATGCAGGCCCAAGCAAGACAAGTTGGTCCGAACACTAGGGAGTTTTATGATTCTGCTTGAAGGCAGGAAGGGAGAAGCAGAGACAGAAGCTGGATTGAAAACACGCCTGCAGCCTTATGAATCTCTACTCTCCTAAAACCTGAGCAGAGCGAGGGCCTGGTCTGGCAATGACTGTGTGTGCATATGTGTGGCCCCAGGAAGGGGGCGACCCACTAACATTCCAGACAGGTAGGACGCAGACAGATGCAGCTCCTACCACACTGAATCTAAGGCGACTGCCCCCAAAGTAAGTAAGAGAAATGCTCCATAGAAAGGCTTTTCAACAAGTGGTGCTGGGAAACTGAGCAACCACATGCAAAAGAAAGAACTTAGACCCCTTTCTAACACCATGCACAAAAATCAAGTCAAAAGGGTTAAAGATCTTGACATCAGGTCTGATTCTATATATTATTTTGAGGAACCCACAGGTAGAACATTCCATGACATTGAATATATAGTCATCTTCTCTGAGTTGGTGCTACTGGCCAAGCAAGAGAAAGCAAAGAAATTAGGAATCTATTAAAATGAGATATTCCTGTACTGAAAAAATAAATAATCATCAGAATACAAAGACCCCACAGACTGGGAGAAAATATTAACCCACAAGGAATTAATATCCAAGATATATAAAGCACTGGGTATAACTTTATAAAAATCCCCAACCAATCCTACCAAAAAGTTGTTGTTGGTGGTGGTGGGGGTGGTGGGGGTGGTGATGAAAATAAGCATAAATTTCCTGAAAGGCGAAATACAAACTGCTAAAAGGTAGACCAAAAAAAAAAAAAAAGTTCTGTACTACTTATCAGGTAAATGGGCAGCTGCTGCCCATAGCTACTTTGTTGACCATAGCTATCCTGCTGTCCACAGCAGCTTGGCTGCCCATAGGTGTTCTGCTGAGAATAACTGCTCTGATTGTAACTAGTCGGCTGTGTAGAGGAATAGCTGGATAGCTGGTAGGTGGATAGGATATTGGTGCCATCACTGGGTGCATGGGGTACTCCCAGGTACCTGGGAATAACTGTGGTTACTTTGTCTATAGCCTAGGCTGGGGTGTAGTACCCCCTGTGCTAGACTGAGGTTGACTAGTCTCAGCGGGCTTGTTACCATCTTGTGGTCTTGTAGGTGTGGTGGTTGCTGGCTGCTGCCCCTACGCTGGCTAAGCAGGCTGAGTGCCATACGCAGACTGAGCTGCACAGGAGGCCTGGGTGGTAGTGATGGTAGCAGTGCTGGTATCATAAGCACCAGTGCCGTACCCCTGGACAGGCTGACTGTATGCCTGGGGGGCAGTCGGAGTAGTCTAACCAGCGAGGGGCTGTCCATAAGAATTTGTGTAGGCGGTCTGTGCCTGGGTCTAGCTGACATCAGTGGGCTGCCCCTATGTTCCATAACTCTGGCTGGTCTGTGCATATCCTTGAGTGGGCTGGGCTGTGTAAGCATTGTAGCCCTGCTGGTCTGTAGCTTGGCTGTAGGTACTATAATCCATGGATGCTATTTTCTCTCCTTCCTTCTCCTAGAAATTCCAGTCTTGAAATTTACCCCAAACCTCAAAAACTCCATTGGAAAACACATTTGCACTCCAGTGTTTTTTTTGCAGCCAATAAAAAGTCACAATAGCCACAATATGCAAACAACCCAAAAGTCCTAGGACAGATGACTTGATAAACTGGGACTGGCGAGCTTGTACAAGATTAAGGCTCTTGTCTTGCATGTGATTGATCCCCTGAGCCCTGCCAGGAATGATCCTTGGGTGCAGAGCCAAGAGTAAAACTTGAGCACTGCTGGGTATGTCCTGAAAATCTACAAAATAGAACAAAAAAAATGGTACATATACACAGTGGAATCCTACTCAGCTATAAGAGAAGGTGAAATCATGTAATTTGCTGCTACGTTGATGGATCTGAAGAGTAACATGAACATGCTGAGTCAAGGGAGCCAGGACAGATACAGAATGATCCCTCTCTTATGTAGAATATAAAGAAACATAGGAAGTCAAGAACAAATTCCCAAGGCAACAGAAACTTGAGAACTGGTCTTTAGTAGGAAGCATAGTACTGGTAGGGGTGAGGGGTGGGGGAAAGGAGACATTGGAATAATAGTGGAGGGAAGCTGACTCTCTGGTGATTTTAGTGCTGGAATATTTTATGCATGAAACTGCCATATCAATACTATAACTCAGAGAGGAGAGCGTGAGAACAAGAAAAAGAGGAAGAGAGAGAGAGACAGAGAAAGGGAGAGAGAGGGGGAGAAAGAGGGAGATGGAGAAAAAGAAGAGAGAGAGAGGGAGAGAGAGGGAGATGAAGAGAGGAGAGAGGGGGAGAGGAGAGAGAGAGGATATTTTAATGTGGCATATCACATTGGGCAGCCACGCAGACTTTTATTTTTTTTATTTATTTATTTTTTTTGGCTTTTTGGGTCACACCTGGCGATGCACAGGGGTTACTCCTGGCTCTGCACTCAGGAATTACCCCTGGCCGTGCTCAGGGGACCATATGGGATGCTGGGATTTGAACCCGGGTTGGCCGCGTGCAAGGCAAACGCCCTACCCGCTGTGCTATCTCTCCAGCCCCATCCACGCAGACTTTTGACGTCCCATGGAATCCAGTCAGTTACAGCTCTAGTCCAGCGGTCATCTCTGAATTGCATTACATGTCCAGCCCATCTGATTTTTGACATCTTGACAAATGAGACAGCGTCCCTCATTCTTGATCTTGACGGAGGTCGGAACTCCAGGTTCCTTCTCTCACTAGAGTGAAATGATACTCCAAGCATAGCTTTTTCAATTCCTCTTTGGGATACCCGAATAGCATTTTCATCCTGTTTTTGGAGGGCCCAGATCTCTGAGGCGTATGTTAGTGCAGGAACGGTTAGTGCAGGAAGACCGAGTGGCCGCCCACCTACGAGATGGTCAGACTTCTTCATCAAAACCCTGAATGAACGTTTGAGGCTCTTCCTATTCCTGGAGTGAACAGATACTATTGGGCTACACTAGCATGTAACAGGGACAAATGGAGATGTTACTGGCGCTCGCTCGAGCAAATCGAAGATCAATGGGATGACAAGTGATACAAGTGATATAAGTGATATCACATTAATTGATTTGTATATACTGAACTATCCTTGCACCCTTGGGCCAAATTCCACTTGATCGTGGTTTATGATCATTTTAATACATTGCTGAATACAGTTTGATATAGGCAAGCAGGCAGATAGCGAAGGCCCCCTCCCCAGGTGATGGCAGTAAATTTCCTGGGAAGTAAATGCTCTGAAGTTGTGAAAGGCCAATCTTGCAGAAAACAGGAACTAAGGCCTGATAAGACCCTCACGTGTCGCCAGCAGCGGACCCTGGGGAGACTGGACCTCACCCCATGAAGGAAATTCCTTGAATACCCTGGACCTCTCCCTTAATCCCATTAACTTTCCTGATTCAGCCCAGAGAAAATCCAGCTGGATCAAAGGTCAAGAAAAGGAATTTCAAAGGCTGCTACCATGTGTTTCAGGTGAGCTGGTAAAGTGGGGAGCAAGGGAGGTAGCCTTGAGGAAACTGTTTCCACCTTCCTGCTTCCACCTTCCCAGCTGGTCCCGAGATGGCAGATTGGGAGAGTGACCATTTTCTCCTCTCCCTCTCACATAAGCTGGTGGGGGCCCAACCAACTTCAACATCGGCTTCTCCAGAGCGGGAAAGCATAGAACCACTTTTGGAAGGTCACATACAAATCCTGCAAATTGTCTTGGCCAGGAATTCTGTGCATTTATGAAAGGTAACCCGAGTGTTGTCCCAGGGAAAGCCTGGGCTTCTAGATGGTTCTTTTTTTTTTCCATTCATAGTCTTTATTTATTTATTTATTTATTAATTAATTAGTGAGTCACCGTGAGGGTACAGTTACAGATTTACACATTTTTGTGTTTGTGTTTCCCTCAGTGTTTGAGCACCCATCCCTCCACCAGTGTCCATTCTCCATCACCAATGAACCCAGTATCCCTTCCACCCCCAATCCCATCCCCCCAGCCCCACCCTGCTCTGTGGCAGGGTATTCCTGTCCTGTTCTTATCTTGGCCTTTAGATGCTCCTGTGCTTCTTCTGTTGAGGGGGCACACCCTTCTCTGGGTGGTGCCTCAGTTATTCCATCTTTGAGGAGCTCAGGATTTGCATCTTAATAGGGTGTGTTCCTCAAGCCTCTTTGGATTAAGTCAGGTCAAGGTTGGGCAATTCCTTTATAAATTTTATTATGTCCCCAAAGCTCATTACCAGGGTCCTCTTATTTATTTGCCAGCAACATGTGGATCAAACCATGGGGTGGTGTACAGTGGGTAGGCAGGCCATTTGCCTTGCACTCAGCTGGTGCATTTCTAACAGGTCTCATGGATAACTCAGATTGAGTTTTCTCTGCACAGATTGTAATGCAGGAGAAATTTGAAAATAATGATTTAATTAGAAATAGTGAAAATTGGAAAGTTTGCTTGATGTGAAATGTGGGGTCATAAGATCTAAAGACTGTCTTTCATTCAATTTTCAAACCCTCGAGGTGCTATCACCAGAATTTTATTTTATTTTTAAAATTTTTGCTTTTTGGGTCACACCCAGCGATGCACAGGGGTTACTCCTGGCTCTGCACTCAGGAATTACTCCTGGCCGTGCTCGGGACCCTATGGGATGCTGAGTATGGAACCCAGGTCGGCCGCATTCAAAGCAAACGCCCTACCTGCTGTGCTATCGCTCCAGCCCCCAGAATTTGTTTAAATGTCTTCCAAGAGAAGTTTTGCTTATGTTCCAGAAAGATTGGCATATTTTAACCTAGTAGAAAAAGGGGTCTGATCAGTTTTCAAATAAAGTCCAAGGATTAAATTTGCCACCTGCTTTAGAAGTTCAGAGGACCTGAGGACACTTTAGCTAAGGAAAATACAGCAGCTGCTGTGTAAAATGAGCGAATGCAGGTACAGGGATTCCGAGGAGAAACTGCAGTGCAATTTATATCGTATTTCCAGCAGTTTTACAGACTCCTGAATTCAGGAGCTCTGGGTTTTCTCTGAAGGCTGGGCAAAGGCCCGTGACTCGAACGTGGCCAATTTACACTGCTCTTCAGTTCCGAGACCAAGTCTTCCTGTGCACAGGCGGCGGGCCCTGTCTACAGCGCCAAGCCACGTTCCAAGGACAACGGAGAAATACCCCCGAGAGCCCGCCCACCCCCCCATGAAACGCAGGCGGGCTCCTGGGGGTGGGGGGCTGGCGGCAAGTCTCGGAGATTCCCTACAGGAAACTGGGCCGGGGTCCTGCCGGGCCGCGGGGCCACAAAAAGGCCCCCCGGCGGGCGGCCCGGAAGTCCGCCCGGGACTGGCCGAGGCGCAGACTTTCTTTATGGCGTCACCGAGTACCTGCCTGTAGCGAGGCGCCGTCCGCATGACGTCACGCGGGCCCGGCCAATGGCAGGCCCCGACTCGCGGCCTCGAGGAGGGTGGTGGGCCCTTTTTTGTGAATGAAGCTCTTCCGAACAACCCTGCTGGGGGTCCCGGTGGGCGCGCGCGCTTCTCCGGGCAGCATCGGCCGCGCGGCGGGCTGCGGGCCCTGGGGGCGGGCTGGGGGCGCCCGAGCGGGGCTGTGGGGCCCGTCCCGCGGCGGCCGGGGCCGGCGGGCCGGGCGCGTCCTGCGGCTCCTGCGCGGCCGCCTCCGGCGGGGCTCGGCCCCTCCGTGCCCGGCGGGGGGCGAGCGCTTGGGGCCATGGTCGTGGACCCCTGACGGGCCGCGACCGCCCCCATGAAGCGGAAGAAAGAGCGGCGGCAGACCTGGGCCGCCGCGCCCCCCTCCGCGCGGCGCTGCTCGTCCACCTCGCCCACGGTGAAGAAGAGCCGCAGCTCCACGTCGCAGGACCTGGACGATCCGGATGAGCGGGACGACCTGTACCTGGACATCACCGGTGAGCCAGCCGCGAGCGAGCGCGTGGCCCCGCGGCCGCCCCCGAACGCGGCCGCCGGCCCACCCCTGGGACCTGAGCCTCCCCAATCCCCACTTTGCACCCCCTGGGCTGCAGCCGGCTCCGCCCCTCCCCCAGGACCTGCAGCCTTGGCCCCCACCTGGCCCCCCAGAACCTGCAGTCGGCCCCGCCCCCGTCTCCACCCCGCCTCCTGGAGCTGCGTCGGCCACGCCCCCACGGGCCAGGCGCTGTAGTTGGCCACGCCCCCACCGCCCCGGCTTTGGGAGCTGCGGTCGGCCCCGCCCCTCAGAGAGTGGCAGCTGGCCACGCCCCCTCGGGACATCCGCGACCCCCGCGCTCTGGGGACCAATGTTTGTGCCGCAGCGTGCTACTCCGAGCTGTGACTTTACCCATTTGCACCTCCTCTGCGCCAGCTCGCAGGCCGAGGTCACCTTTCTAAGCTGCAGGCGTCAGCGGGGCGCCGCACAGTTCCTCCGAGTTCGCGAATTCGGGTCCATAGTGCCTGCGGGGCGTGTGGGCTTCGGGGCCTCTACGCCAGACCCTGCCTCGGGCGGCCCCCGAGGGAGCACACTCGCTCGCCAGTGGGGCTCCATGGGCTCTGCTCCCGTCTTATCTTCGCCCTTTCAAAGGAGGTGGGGCCGTGCCCCGCGCCCCAGCCGGGACCGGGACCCAGGCCCCGGCCCTTGGCTTGCGCAGTCCTCTGTTCCTCTCCCAGCGCTCGCTCGGGGACCCACGGTCCACCTCCTAAGGGATGACCTCCAGCGCCTCGGTGTCCACAGGGCCGGCGTTTGCAAGCGCAGCATGCGCAGCATTCAGAGAAGTGACTTCGGTCTAGTTGCCGGCAAGCAGAGGAGGTAGCAGGGCGGCCCTGGGGTAGGTCCTGGGAGAATTTCTTAGCCGAATTCTCCAGAGCTCGAGGCAAATAAATCAACCCTGACTGTTGCATTTCCGTAGTAGTTGTCCCTTAAGTATCTCTAGGCTTTGGATGTGGTGACAGATATGGAGACTAAGAGCACCGGGCATGTAAGCAGTGTTTAGGGAGCGTGCAGCCCTTTTCTGGGGTTTGGATGTGAGCCCTAGGCTTGTAGGGGGGGTAATACATGTGAATATGAGCCAGAAAGGAGCTGTACCCGGACGTGCCACACATACCCGGGCCACTATCCGATAGAACTGTTGTGAGTGAAGCTAGTGCCGTGGCGTGCACACATGGGAGAGGCAGGACCCATATAGACTTACACTTGTATTCTTCGAAAATAATCTAAGGAGTGTTTTATTTCACTGCAAGTTATCGCACTTACTTAAGGGGCAGAGAGCTCATTCTACAGATGCACAGGAGTATATTGTGTGAACTTTTAGTCTCTCAATATCCCTAGAGGCAACATATGTTCCTAGTTTTTGGATAAATATTCTCAGAGACAGGCTCTGTTTCTCCTGCCAATCGCAAGCACGGTAGCACAGATTTCATGCACAGAACACACTGTTGTGCATGTTTTTTTTCTTTTTCTTTCTTTCTTTATTTTCTTTCCTTTTTGGGTCACACCCAGCGATGCACAGGGGTTACTTCTGGCTCATGCACTCAGAAATTACTCCTGGCGGAGCTCAGGGGACCATATGGGATGCTGGGAATCAAACCCGGGTCCGCCACGTGCAAGGCAAACGCCCTACCCCTGTGTGATCACTCCAGCCCCTCATGTTTTTTTCTTAAGGGTAGCACAGTGCTCTTGTGAATAGATGCAGAACTTCCTCATTCTCTTTTAGTCACTGCTTAGATTTCAGTAGGGACCATTTAAAAGTAGAAAAACAGACTCGAGCTTATGTAGCTTGAAATGTGAGGCATATATTTAATAACATATTTAGAGGACTTCTTTTTTAAAATTTTTTATTGAATCACCATGTGAAAAGTTAAAAAGCTATCACGCTTAAGTCTCAGCCATAAAATGATCAAACACCCATCCCTTCACCAGTGCACATGTTCTACCACCAAGAACCCCAGTATACCTCCCACCCAATACCCCCCACCCCCCTCCTGTGTGGCTGATGATTTTCATTTTACTTTCTCTTTACTTTGATTACATTCAATATTTCAACAGAAAACTCACTATGATTATTTGGAATTTTCCAATAGTCAGACTTGCCGAAAAGGCATCATTTGATAATTTGTTTTACATTGCTGAGAATGAAGAGCATATGAGCCTATGAGGTTTTGGATTTCTGGTATTTTAGTAATTAAGTCCAGAAAAATTCCTGCCAGAAATCACATCATTGCAAGCTCGTACCTCTGTTTAGTGGGCCTTATAAGATGGTGGTCACCATGCCGCTGAGAAAGTAAAGGCCAAGAGAGAGAAACCTTTCCCCTCCCAGAGCGGCATGGGTCCGTAGCTTAGTTCATAGTCTAGAGGCATTTCTGCAAGAAGCCGCTGGGTGCCGAAAGTAGTTAGTTGGCCTCCAGGATCATGGGCGTTCGGGAATGGAGGGGCTGCTCATGTGCCAGAGGACCTCTTTTTGATGAAAATTTAGCTTGCTTCTAATCACCAAGGAGGGTTTTTATGACCTACTTCTTTCTTCCTGGAGTGGAAAGGTGGAGTGGCTGGCTTTGCTGAGGCCAGTGAATCCATCTTAGAGTAGAATATTGAGGAAAGCGCTGGCAAATCATGACAAATAAACCGCTGTTTTTATCAGGATTCCAAGTCCAAATAGTGGTTCCCTGGAATAAGGGAGTCAGCCTTCGCAGGTGTCTCTCTAGCTGTCTCTCAGTGGCTGCCTTCAATTTCTGGAAAGATGATACTAAGTTAGTTTGTATTGATTTGAGGTATTGGTATTGCACAGGCCAAATTCAGGTGCCTTTGAATGTAAGAGGCAGATTGCTTTTCACTGGGCTCACTGGGAAGGCAAATAGCAACTTCCAGTTCTTCTCAACAGGTTTTCTGCCTGCATAATTGTCTTCTTCACTTTAGAAAGTAATGCATGTATGTTTTAAGTGTCCCAGCCACTTGGATTCTGCACTAAGGGATCACTCCTGGTGGGCTTGGGGACCATAGGGAGTGCTTGAGATCAAACCCAGGTTGGCTACATGCAAGGCAAATTTCCTTGCATGAACCTTATCAAGGGAGATAGAGTTAGTCTCTCTCCCTTAGTTTTCTATGCATATTTAAGTTTTTAGTAATCATAACATACCAGCAAAGAATGCTCGCTTTCTCTCTCTGTCTCTGTCTCTCTCTGTCTCTCTCTGTCTCTCTCTCTCTCTCTCTCCTGGTTTTTGGGCCACACCCAGCTGTGCTCAGGGCTTACTCTTGGGGTCAGGGTGAATCCTGGTGGTACTCAGGGCACCCTTTGTAGTGCAAAGGATCAAATCCCTGTTGACTGTTACAAGGTGACCATATTAGCCTCTCTCTACCTCTGACCATGTTCTCTCCAATGGCTGCATGGTATTACATTGTATACTTGAATTGTGATTTATTTAATGGTAATAAATGGTTATTTGGGGGTTTCCAGTTTTATCTTCAAATGGCTACAGTAGCCTACATGCCTGTTTACATATTTAAGGATCACAGAGCAAACAAAGTGGAAAGGTCCTAGTATATGGGCTTATGCAGGCATTTGAGGATTTTTAGATGATTGTGAGTCATGTTGCTCTGGATATTCATGTTCAGGTGTTTGTGTGGACGTCCATTTCTAGTTTCTTTGAGTAAATATCTAGGGGTAGAATTGCTGGGTCCCATGGTGACACTTTAAGGTTTTGAGCATTGCCAGAATTTCCCAAGACTCTTTCACCCCCAGGATTGTCACCAATAGTGCCCCAGTCATTTCAAAAGTGGTTACTAGGTGGTGAAAATTCTTCTGCTATGAGATTGGTAAAAAAATAATGCTTTTTTTCTTTGGCTTTTTGGGTCACACTCTGCACTCAAGAATCACTCCTGGCAGTGGCGGTGCTCAAGGAACCATAAGGGATGCTGGGGATCGAACCTGGGTCAGTTGTGTGCCCACTGTACTATCCCTACGGCCCCAGTTACTGCATTCTTTCACTTCTGCACACAGTACCCTTAAGTACAGTAAACTTTTATTTTCTTTCAATGTCCCTTGGCATTTTTGTGGCAGCCTATTTTTGTTTGTGCTAAGGAATGATGCCTAATGATGCTCAGGGGCCCATATGTGATTTCACAGGATTTGAACTGGGATTAGGTCTATTCGGCTGCATGCAAGGCAAGTGCTCTACCTCCTGCTCCTGTATTATCTGTATGGCCTGATTCCAACCCATTTTATCTCTTAAGTTGAGTACCCATAGATTCCAGGATACTTCCTGTATGTACATTTAATGTAGGATGCTTATTGTCCTGGACTGGAGCGATAGCACAGTGGGTAGGGCATTTGCCTTAAACGCAGCCAACCCAGGTTTGATTCGATTTCCACCGTCCCTCTCAGAGAGCCTGGCAAGCTACTGAGAGTCTCCCGCCCGCATGGCAGAGCCTGGCAAGCTCCCTGTGGCATATTCGATATGCCAAAAACAGTAACAACAAGTCTCACAATGGAGACGTTACTGGTGCCTGCTTGAGCAAATCTATGAACAATGGGATGACAGTGCTACAGTGCTTATTGCCTACAATTGTTCCTAGTGTCCTATGTGTTCTCTCATTGTTTAGTGTGTAGCCAGCAACCTTGCCAAGTTGGACTGATGGAGGGTTTTATTCCCATCAGTCTAATTGTCACGTGCACTGGCATGATTTTACTTGAGCTATATCTATTCCTGGGGTAGTTCCAGTGCCTTGTTACAACGAAGGACATAAACACACTGTAAACTGGAAAACCTTCCTGTTGTCTGGAAGAGGAACCTCTTATTTGCATTCCACATTGATTTATATGACTTAGTAGGTTTTTTTAGGCCTGGGAATGCCCAGAATATTTTTCCTATAAATTAATCGTAATTGCTGGGACTGGAGAGAGAGAGGACAGCAGGTAGGGCACCTTGCTTTGCATGCAGCTGATGTGGGTTTAACCCTGGCATCCCAAATGGTCCCCTGAACACTGCCAGGAATGACTCCTGAGTTCAGAGCCAGGACTAACCCCTGAACTTCACCAGGTGTGGCCTAAAAAAACCCCCCTTCCCCCAATTAATGGTAATCAGCAAAAGCTATTAGGAACATTCCAACTTTTGGATGGGGTGGGATAGGAATTCTGTATATATGCTACCATTCATTAATAAATGATATAAGAATGAATTGTTACCAATCAACAATCAAGCTGGAAGAGGAAGGGAACTGATGAGGGTGGTTTTTTTTTTGCTTTTTGGGTCACACCCGCGATGCACAGGGGTTACTCCTGGCTCTGCACTCAGGAATTATCCCCTGGCAGTGCTGGGGGTAATATGGGATGCTGGGAATCAAACACGGGTCGGCCTCGTGCAAGGCAAACGCCCTACCCACTGCGCTATTGCTCCAGCCCCCTGATGAGGGTTTTTATTTGGATTTGGTACCCAAAAGTTCATGGTCGAGAAATATGCAAAGTCAGATTTGAGATTTTATACTGACAATTTTTTTTTCTTTAGCCTTCTTGAGACTGGGTTGTTTTTATTTCTATATTTCTGTCTCTTAACTAGAATTCTCATAAAATGACAGTGCACACTTTCCTTTTTTTCTGTTAACATAAATAGTTCCAGTATTTATTTTCATTTTGGGCCACACCCAGCTGTGCTCAGGACCTATGGCTTATGCTCAGGAGTCACTTATAGCCCTCAGGGGACAGTGGTGCCAGGTATAGAATTGGCTTTGGTCACATGCAAAGCAAGTGCCTTATCCCCTGTACTATCTTTATAGCCCCAGCAAAATGTTATAACTTCAATATTATTGCTTAATATGTTAAATAAGTATAGGCTGTGATAGTTGGTACAGAACTACAGTTTATTTTACTTTCCTATTTTTTAAATTTTCTGATTGATAAAGAAAATTGGTAATAACTACTGGCAAAAAAAGACTCCCAGTTGTCTTAAATTTTTTTGACAATTGAATGACTATTATATATATATATACACACATATATATGTACATATATGTATATGTATGTTTATCTTTTATAGGGGCATCTTTGTGCCACACTTGGCAGTGCTCAGGACTTCTCTTGGTTCTGCTCTAAGGGACCAATCCTGCTGGAGTTAGGGGACCCTATGGAATCAAACTCAAGTTGGCCACATGCAAGGCAAATGTCCTCCCTATGATACTATTCCCCCAGACTCATATTTATTATAACAGTAAATTATTATATTATTATATTGACTGAGGTAGTAAATGATTATATTGGTTAATGTATTGGTCAAGATTCATCTTTTATTTATTTATTTATTTATTTATTGCTTTTTGGGTCACACCCGGTGATGCTCAGGGGTTACTTCTGGCTCTGCACTCAGTAATTACTCCTGGCAGTGCTCGGGGGACCATATGGAATGCTGGGAATCGAACCTGGGTTGGCCGCATGCAAGGCAAACACCTTACCCGCTGTGCTATCACTCCAGCCCCAAGATTTATCTTTTAAACAAGGATTATAATGATATCTTGATACTCATCTAATAAAATTAAACAGGAAGCATGCCCCTTTTAAGTAAGATTTATAATATTCACACCAGACATGATTAGACAGAAATTTTATTTATTAATTTGGGAAATATCTATTGAATGCATACTATGTAAAATAGTCATGTATTATGTTGTTTACAGTGATAGAAGTGTTTTCTTGATAGAAGAGAAAGGCTGTTACTTGGGGTGCTGATTCAAGAAGGAAATAAGTTCATTTTTCTTCAATAGTTATACATAGATTGAGTTTCAGTAACTGAAGTTCATCAAATATTTAATGTTCACTTTTCTTACCTATCCTTACTCTTAAATTTGTGCGTAATGTGCATTTATTTTCTTCAGTTATGTGTTTGATTGATTCTTCAACAATTTTTTTCTAATGGTTTTGTCAGTTTTTTGCAATATCTCTGATTCCTTAGATAATAGACAGCAAACAAGTTAACATCACAGTTTTCTTTTGCTCCAGTGAACATAGAAGTAGTGATTGGGTCAAGAGATGAAGGGAGGGGCTTGAGCAATAGCACAGCGGGTAGGGCATTAGCCTTGCACGAGGCCAACCTGGGTTCGATTCCCAGCATCCCATATGGTCCCCTGAGCACCGCCGGGGTAACTCCTGAGTGCAGAGACAGGAGTAACCCCTGTGCATCGCCAGGTGTGACCCAAAAAGAAAAAAAAAGATTAAGGGAGTAAAAAGGAGAGAACAAAAGGGAATGCCCTGCCATAGAAGTGGGGTAGGGTGGGAGGGGAGGGGGTGGTGGTGATGGGAGGGTTGCTGGGACCATTAGTGGTGGAGGATGGGCACTGGTAGAGGAATGGGTACTCAGATCATTGTATGACTGAAACGCAAGCACAAAAGTTTTTACCCCATGGTGATTCACTAATTAAAAAAAAAGAGATGAAGGGATTAGATGAAGAGCGATGAGGAGAGATGAAGAAAGATGAAGAGAGATGAAGGGAGAGATGAAGAGAGTAGACCGGCTGGGTTAAGAAGGTGATACTGGCAGGGGGGAGGCGCTTGCCTTGCACAGAGCTGACCTGACATCCATCCCCAGCATATTTTAGGGTTTTCTGAGCTGGCCAGGGGCAATTCCTGAATGCAGAGCCAGGAGTAAGCCCTGAATATTGCTGGGTGTGACCCAAAACAAAAACAAAAAAATGGGGCCCTGAGATAGTACGAGATAATGAGATAATGCTTACCTTGCATCCAAGCCTTCCTCTGTTCGATTCCCTGCACTGCATGTGGGCACTAGCAGGAATGATCCCTGAGCACTGATCAGGAGTAAGCCCTGAGCACTGATGGCTGACCCAAAAATTAATGTCAACAGTTCTAGTCAAGCACATGCTGTGACATTCTGTGAATCAAAGGGAATGGATTTCCTCACTTTCTGTTGGGGGTAGGGAGAGAAGCAATAAAATGACAGTGAAGATTATAAATCTTACTTAAAAGGGGCATGCTTCCTGTTTAATTTTATTAGATGAGTATCAAGATATCATTATAATCCTTGTTTAAAAGATAAATCTTGGGGCTGGAGTGATAGCACAGCGGGTAAGGTGTTTGCCTTGCATGCGGCCAACCCAGGTTCGATTCCCAGCATTCCATATGGTCCCCCGAGCACTGCCAGGAGTAATTACTGAGTGCAGAGCCAGAAGTAACCCCTGAGCATCACCGGGTGTGATGTTTCTGTGCTGCACCCGGCAGTACTTTGGGCTTATCCTGGCTCTGCATAGGGATTACCCGTGGCGGTGCTCAGAGAACCATATGGAACATTAAAGCCAGGTCTGCCATGTGCAAAGCAAGCACCCTATGCACTGTATTATTGCTCCACCCCTCTTGTAAATTTCTGAGTCTCTGGTTCTAATTGATAGAAATTAGTTTTATATTTTTAAGAGAATTCTTTTTTGTTTGTAACTTCTCCAGCTGTGCTCAGGTGTCCCAGGGGCTACCCCAGCATTATTTGAGGGGCTGTGTGGTGCTGGGATTGAATTCATATACTTAAGGCATGGATTCAGTCCCTTTGAGCTGTATCCCAGATCCTTTATCAGGGAGGATTGAGGTGATGGTCAGGGAAGTTGGGCAAAACTCCTGGCTTAGTGCTCAGGGGCCGCTCCCTGCAGTGCTGGTGCTCAGGAGCCCTGTGCAGTGCTGAGGGTTCAAAGGGGTTGGCCAGGGCAGGATGAGCCCCAACTCTGGTAAATCTCTCTGTTCCTTTTGAGAGAATCTTGGAAATCATCTTGCTGTATTTATATTGCAGCTGTCCACTTTTTCCTCCAAAGTAGCCAAAGCCAGAGAAAATGCAATTTTGGCAAAGCTGATGCTGTTTTTTTTTTTTTTCCCAAAAAATTGGGGAGTGGGGGCTGGAGGGAGAGTGCAGCAATGATGCAGCTGCTTCACAGAGTGATTTATTGAGAATCCATTTATTCCTGCAGTAACTGCGCTAGCTTGAGAGATGAGTATTAGAAATGACCAGATTTAAGATAATTCAGGCCCTCCAGAATTCAGTTTCCAGATTGGTTATCACACAGCCTGATTTCCCAGATGTTTCATTCATTGAAAAAAAAAAAGGGTGTAATAAGTAGCTACTTTGCCAGGTCTTTTTTTCCTTGAGTAATAAAAATAAATCACTGCTACAGAAACTCATGAAATCTATACTTTATTTGCTAATTGACAAAAAGTAGTGTGTAATAAATATCTACTCTGCCAGGCCTTTTTTCCCTAAGAACTTAAAATTACTACTAGAGAAACTCTCATGAAATCTATGCTTTATTTGTGAATTGAGAATATAGAAATGGGAACTCTGAGGGAAATCTAGAGTGCAGAGGAATCATATTGTTGAAATCTTTGGGGAAGAAAAAATGCCTATTCTTGTGACTTTGCATAGAAACTCCAGAGAAAGTTAGTGCTTGCCCTTGCATTGGTGGAACAAAAACTGATTATTAATAAATTTCGGGGTGGGGGGGGTCTCTGTTCTCCTACCTAGTTAAAAATAAAGTACACAGGAGTTGTTGAGGATGGAAAGAAGGGAATGCAGGGCTTTGTTTCTGGTTGAGAAAAGAACTCCATAAATAGTTCCTGAATAGCCTGAGCTGGGGCCCAGCAGTGAGCTGGGCCAGTGCACAGAGCTGCACATCAGCAGGTCTTGGAAGGGTTTTAGGCTCCAAAGCAAACATTTCCCCCATGTGTTTATATGCAAAAAAGGCTCAGTGAATCAGCAAAGTGAGCAGTATGTTTGCTTCTTCCTGCTCTGAACATGATTTTCACCCAGAGACACTCCAGATGAGGCTGCTCTGTATTTGTTAGAGCCACGGAGGAGATTTGTTGCATTGGGGATGATCATGTCTGACCTGGAAAAATGTTAGTTTCTCTTTAAAATTCCTTATTAGGGGAAAGCATAAAGCCCTTCCTTTATATCGGAGACTACTGTTCCTGTTTTCACTGTACTAAAGGGTTTTGTGTTTTGCTATTAAAGTGCAGCTAATCTCCCTGGGTGGGGAAATGACATCACACTGGGAGAGCTCAGGCAGGAGGTTATTGAAAGAAAGGCCTGGTGGAACCTACAGTGTTGAGAACGGGTCAGTGTAAAAGTAGGTAGTGCTTTGGTCATTTGTAATTCACTGATCCTAATTGATAGAGAGGTTATTTTGTGACTTCCATGTGAATGTGTTGCACCCAGACCCAGTTTACTTGGTAGGACTAGTAGTCAGACATAAATAAGAAATTAAATTTTTTTCTTTGCTGGAAGATTGAATCCCAATCCTCACATATGCAAAGCAAACACTCAACCACACTGGGCCACATCCTGGCTCAGAAATGAAAACTTTTTTACACTGAAAAAAAAGGATTTCAGTGACCATTCCTGCCCTTCGTGCCCCCGCCCCCCCTTCTACCTACAGGATATTCAAAATATTAGCAGTCTTTTTAAAGTCTTTTATATTAAAGTTACTTTTGTTTATTTTGGACCCACACCTGGCTGTGCTCAGGGCTTGCTTCTGGCTCTGAGCTCAGGGTCTTCCTGGTGGGGTTTCAGGGATCAGATGGTTTGCTGGGGCTGGAACCCGGCCTACCCCAACAAGGCAAGTGTCCTACCTGCTATTCTATCTCTCCAGCCATTACTTTCACAGCTGTCTGTGAGTGGAAATGGAGAACAACGGGTGGACTGGCTTTTATGAATGTTAGACACTACCCCTCTCAGGATGCACACCTTTGTGAGGGAGGTAAGTAGATGCAGGGTGGTGTGGGCAAAAGTCACAGTATTGTTTCTTTACAATATTTCACTTTTAGCTTCTCAAGTTGTTCACTTTTTTTTTTTTTGAGTCTGGAACTGCCAAGTATGATATCCTCAGACAATGATATCCTTAGAAAATATTTTCCAAAATAAAATTGCTTTGAACCCTCTAATATATAGAGTTGGATATTTAACTGGACTGTGTACATCTCATCGGATTCCAGTCTGCATGAACGTTCACGCCCTCTCTCTTTCTTTTTCTCTATAGCTTTTCATGGATACTGCTCCAACACAGGTATTCAGACCGTTGACTCTACTTTGCAGTTCTTTCTGATCATTTTAAAACTGTAGATTTAATCTGTTAGTGTGAATCTTGCTTTTGTCCCTCCCTGTTTATGTGTCTTAAATTTAGTTTTAGGAAACACATGTAGTTTTCCATTATATGTAGAAGTATCTTTTGTATGTTTACGACTTAAGTTGAAATTTGTTTTCATATGAAAAATTTTATTGGTTTCTATGTATAGATAATGTTGAAAGTTTTTTGATAATTGGGTTAATCATGAATGCTGTATCTTGGATGGGGGTGTATTTTGGGTGCTACTAATTTTTTTCTCTGTTATATTCTCACTTTCATAGACTCTTGCTAAAAGGATGTATATAATGCATTGTTATGATTATGCAGCCTTTATTTATCCTTCTTCCGCTACATCCTAAAACTAGGTGACTCAGTTCTTTCTAGACATTTCTTGCTGAAAGGACAGGCCTATGTCATATTTATTGTATTTGCCCAAAGGAAGCGTTCATAAAATGCCAACTTAAATTTTGGGAACAGGGAAACCGTTCTGAAGTCTCTGTTTAAAACAAAATTAAAAAGTTTTTGGTTCCCTTTGATTTTCAATTTCCATCAAGTCAGTTATAAAAAGAACACCTCTGAGGGGCTGGAACAATAGCACAGCCGGTAGGGCGTTTGCATTGCACGCAGCCTACATGGGTTTGTGGGTTTGATTCCCAGCATCCCATATGGTCCCCTGAGCACCACCAGGAGTAATTCCTGAGTGCAGAGCCAGGAGTAACCCCTGAGCATCACTGATGTGACTCCCCTCCCCCCAAAAAATAAAAAGAAACCTCTGAATGAGTATCTGTATCTAGATCTAGGATCTAGTTCCAATTAAACATTTTTCTAACTAAACTTGGCCATTTATTAACACCATAAATTTTGGGATTCCTTAACTTCTAAGGACTTAATAAAGTGCTTTGTTCACAAAGTAGTTCAAAGATTTGGTGCCATGGTCTTTGAGTATGACAGCTGAGGAGGCTAGCCTGATTGAGTAAGTTCATTCTTAACATCACATGCTGATTTCATTTCTCAGGCGGATCAGTTTTTAACATTCAAGCTTGCTTGGCCATGTGCTGTTCATCAGAGAAAAACATCTTGTCCCTGATGTCAGTGATATTTGTTATTCATTCAAGTTCTGATTTGAAAGTAAAATTACTTTCTTGACACTGCTATAAAATTTATGACATTGACATTGTTTTTTTTAAGCCTAATCCATAATGTGTGCGGTTACGGATCCTGAATTCTGCAAAGCCCTCTGTATGTGGACCATTGCAGCTCAATGATTCTCTGCATTATGCTCACTTATATATACTCCGCTCTATTTGTATAAATTATTCTATAAAATTAGTGTGTCCTTTCAATAAATATTTGTGTAGCAAGAGATTGGGCCAAACGTTATTTAAGGAGAATATGAAGATATAATGTACTCCTTATTTCTGAAAGACTGAAAAGGAATGGAGCCTTACTATTAAATAAAGATAGGTGATCAAAGAATCAGTCATTGTATAGTTTTGTTCTTTGTTAAAACAACTTTAGTTTAAAACAAACAAACAAAAAAATCTTTAGTTATTTTCTCATCAACTATTATATACTGTGAATTATTTCAGCTTGGGGTGAAAGTGATCAGTCTTAAGGACTCCCTCCCTCCCTCCTTCCTCCCTCCCTCCCTCCCTCCCTCCCTCTGGGCTGACTCTTGTCTCTGTGCGCAGGGATCACTCCTGACAATCTTTGGGGAACCATATGGGGTTCTGGGGATCGAACCTGAGTTGGCTGCATGTTATGGAAGACTTCTACCCTCTGTATTATCACTTCAGCTCTTGCCTTTTTCTTGTGTGTGGATATTGGTAATACACTGCAAGACCTATCTCCACGAAAGGTCTACATTCTAATGAATTCTTTTTGGGTCATACCCAGTGATGCACAAGGGTTACTCCTGGCTCTGAACTCAGGAATTACTCCTGATGGTGCTTGGGGGACCATATGGGATGCTGGGAATCGAACCCGGGTCCTCTGCGTGCAAAGCTAATTCCTACCCACCTTGGGATCACTCCAGCCCTCTAATAATTTTTTTTTTTTTGCTTTTTGGGTCACACCCAGCGATGCTCAGGGGTTACTCCTGGCTTTGCACTCAGGAATTACTCCTGGCAGTGCTTGGGGGACCATATGGGATGCCGGGGATCGAACCCGGGTCGGCCACGTGCAAGGCAAACGCCCTACCCGCTGTGCTATCGCTCCAGCCCCCTCTAATAAATTTTTTATCTCTAAATTGACCTTCATAATATCTGAGGCTATAATCTAAGGGTGGATATTTTATTCTTAAGAATACCTAATTTATTGGCCTGAATGAATTGCAGAGATTACAGAGTATGTTTTAAACTGAGCACTACTACTTCTTTTTATTTTCTTTTTGGGTCACGCCCAGCAGTGCTCAGGGGACCAGAATTGAACCTGGGGTCAGCGGTCTACAATGCAAGCACCTCAGCCTCTGTGCTATCTCTATGGCCAGAGCATTACTTCTCAAAAAAAAGGTACTAAAGATAAAAATCCTTAAATATTTTGGGAATAGATTTGTGGTATGTAACTTGAACTTGAATAGCATACTGCTTTTTACATTTCTTTTAAATAGCTACCAAAGAAAAGTTGTCTTGACATGTATGTGTAAGAGAATTAACAGGAATTTGCATTTTGGAGAGCTGTTCTCTCTGTGCTCTTCGAATCTTCTATTATAATACAGTCATTAGAGAACTTGGAAGCAGCTAAAACATGAAACTGTGAAATATCTTCACATGGATTTCTTTCTTTTTTGACAACAAACTGTCAAGAAATCTCAGCAGTTAGCTAGCAAACACAACTGAGCTTGGTATTTTTTTTTTTTTAACTTGGCTTTAACTATATTCCAGTTGGGAACTCTGATGGCAGGGTTGGAAGTA
The DNA here is from genome assembly GCF_027595985.1 of Sorex araneus. Lineage (NCBI taxonomy): Eukaryota > Metazoa > Chordata > Mammalia > Eulipotyphla > Soricidae > Sorex > Sorex araneus. The sequence goes on from NC_073304.1 coordinate 104,553,690, forward strand.
CATGCTGGCTCGGACTGTGTGTGTGGCGTGCAGTGGTCTCCTTCCATGGCTGCAGACGTGCTTCCCATACCCCCCCTTTATGGGGACTGACAGCAGCACACTGGACACACCGACATTATCTTTAGATCACAAGCATGTGAAGATGGGGGAGGCTCCACATCTTGGACAGACTGGGGAGGAATAGAAGACAGGATGAAAATCAGTCATTAGATACTTGTTTTTTTTTTTTTTTTTTTTCCTTTTTGGGTCACACCTGGCGATGCACAAGGGTTACTCCTGGCTCTACACTCAGGAATTACCCCTGGTGGTGCTCAGGGGACCATATGGGATGCTGGGAATGGAACCCAGGTCAGCCGCGTGCAAGGCAAATGCCCTGGAGTGCTATCACTCCAGCCCCCATTAATAATTCTTTTTTTTTTTTTTTTGGTGGGCTGGAGCGATAGCACAGAGGGTAGGGCTTTTGCCTTGCACACAGCCGAATTGAATTCAATTCTTCTGCCCCTCTCTTGAAGAGCCCGGCAAGCTACTTAGAGTATCTTGCCCACATGGCAAAGCCTGGCAAGCTACCCGTGGCGTATTTGATATACCAAAAACAGTAACATCTAGTCTCATAATGGAGATGTTACTGGTGCCCGCTCACGCAAATTGATGAGCAAAGGGATGACAGTGACAGTGACAGTGATTTTCTTTTTTTTTTTTGGTGGTGCTAGGGATTAAACCCAGGGTCTTATACAAACAAGTCAAGTGTTCTACTGCTGGCTGTATTCCAGGCCCTAATTCTTAAATATATATACATATGTGTGTGTATATATGTAAATATATAAATTAATAAAATTTGATTAAAATGGAATTTTGATCTTATTAAGATTTTTGCTTAGTATAGAATTTAAGGTTAGAAAAGTTTTTTTTTTTTTTTGCTTTTGGGCCACACCCAGCAATTCTCTGGACTTTTCTTTTTTCTTTTTTCTTTTTTTTTCTTTTTGGGTCACACCCAGCGATGCACAGGGGTTACTCCTGGCTCTGCACTCAGGAATTACTCCTGGCGGTGCTCAGGGAACCATATGGGATGCTGGGAATCGAACCCGGGTCGGCCGTGTGCAAGGCAAACGCCCTCCCCACTGTGCTGTCGCTCCAGCCCCTCTCTGGACTTTTCACTCTGCTCAAGGATCACTCCTGGTGGAGCTTGAGCAACCATATGGGATGTTGGGTATCAAACCTGGGTCATGTATGAACAAGACGAAAACCTTTTCTGCTGTACTGTTGCTCCGGCCCCTGGCTTTTCTTTCAAAATGGTGAAGACCAGTCTATCACTTGCCTTGGTTCAGGAATGTTGAAAGAAATCTGATGCCCTCCTCTTAGCTTCTCTCCTGAGACATCCATTCTCTGGCTGCTTTTCTCTTTATTGCGGGTTTTGGTTTTATTCATGTTTCTTGTGGCTTGAAATCATTAAATCTGAAGTTTAACTTAGAAAGTTTTCAGTCATTATTTCTTTGAAAATTTTTTTTTTTTTTGGCTTTTTGGGTCACACCTGGCGATGCACAGGGGTTACTCCTGGCTCTGCACTCAGGAATTACCCCTGGCCGTGCTCAGGGGACCATATGGGATGCTGGGATTTGAATCCGGGTCGGCCGTGTGCAAGGCAAACGCCCTACCCGCTGTGCTATCTCTCCAGCCCCTCTTTGAAAAATTTTTGCCTGCCATCTTCCTTAAGATACAATTACTTGTATGTTGACTTGTCTATACTGTTTTGAGATATTGATGCTTGTATCATTAAAAACTTCTTTTCCTCTTTGTTTCAATTGCATAGATATATTTCTACCCTTCAAGTTCACTGGCCTTTTTTGTTCCTATTTTCTTACCTATTGGAGTGATTCGTGTGATTCGTGATTGGAGTGATAGCACATCGGGTAGGGCATTTGCTCTGCACACGGCAGACCCAGGTTCGATTTCTCAGTCCCTCTCGAGAGCCTGGCAAGCTGCCGAGAGTATCCCACCTGCACGGCAGAGCCTGGAAAGATACCTGTGGCATATTTGATATGCCAAAAACAGTAACAACAAGTCTCACAATGGAGACGTTACTGGTGCCTGCTCAAGCAAATCGATGAACAATGGGATGACAGTGCTACAGTGCCTATTTGTTTTATCTACTGTATTTTTCATTTTATACCTCTTCATTTTCAGAAAGACTTGGTTTGTGCCATTTTATTTTGTTTTGTTTTGGGCCACACCCGGTGATGCTTAGGTTTTTACCCTGGTGCTGCACTCAGTACTCCTGTTGGTGCTTAGGGACTATTTGGGGTGGTGGGGATCCAACTGGGTCGGTTGCATACAAGGCAGACACCTTCCCTGCTGTTCTATGGCTCTGGTCCAATTTGTATCATTTATATCTTTGTTTCCTTCCTTCCCTGCTTTTATATACTGATGGTGCTGTTGTGTTGGGAATTAAACACTTGTAGTTGTGTGCCTGAATGCATTGTGAATGATTATAGTACCAATAAAGCATGTGAGTGCTCAGACATCCCTTCACGACATTCATCCCCCTGCAAGGCCAGCACCTTATTCACTGCTCAATTGCTTTAGCCCCTGGACAATTCAGAAAAATCTTATATGACAGTATGTCTCTACATACATACCAAATATTGACTGACTTGGGATAGATTAATTATTTGTTCAAAGCTTTATTTTTCACCCCATTCCCATAAACTGAATGACTGTGAGTATGTTATTTCCGTTGGCACAGACAGTTCTGTTTAAACTGCGGAATGATACTATTGGTGTTATAAGACTGTGGTGTGAACCAATGTGTTAAAGTACTAGACAAGGATAAGTCAGTATGTACAAATATTCTTTCCCTTTAGCCTCTCTGGCCTTCCTCCATTTTCATTACCTTTTGTCTGTGAAAATGGTATTTTTTGGAACTGTTAGTTGGTACCAGGCATTGTGTACTGGGGGATGTGTCTCTGACTATGGGTGATTTTCATTCATCTGATATACTTAGAAAATCAGAGTTGTATTGTGAGACCTGGTTAAAAACCTGAGACTTGTTGGAACCAGAGGCCTTAAGAACAAAAGGAAGTCAGAGCTCTTTTTTGCTTGCTGATAGGAGAGGCCTTTTACCTCAGAATATCCAGTTATCAAGGCTATGGGTTGGACAAGTAGCTGTGCTTCCCTTAAGCCTGCACAGCCAGTAGAGTAGCCACTAAGCCTGTGTTAACAGACACTGAACATCACTATCACTCAGAAAGTTGCAGTGGGTAGCAAAATTCTAGTCATTGCAAGAGACCTGGCTCATTGGTAGATTCCTTAAGGTCACGAGAAGAGCTGTGAGGAGAGATGATTTTGCTCTACTTACATCACTCTATGCGGGTGCTTCCTTCTAGATTATGACAGTCTATTAACTCTTTATTCTCAGTACTAAGAATGTGCTTTTTAGAAAATTGGTATTTCCCTTGTGAATAGCTTTTATTCTTGTTGAAACAAAGCAGTGTTGGGACCAGGGAGATAGTCCGGGGTTAGGACTTCTGATCTCGTGCCTGGTGTCCTGCCATGCAGTTCTGCAGTCTCAGGCAGATGCTGCAGTCACTGCATTTCTGTCCTAGGTGTCAGACTCCATACTGTCTGCATGGCCTCTTCATCTTAGCCATGAATGCTGAGCTGCTGCCCTTGATGGTGATGCTCTCTGGGATGGTACTCCTTGGTTGTGCTCACATTCTTCCTCTGGAAGCTTTGCTGGGAATGTGCCTCGTGGAGACCGGGGACGGAGCTGAGCACTGTTCAGGCCGTGCCCAGCTCCTGCAGGTGCTCTCCTAACTGAGCTGCCTCATCCCCGAGAGAACGTTTGAACCACTCTTGTGGAAGCCACCTCTGCCACCCCAGGACCAGCTGGGAAGGTTAGGACAGCACAGCCCTGGAGTCCCACCAGTCCCACCAGGTGGCTCTCAAGCCACACCTGACATCTGCTTGGTTTTCTTGACCAAGAAGTTGATCCCCACCACCCGCTTTCTTGGGGAGCCATAGACTCAGGCTGGAGAAAGAAGTACTCTTTGCTGGAAGTGAGTCAGTCCTAGGCCTTACCCAGGGTTTCCACATACTTTGTCCTGTCTCACAGAAAGGAATTTCAGTGAGAGTAGACAAGCAGCAAAGTATTAACATATTTTATTTGGAGAGTTTGAGCAAGGGGAGGGAGGGAGAGAAAAAAAGCCAGTAAGAGTAATGCGTTTAAGAGAGACCGCGGGCTTCCCCAAGGATGGAGAGAACCCCAGTACACATCTCAGGAGGAGAAGTGTGGGAGACACATGTGCCCTGCCACATGGGCACAGGCAGCACATGGGCTCGGGCAGCATATGCACGTGCTTCCTTTGTTCAAGGTGGCTTTTATAGGGTTTTCCCCAAGCTTCTACATGCTTCCACATGCTTCTACCTGAGAGCTCGTTGCTAGGGTGGTTGCCAAGGCATGTAGAGTTGGGATGGTCTTTGAAAACTCCTCTTCGTGACCTTTGTTCCTGCTGGAGCGTAGGTTCAGCCTTCTCTGGTGCGGCCTTGCTCCAAGCAAAGGTCTTAATTTCTGTAGCCTCAAATGGGTCCTGACAGTCTAAGGGCTAGGTGACTTTAGGACTTCCCAGGAATTTCATTGCTGTGGGTGTGATGGGCCCTTCCCTGGTCAACCTGTATACATCATTGCTGCTGGCTGTGTTGTTTCCGGCAGCCTTCTTTGTGGTTGCTGACTTGAGTTTCCTATTCATGTTCTTACTAGTAGTTCCACCACTGCTCAGGTATTGGGGCCACAGACATTCCCTGCCTGTCCACAAAAGGGTTTGTTGCGCCTGTAGAAGAAGCTGTAGCAGGAAAATGGACCAGGGAGACACTGGCTGGTGGCTGAAAAACTGCCGTTTGCTAATTTTGCACTTAGGCCAAGGTTTTCGTTGTTGTTATATGACCACACCCAGCACTGATCAGGGTTCAGTCCTGGCTCTGCATTCAAGGATCACTCCTGTTGGCTCTGGGGACTATATGGGGTATCGGGGATCAAAGATATTTCTTTCTTTTTTTTTTTTTGCTTCTTGGGTCACACCCGGCGATGCACAGGGGTTACTCCTGGCTCGGTACTCAGGATGTAATGGGATGCTGGGATTTGAACCCAGGTCAGCCGTGTGCAAGGCAAACGCCCTACCCGATGTGCTATTGCTCCAGCCTCCAGATCAAAGCTATTTCTACCTCATGACAAGGCAAACATTCTACTAGCTGTACTATCTCCAGCTAGATGATTTTTAATCACATTTTATCTAGAGTTCTTAATTAATTCTGTAATCTTTTCATGGATATGTACCACTCAACACACCTTTTCCCTCAACCTGATTTAAAATTCCAGGTTGTAAAAAGTGAAATGCACTAGTGTGTAGTTTGAATTGTAATAGGCATATGAACCTGTGATCGTGTTCTCTTTGGATCCCTTTCCTCTCAACTTCATCTTACCTTAAACAGTCACTGGCCTGGTTTCTAGCAATATAGATTTATTTCACCAGTTTTTGACTTCATGTATGCAGAATCATAAAGCATAGACTCTCAAAACCAGCATAGTGATTTCAAAATGTGTATGTATACACACACACACACACACACACACACACATATATATATATATATATATATATATTATCTGGTCTATCTACATTCTCTTATCTATGACCAATTTCCATAGTTTGTTCTCCTGTTGGTGGATTTTGTCTTCTTTCCAATCAGGGGCTATTAGAAAGCTACTACCAGAGCTTCTGTACAGAACCTTTTCTTAGGTGCCTACTTCAGAGTAGGGCGGGTTGGTCACAGGACAGTGTAAGTGACTCTGCAGGAAACCACTAGACTATGTTTTTGCATTTGTGGTAGGTGGATTCGGGGTTCTCAGTGACATGTGGGGTAGGGGGTGGAATGCGGACCTAGTGCTGGATTGAGTCTAGAGTCTCACATGTAAGAAGCATATACTCTGGGTGATCTTAATTTTATATCACGTGAAGGCTTTACATCACTATTAACGATGTTTAAAAGTTTTTTGACAGCTCTCTACCTTGTCTAATAATTAGTATTGTCATTCTAATTTTAGCCATTCTAGTGGGAGTGCAGTGTTGTTTCACTGTTTTTATAATTGGCATTTCCCTGATTTGAATGCATTTTCCTTGAGCTTTCAGTCATCAGGATAGCTTCTCCATATAAAGTGTTTTCAGATCCTTTATACTGATTCTCATTTAAAAGAAAAATGTATGCCATATGCCTCTAGTCCTTGTCCCCATTTCGCCCCCCCCCCAAAAAAAAGCCAGACTTGTGTGGCATTTTTTTAAATCTCCAGAGATGTTTCTGTAGGGGAAAAGTAAATTCTTGATCTGACTAACCTAGCATTGTAATATGTTCCAGATACTGTTATGAAGACCTTGAAATGCCATTGGAGATAGAGTGACTATTTACTGTGTGTGATTAAGAATGTTTCCCGTAAGACAATTTTATGTCTTAAGTAGTCATTGTCAAAAATTAGATCAAATGCTTTCTGAAATGCCTAAGTAGGTAAATTAAAATTTAACAGAATTCTTGCCTTAAGATCCTAGAAAAATACCCATTGCTAGAGTGGATCACTTTCTGTGTGTTCTGTCAGACTGGCTGCAGGATGGTGTGTGTGTGTGTGTGTGTGTGTGTGTGTGTGTGTGTGTGTGTGTGTGTGTGTGTGTGGTGGTTGGTGGGGCAACTAAGGATCTACTTCGAGCTGTTCTCAGGATCTACTTGTGTGTGTGTGTGTGTGTGTGTGTGTGTGTGTGTGTGTGTGTGTGTGTGGTGGTTGGTGGGGCAACTAGGATCTACTCCGAGCTCATTGCTTGGCAGTCCATGGGTTTTTGGATGCCAGCCTGCTGAGCTATTTATCTTTCATCCACTGAGAGGATTTGGGGCAGCAAGTCTGAAGACGAAAGGTAGATGGAGTGTAGCTTTATCCCTGCAGCACTGCTAACAGTTATTTAAGTTCACCTCATTTGTTTTGTTTTGGGGTCACACCCATCATTGCTGGGGGCACCTTCTGGGGCACTGGGAATCTTGCTGTTCTCCTATAGAAAACTCTGCCCCTGCAAACAAAGCCCATCTCCAGTCTTTGGAGCTGTGCCTCTCTGACCTAACTCCTGTTGTACTCTCATAATGAGTTACTCATGATGAGTTACTCTCATCATGCCTTTGAGACAAGTTTACTTTAAGTAGCCATAATAGTATGTCAGGAACAAAATTCTACCAGTTAGAAATTCTTACAATCTACTGAACAGGGCCAATTTCACATCTAGACTTGAAGATCCCACACTATCCCCTAGATAGAAGTCTCAGTAGATTTTTGTAATCTGTTTTGCAATCTGTCAGTAAAATATTTTGACAGTTTACACATATGGGTAGTCAATAATTTTCACCCATGAAAGCCCATTATTAACAACCATTATTGTGATTTACAGGCTACTAATTTGGGCTGGAGCCGTAGTATAGCAGGGAGGGCATTTGCCTTGCACACAGCCAACTGATGTTTGATTCCTGACATCCCATTTGGTCCGCTGAGTACCACAAGGAGTAATTCCTGAGTGTAGAGCCAGGAGTAACCCCTAAGCATCGCTGGGTGTGACCCAAAAAGCCAAAAAAAATTAAATCTTTTTTTTTTTTTTGGCTTTTTGGGTCACACTTATCTGACTTAGCACCAAGTAGAATAGACATTAGACATATCATACTGCACTTGAACCTGTTTTATCTCTCTCTCTTTTTTTTTTTTTGCTTTTTGGGTCACACTGTGTCTGGTCCAGGTTTGAAACATGGATGGAGATGATGGAGAGTGTCGAAAGATTTCTGGAGGAACATATGAACTCATCTTCCCATTCAAGAGTGTGAGCTACTCGCTCACACTGTTTCAGCTTGAGTCTGTACTGGGAAACAGTAGATCTTGTTCTGGCTGTAAATAGCTGTTCCACCACACTTAATAACTTGAAAGTAGGACATTCAGGTGAGGGACTGATACTTTTCAGAGGTGAAAGGCTTCTTCCCTGTCCCTCACTGACTTACCAGAGGAATATATTTTCAATTATAAACTAACACAAAGGCATTCTTTTTTTTTTTTTTTTTGCAGAGGCAAAGAAAATGTCTTTATTATATTATTTAAACAAAATGTGAAAGGTGCAGAAATGGAGTTGACTTTAGTGCAATTGGACCCTGAAAGTTGACTGTAATTTTTTTTTTCTGCTCCTGACTTCATGTTACTGTTACTCTACACAAAAACATTCTTAAAAACCCAAATGATATTACTAAATTTTCCTTCCCAGCTCCCCAATCCAAATCCCATTGGCATCTTTTAGCTGCTTGTTGGGGGTATTGTTCCATTTGCTTTTTTGTCTATTTTTGTACATGTTTACTTATAGAAAAATGACTTATTTCATTTTATTATTTTTAAGCACCAAGTAGAATAGACATTAGACATATCATACTGCACTTGAACCTGTTTTATCTCTCTCTCTTTTTTCTTTTTTTTTTGCTTTTTGGGTCACACTGGCAATGCACAGGGTTTACTCCTGGCTCTACACTCAGGAATCACCCCGGCAGTGCTCAGGGGACCATATAGAATGCTGGGACCATATGGAATGCTGGGAATCGAACCCGGGTCGGCCATGTGCAAGGCAAACGCCCTACCCGCTGTGCTATCGCTCCAGCCCCTGTTTTATCATTTTGATAGCCATACTTTTCTTGCAATTTCCGCACAACCACCTACTTTCCTTCTTTTTTTCTTGTTCAAGGCACTTGGGAGCTGCTGTAGCTACAGGAGACCTGCAGGGGTCACTTCTGGAGAGGATTGTGTGCATGTAGTTCTTTTTAAAAAAATCTTATTCTAATTAATAGGCTAAATGTCTCATTTTTTTTGTCACTTGTATTCATTTTATCTGATTTGCCTCTTTGGGAGGGGGGGTGCCCAGGGTATGCTGGCAATGCACAGGGGTTAATTCCTCACTCTTCACTCAAGAATTACACCTGAGTGTTTGGGAAACCATATGGGATGTTGGCCATTGAACCCGGGTCAGCTGCATGCAAGGCAAATGCCCTACCAAATATGCTCTCAATCCAACCCCCATTTGTCTGTTAATTCTTGACTTTCCTCCTCTTCCTGTTTCCCTCCCTACGTTCCCCATACCTCTCTCTGCTCAGGGCTTACTCCCGGCTCTGCCCTTGGAGGTCACTCCTGGTGATGCTTGGGGGACCAAATGCGGTGCTGTGGATTAAACCAGCAACTATCCTACCTGCATTACAATTTCCTATTGGATTGTTTATAATTTTAAGATTTTATAGCTCTGTTTATAACTAATGCATGCTATAGAAGTTATAAATATTCTCTTCATTAGGTACTTAAAAAATTGGGGCCAGAGTGATTGTACAGTGGGTAGATCATTTGTTTTGCATGCAGCCGACTCGGGTTTGGTCCCCATCCCATATGGTTCCCCAAGCACCGCCAAAAGTAATTTCTGAGTGCAGAGCCAGGAGTAAGCCCTGAGCATCTCTAGGTGTAACCAAAAAAGCAAAATAAATAAACAAGTAAAAATAAAAATAGGGCTGGAGAGATAGCACATGCCTTGCATGTGGCGGACCCGGGTTTGATTCCTGGTATTTTATATGGTCCCCTGAGCACTGCCAGGAGTAATTCCTGAGTGTAGAGCCAGGATTAAGCCCTAAGTGTCTCTGGGTGTGACCAAAAAACAAACCCCAAACAATAACCATAGTAGTAGTAGTAGTAGTAGTAGTAGTAATTTAAAAGAAGAGTCAGGAGGAGAAAGGAAGGGTCAAAGAGAAGGTCCAGAGAGATGAGGCACGTGCCTTGCATTTGGCTGACCTGGGCTAAATCCCCATATGGTGCTGAACCCACTAGGAATATGGCTCACAGAAATATACAGAGAGTTTCACTGTATTCTGTTTTGTTTGTTTGGGGGCCATGCCTGGCAGTGCTCTGTGCTCAAGGATCACTCCTGGTGGGGCTCAGGGGCCCGTGTGGGATGCTGGGGATCAAAGTCGGGTTTCCTGATTGCCAGGCAAGTGCCCTACCTGCTGTGCTCTCTCTTCAACTCCAGCACTGTAGACTTGATTCACGTTTCCCCGTTGGTTTCCGTTAGCACCCCTTTTCTGTTCCAGGGTTCAGCCTGAGGTACTATAATTACAATTAGTTGTCATTTCTGTATTCACCTGAGGGTTTTGTTTTGTTTTGTTTTGTTTTTGGGTCACACCCGGCAATGCACAGGGGTTACTCCTGGCTCATGCACTCAGGAATTACTCCTGGCAGTGCTCAGGGGACCATATGGGATGCTGGGAATCGAACCTGGGTCGGCCGCGTGCAAGGCAAATGCCCAACCCGCTGTGCTATTGCTCCAGCCCTGTTTTTTTTTTTTAATTTATTTTTTAATTATTGAGTCACAGTGAGGGTATAGTTACAGATTCGCACATTTTCATGCTTGTTTTTCCCTCATGCAATATTTAAGAGCCCATCCCTCCACCAGTGTCCATTTTCCACCACCCATGAACCCAATATCCCTCCCACCCCCCCAGTCCCATCCCCCCACCCCACCCCTGTAGCGGGACATTCCAATTTGATATCTATCTTTCCTTTTTCACCTGAGGTTTGTGAATTTCTCTTGTTTTTATGAGCTTGATAGTGTTTTGTAGGCTGCCTCTCATACTGCGATATTTTGTAATGAGCACGACAGGATTTGGGGATAAAGACCACAGTGGGGAAGCATCCCTCTTCTTCGGTTCTGTCCTATTGGGGTCTATGAAATTTCTAGTTTTTCTTTACCTAATGTACTTTCGAAAGCAAGTCACGAATTCTAGCTTTACTCAGCATGGGGAGGGATTAATCTCTACCCCTGGAGGAAAGTCACTGTCACTGTCATCCTGTTGCTTATCGATTTGCTCAAGCAGGCACCATAATGTCTCCATTGTGAGACTTGTTGCTACTGTTTTTGTTATATTGAATATGCCATGGGTAGCTTGCCAGGCTTTGCTGTGTGGGCAAGATACTCTCGGTAGCTAGCCGGGCTCTCTGAGAGGGGCAGAAGAATTGTACCCGGGTCGGCTGAGTGCAAGCGAATGCCCTATCTGCTGCGCTATCGCTCCAGCCTGAGGCAGGGCAATGCTTCATTTTTTTAAATCAGTATTTTTAGCTGGAGTTCTTCCAGGTTTTCCCTGCCCTCATTTGTGAAGGACTAATCAATCCATAGCCAACATCTGTGGGCCTATTGCTAATCTATAGCCATGTCTGTTGACCAACTGCCAATCCATAACTAACGTCGGCCCTCAAAGGTTTAAGAAGTGTTCAGGCAGAGCCTGAGTGTTCATCAAGTAGACTCTATTATAGGGAAATCTGGCACTCCATTGTAAAGTCAGCCAAGTTCACGGGAAAGCAGAGACAGTTGGAAGTCCATGAATTTACAGATCCATGTCAAATTTTGTTTCTTCTGGAAAAATAGCTTGAGGCAGAGCTTTGAATTCTGAGTGGAGCATTCCCTTGCATGCTCCCTACCTACTCCCCAGCATTGTGAAGTCCCCTAGTGGTCCCAGCAAGCCCCTCAGGATCCACTGGGGAATGCACAGAAAATAAATGTAGATACTGTGTTGTCATTGTTACTCGTTTCGTGTCTGTATGTTCTTAATTGATTCCCAGTCAGCTATACTTATGCAGAAAAATGTTTTTAATTAAAACACTAATGTTTTAATTTAAATGTTTTTAATTAGAGTAACATTTATTAAAGGAAAAGGTAGCAAACCAAAAGCCAAACCAGTACTGCAGACAGTTTTGGTGCAAGGGTGGATTAAAATGTCTGACTGACATTTTAAAAATTGTAAGCTTTCATTTCCTTTTAAACATGTGAACTTGAATGAAGAAGCAGGAGCGGCAGGGTATCGGCTTTGTTGTTTTGGTTAAAAACTTAAGAGAAGATTCACCAACCAGGCCCAGGATGATATGTTTAAGTTCCCAGCACTCAAAGCACGGTAACAAGATTGCCAGCCCTCTTTCTCACTCCAGAAAACTCACTCTCATTCTAGCATTGTAGCTTCATAGTTTACTGCCAACTAATCCTATGACAGTATTTTAAAACTGTGTATTGTGCAGAGGTTATTGGACATCAAAAAACCCCACAATTGATTAAATTCCTTTACCCTCATGTCAGAGCCAGGAATAGCCCCCAGCATGCTGGGTATTACCCAACCCCACTTGCCAAAATGTTGTGTTCTTCCCCCATTCCTCTCTATATCCCCAATGGAACTGAAATTTGGATGGTGGTCCTCAGGGAGTTTCTTTATGCCACATATGGCTGCACTCAGGGCTTACCTCTAACTGCACTCAGGGATCACTCCTGGCGTTCCTCAGGGGACCATATTTGGTTCTGGGGATTGAACCCAGTTTGTCTGTGTACAAGGCAAGCACCTTCCCACTGTACTTTCTCCCACCCTGAAGTTTTGAGTTGGGCCTGGGAAACTTCTTGCCACTTAAATTTAGCTACTTTCAGTTTTATTTGGGTTTGTTAGAGATTGGATTTCAGGCAATGGTAGAAATCAGAACAGGTTTCTTAGCAAGTTCTCTAATTTTCCAAGTTGCATTGTACTGAGCTAACTTCATAAGTTAGCTCCTGACCCTGAGGGAGTCTCCGGTGCAGCATTGTTGGGAAGGACGAGTAGAGAGAGGCTTCTAAAATCTCAGGGCTAGGACGAATGGAGACGTTACTTACTGAGACCGCTGGAGAAATTCCATGACCAATGGGATGATGATGATGATGATGAACTTCATAAGGTGCTTCCTATCTGAAAGGAGTGTGTTTAGGGAATGTTAGAAGTACTATGTGTTACAAATCTTGAGAGCTCAAAAAAGTTATTCTAAATCTCTTGCCATTTTCTATTTCTAGACACCTAGTTTCCCCTATAAAAGTACCCACTGTTACTTTCTTGCGCATCTTTCCATAGATTTGCTCTTCACGGTTCATATAGTCACGTGCACATACACATCTTACATATGTACATGTAGATGGTGACACTAAACAGCTGATCAGGCCATTTTGCAAGTTTTCAGGTTTTGATCTTTTGACTTGCCCTTGGCTTCGTTTCACTGAAGTTGTCCAGTTTACATCCGTAGACCCGATGGCGTGTGTTTCCCTGCAACCTCACAAGCAGGGCACCTTATCAAAGTCCTTTGGCTTCTATCAGTCTGAAGGGAAAATAGTAACTCAAAGTACAAAGTTTCACTTTAGTTCTTTTTAGTAACATAAAGTTAAACACTTTCTTGGGATTAATTTACAGTGTTTCTCATTTTGTCCATTTTTATCTATTGCCGTGAAGATCTTTAAAAACTTTCGCATCGATTTACCAATCCCTGCGGTGTGCTTCCCCGCGGGCCCCCCAGCCTTCACGTGACTTTCCGCGAGACCCAGCGCCCCTAAAAGAACCCATTACTTACTCTCCACGGGCACTTTTCCCAGGGGTGTTCTGTAGCGGGCGAGCAGCCCCCCCCCTGCGCCCCCCCAGCCACGCCCTGCGGAGCTGAGCCAGCGGGCTGCGGGCGGGCGGGCGGCTGGGGGCCGGGGACTGGGTGTGGGCGGGCCGGGACTGACCCGAGCTGGGTGTGGGCAGGTCACGGTCAGGAATAGGTGGGCCCAGGGCTGGGTGTGGCCCCCACCCCTCCCCCGCCTGCTGCATTGCCCTTTCTCTCCCCCTTCCTCCCCGCGCCCCCTTCCTGCGCCCCGCCCCTCCCCCCCAGCCAGCCGCTAGGAGGCCGGCCACAGCGCTGGCAGCCGGGGCGGGGGCGCGGGGGCGCAGGCGCGGGCGCGGGCGCGGCCCTTTAAGGTTCTAGTCCCGAACTCGGGGTGTGGCAGGCGCCTCCTCCCCCCGCCGCCTGTCCCGGGCCTTCCAGATGCTTCCCAGTCATGAGTGGGAAGGGTGCCGGCACCCTGGTGGCCGAAGTGATCAAAGGTGAGTGCAGGGGCGGTCCGAGTGACCCTCAGGGCCTCCCGCCGCCGGGCCGCATCCAGCCAGAGGGCGGGGGTCAAGGGTCGCTGTGGCCAGCGTGAGGCTGTGAGTGGCCGGGGCAGGGAGCCGGCGGGGAGCCAGAGGGCTGCTGGCAGCGCCCGGGTTCTTGGAGAGACGCGGGTCCAAGAGAGGCCGCGGCTGTGCGCGGCCGTGCTTGTTCTTTGCGTTAGCTGCTCCCTCCCTCCGGTGTGTCGCAGGGAGGGCTGGCCGACCTCTCTGGGCACAGCGAGTGTGGGTGCGAGGAGCGCCTTTGCTGCAGGCACAGCGGCCTGGCAGCTGCGTGCGACTGACTCCGCTCACACAGAACTCTCATCGCTTCCTCTCAGGCACCTGTCCGACTGCTAAAAAAAAAAACCCATGCACACGCACAAACATGCATGTACACATGTGTGCATGCAAAACCCCCACACGCAGTCACACGTGTGCGCAAACCCCCCCCGCCCCCCGCCACACGCACTCACGTGCATAAACGCACTACAGAAGTTGTGATTCTGATTTTTTTTTTTAAATCAAGTGACGATTCCTAAGAACAGTTTGGTAATCTTATGTTGGCTTATTTTGTTGTTTGTACTTTAGCCCTCACCGGTTAAGTTTGCCGCATTTATTTTTCGCTGTTACGGCGTTTGTCTTGCATGCGGCAGACCTGGGTTCGATTCCTCCCCCTCTAGGAGAGCCCCAGAAGCTAGCGAGAGTATCCCGCCCGCCCCGCAGAGCCTGGCAAGCTACTTTGGCTTATTGGTTATGCCAAAAATAGTAACAAGTCTCACAATGGAGGCCTTACTGGTGCCTGTTTGAGCAAATCGATGAGCAATAGGATGACAGTGATACAGTGATACTAGACAACAGTCATTGGTGGCTTGAAAGCTTTGGGGAACACAGAAGGCCTTTTCGGTTAATAGCTAGACATCAGATGAATGCACTGCCATACTTGGCTGAAGTTTCTTAGCTCAGAGATACTAGTTTGTGATCATTCTTTTTCTAGAAATCAATCTTATAGCTATGTGAAGTGCAACTTAGCACATATTTTGTAAAACTAAAAGGCATATGTTTCCTTTAAATTTTTGCTAATTTATTGCTTCCCACCAGAATAGCCAGAACATTTTGAAACTTCCCATTGGCATCCATACCATCTGAACATGCACGGAAAAAAATTTACTTCAGCTGAAGAGCATATCATTCTATAGGAAATGTTTTTTAGTAACTTGAAGGAAGGAACATTGCAATTTTTCCATTTCAGATCGCCTTTGTTTTGCCATTCTCTACAGCAGACCAAAGAGTTCATCAAATATACATTATTTCAGCATAGATAATGAACTTGAATATGAGAGGTAAGTATTGCCTTTGAAAGATTGTTACTAACTTTTTTATTAACCTTGGAAAATTAGAAGTAAGTAGATAGTTGCAAAATTCTTTTTTAAGCCTTTGATAATAAAAGATGGGAGGTGGTCAGGAAATGAAAGAACCTTCCTAAGCTTAATGGTTTACATGTGAAATAAAAGTTTGTAGTATAACAAAATACAAACTACTGTATTTAAGTCAGTTATGTTTTTACCTGTGGAAAATATGTGTACTAAAGTACTCAAAGGTATTTTCATATGTTCTCTGTGGATAGATTTGTCATGCTTTCCAATAGATGCTGTTTACCAGAATATGTCTTTAATTAGCAAAGCTGTACCTGGTATGTGACTGACATTTTGGTGTATGCCTTTCTGTCTTAATTTGATGTTGTTCCAAAATCCATTTATATTAGAACACTTAGAATAGACCTTGTTATTTTGTTTTTCATTCTTGAAGCTTCTACGCAGATTTTGGACCACTTAATCTGGCAATGATTTACAGATATTGTTGCAAGATAAATAAGAAATTAAAGGTAAAGTCTTGTTTTACTTAGTATTTGATTGCAGTGATGGTTAACCTTTTCTTGAGAAGGGAAGTGGAAGGAAAATATATAGGAAAGTATATGTTTTAAGAAAGAAAATGTCAGGGCTGAGTGACAGGAGAACAGGAGGGCACTTGCCTTTCATGCCTCTGACCTGGGTCTTATCCCTAGCCTCTCCTCTGTCATCTGCATATTTCCAGGAGTACAGAGCCAGGAGTAACCTCTAAGCGTTACTGGGTGTGGCCCCTGAAAAACAAAAACAAAACAAAATGTTTTAATTTATTTTTAAAAACTTTAAAGTAGCATGATTTACAATAGCGTTGTTTCAAGAGGCAGTTTGGTGTACAAAGTTAGTGCACTCCCATTACCACCGTCATATATTGTTGCCAGCCTTGGGCCCCTTGCTTCCATGGCACTCTCAGTGAGTACAGGGCTGTGCTCCTTATTTTGTGCCTGCCTTTGTTTCTCTGTTTACCACATATGATTGATATCATGCTACTCTAGTCTTTTCTCTCTGCCTTTTTTTTTTTACTTTACATAACAACCTCTAGTCTCATCCAAGTTGTGGTAAAAGGCAAGTTTTCATCTTCACTTATATCTGAAGTACTATTCCATTATATGTATGTATGTATGTATGTATATATGCTTCAGTTTATCAGTACCCTTACTTGTCATTGGGCATTTGGGTTGTTTCCAGAGCTTTACCATTATAAATAATGATCTAAGTGATGTATGTGTGCATGTCATCTTTTTGAATTAATATTTTGTGTTCTTGGGGCATATGCCAAGAAGCAGAATCGCTCAGTCATAGGAAAGTTCTATTTTAAATTTTTAAAGATGTCTCTGTACTGCTTTTTTTTATTTGTTTTGCTTTTTGGCCATAACTGGTGGTGCAAAGCGCTTACTTCCAGGCTCTGGACTCTGGGATCACTGTGGGGGCGGGAGGGAGACCATATATGGTGCCAGTGATTGAACCCATGTTAGCTGCATGCGAGACAAGCCCCATGCCCGCTGAACTATCCCTTCATACTATTTTCTGCAGTGGCTGAAACAGATGATCTTGTTCTGATAGTGAATGGGGCTCCTTTTTTCCTGCATCCCCCCAACACCAGTTGTTTCCTAGCTTTTTAAAATTGGTCATTTTCACTAGCTTGAGGTAATACCTCATGTTAATTTTGATTTATATTTCTCTAATAGTAAGCCTCTCTACCTGAGGAAGTGGCTATTCAGCATCTCTCCGAAGTTTATGATTTTGTTGCTGAGCTTTATAAAAAGCTTGTGAGTGCTTTCTATATTTTGGATGTTAGCTCCTTGTCAGATGTAATAGTATGTGATATCTTCTCACATTTCAGTACAATGTCTTATATTTTAAGACATGGGTATTTAGGGTATACATGAGTTTTGTCTTTTGTCTTGCCACACCAGTGGTACTCGGGGTATATCTGACTTTGCTCAGGAGTTATCTGGTGGTGTTAAGGTCTGAATCCATCTGTGGTATTGGACGTTACACCAGGGTGCGAACCAAGTGTCTTACCCTGTACTGTCCTCTCCCTCTCCCTCCCATCCCCTGGCCCCTGACCATTGGGAGAGGATTGCACCTGGAGGTGCTCAGGACTTTCTCCTGACTCTGCGTTCAGGTATTCCTTATAGCAGGACTTGGGGGACCATCCATGGTGCTGGGGACCAGCCCAGGTGGGCCTTGTACAATGCCAGTCCCCTACCTGCTGTTCTGTCTCCCCAACTTTAAAGATAGAGCCTATATATGTCCTTTTTTTTTTTTCCGGAGTTCTCATTGAAAATTACATTTGGGTCTCTCCTTTTCATAAAATTTTTACTTGGTGATGCTCTAGTACTTGAAAAACCAAAGTGCAGATAGATTAATAAAGTAAGTCGCTCTGAAATAAGGAATGAAAAACTTATGGGGAAACTTTATTTTCTTTATTGTTCTTCTTTCCTTTACTGTGATAGGGAATGTTAGCAAACATATGAGGAAAATAGGCTCATCTCATTTTCATCTATCTTGAATCTCCCACGATAATTGAAATATGCCTCATACCATGAAAGGAACAGGGAAGTTCAGACAAATAGCATATCCTCAAGGTTTTAGCACAGAGTTGGGAAAGTGTATTTATGTTTATTTGAACATAGAAACCTTTTATTTATTTGAAGAACTTAGGGCATTTGCCTTGCATGCGTCTGACCCGAGTTCGATTCCTCCGTCCCTCTCGGAGTGCCTAGCAAGCTACAGAGAATATCCCGCCCGCACGGCAGAGCCTGGCAAGCTACCTGTGGCGTATTCAATATGCCAAAAACAGTAACAACAAGTCTCGCAATGGAGACGTTACGGTTCCCATTTGAGCAGATCGATGAACGATGAATGGGATGACAGTACAGTGCAGTGCAATGCAGATTGGTCACATATAATAAAAGTTTGAACTGCTGCTTCCATATTTACTGTAAATCTTCAAGTAGCAAATACTGAATTTGGGCGCAGGAATTTTGTATTTTTTAAAAATGCCAACCTGTCTTTTAATTTTTAAATTTTGTTTAACTTGGTTTTTGAGCCATACCCAGCAGTGCTCAGGGATCCCTCCAGGTGGAAGTCCAGGGGAACATTCGTGGTGCCAAGGATTGAACATGGGTCGGTCGTCGGTCTTGTGCAAGGCAAATACCTTATCAGCTGTACTATCTCTGGCCCTTATTTTTACTTTAAAAAAGCGTATTTGTGTTTTTGGGTCACATTCGGCAATATTCAGTCTTACTACTGACTCTGCCCATGGGACCACATGTGGTGCCAGGGATCAAGCCCTTCTTTGCTATTTGCAAGGCAGGAGCCCTACCCACTGTACTATCTCTCTAACCCCTAAAAAATAAAGTTATGCCACCTTCCCTTGCCTCCACCCCCCTTCCTTTGAATACTCCCTACTCCATAGGTTATCTTAGTTCTGTTGCCAATTCTGATTGTCTTTTCATTGTGTTAATTTTATATCCCCCTCCCTCTTACTCTCTATCCTCCCTCTCTCCCTTCCTCCCTTCTTGTTTTCAGGCCACACCCACCGTGCTTGGGGCTGTGTGCTCAGGGGTCACTCTTGTAGCTTTAGAGGGCCTATGGGGGTGTCAGGGTTCAAACTTGGGTCACGCGCGTGCAAGGCCAGCGCCCTCCTCACTGTGCTGTTACTCAGGCCCTGTATCTTTATTCTCTGCACTTGAGTGAAGGCAGCCAAAACTTTCCTTTTTCCCTTCTAACTATAGTGCATTTCATTTTGCTGTGTGTGGCAAAAAGTTCATCTGTTTTTGATATAAAAAACAAAGGAGAGGAAGAAAAGTGTCCAGTTAGAACAAACCCAGGGCTGGAGCAGTGGGTAGGACAGTGGGGAGGGCGCTTGCCTGGCTCACTCACACGTGACCCAGGTTGGATCTCCAGCATCCCATATGGTCCCCCGAGCACTGCCAGGAGTAACCCCTTGAGTGCAGAACCAGGAGGAACCCCTGAGCAGTGCCAGGTATGGCCCCTAGAACTAAAAAAAAAAAAAAAAATGCCCCTCCAACCCCACAACCCTTCCACCTCCCCCTCCGCAAAAGAAAAAAATTTCAGTTGTGCTTGACATGCAGAATTGAAGTTCGAGGAAGTGGGGGAGGTGTGGATGAAAGACCCATGGACAGTGGTGGTGGGTGTGGAAGATAGTAGCGCTGTGCTTCAGAGCACTCCTGTAAAGCTAGGGGGCTGGGGAGAGTCTCTGGTGCTCCAGAGGCCCCTGGTTCCACCCTCGTCAGAGCACAGCCTCTCCTCCAGTGTCACTGGTGTGTCCCAGGCACCACAATTCAGACCACACAGCTGCGAGGCCCCTCTCCATGGGGCCCACCCCCAAGTCTTACAGAGTGTCACCATATTTATAGATGAGTATAGCCATTGTGCTATAGTTATCACCTAGCTGGAGCGATAGCACAGTGGGTAGGGCGTTTGCCTTGCACACGACCGACCTGGGTTTGATTCCTCTGTCCCTCTTGGAGAGCCCAGCAAGCTACCAAGTGTATCCCGCCCGCACGGCAGAGCCTGGCAAGCTACCTGTGGCGTATTTGACACGCCAAAAACAGTAACAACAAGTCTCACAATGGAGACGTTACTGGTGCCCGCTCCAGCAAATCGATGAACAATGAGATGTCAGTGCTACTATAATTATCAATTATCTGTTTTTGGGACAAGAACAATAGTACATGTGGCTGATTCCAGTTCAATATCTGCAACCCCATATAGTCCCCTGAGCCCCTCCAGGAGTGATCCCTGAGCACAGAGCTAGGAGTAACCCCTGAGCACTTCCTGGTGTGGCCCTGAAACACAAAAACACAAAAACAATCAGTGGTACCTCATGTTTCCACCGTTTAGCTGTTGTCCGTAGAACACCATCCACACCTGGGCGGCATCAGCTCTGGTGGACTGTGCTCAGATTCTTCAGATCAATACCCACAAGTGGGGTTGCTGGACTGCCTGGCAGCTGTCGGACGCTTCTTGAACAAACTCCAGAGCTTTTCTTCTCTGCTCGTTACCAGCTGCTGTTCCTACCAACACTGCTGGATAATGTTTTCTCCATCCCTTCTCCAGTACTTATTGTTGCTTTTCATGGATTTTTATTCATAGGTGTGAGGTGGTATCTTGTTCTAAATTACATTTCTGTGATGATGAACATTATTCATATGCTTATTAAATATAACAGTGGTGGGGCATACAAAAAAAGGGGAAGAAAATGTATGTTTACTTTAAGGAAAAAAAAAACCCAAAAGCAGCCATGTACTAACAGAAGTTCAGGGAATTGCAAGAACCCAAAGCCCCTAATTTATTAGAATTAGATTCACATACAGCTTGAAAAACCCCAGATATCAATTGTTTAAAGGAAATAGGATGTTTTTTCCCTCCAACATGGACATCTGCAGGTAAATACCTGGATAAATTTTCCCTCATTTATTGTCTTTTTGACCACATCTGGCAGTGCTCAGGGCTTACTCCTGAGCACTTGGTGACTAGGTGGGGTTCCCGGGATCAATTCAGGTCAGCTGTGTGCAAGGCAAGCGCCTTATGTACTGTCTTCTGGCCCCAAATCTTAAATCTGTGTTTTGTTTGTTTGTTTGGGGGCCACAACCTGAAGTGCTCAGGGCTTACTCCTGGGGGGAATTTGGGAGACCATATATGGTACTGAGGATTGAACCAGAGCACAGAGCCAGGAATTGCCCTGAGCGCAGCTGAGTGTTGTCCCTCACTAAAGAGTGTTAGAAATGATAAATTCAAGAGAATTACTAAAAATTGGTTTATCTTTATGCAGACTGTTACAATGATAAGGAAGAAAATAATTCATTTTACTGGCTCTGATCAGAAAAAACAAGCAAATGCTGCTTTTCTTATTGGATGTTATATGGTGAGTATTTAACTTCTAACATTAGTGAATGTACATACAATAATGATACTTTAAATTTATGTTGAACTTTTAAAACTTACCTGTGTAAACTCTTATTATGGGCTGTGCAAACCCTCTTTTGAAACTGTGTAAGCTCCTGTCAGGCTGTGTAAACACCCTTTAGTTGGGTGACATTAGGAGTGACCGCCCATTAAAGGGTGTCTGCTCATGTTTGGTGGTCTTGAACCGCTTCCCCACCAGGGATGCCAGTTGCCTTGGGCTGATGAAGGAGGAACGAGGGCCAAACTGGTTGGTGATTAGTTGCCGTTTATTCCATTTTTGTCTCTCCCAAACACTCCACAACTCTCTCCCCAACTCGCCACTCTCTCTTAGCTCTCTCCAGCCCTCTTTCTAACTCGCTCCACAGTGCTCTCTCCAACTCTCGCTCGCTGTCTCTCACTCTGCCCACAGCTCCCACTCTGCCTCTCTTGAACTCTACCTCTTCTGTGTCTCAGCTCTGTCCTTCTACCTTCCTCAGCCACTACCTTCACCACCTCCTCCCTAACCACTCCTCCCTCCACCCCCACCAGAAGCACAATCAACATGTTTTTCCAGGCTTCCTTCCCTGCAGTCCACGAGGGCAAAAGGCCAAAACAGCGGTAAGGTGTGTTTCTCCTCCCCTTAGACCTTAATTAACATCTTAATTCTACTTCCTTATACTTGCCGTTCTGTATGGACACAGTAATAGACACAGTTAGGCTTGTAGGATGACTCACCACAAATTCAGACTACAGTGCTCAGCCAGATTAATCATTCCTAACCCCAGCAGGGGCCTAATATAGTTATTACTTTTTGGATCATGACAGAATTTGTCCATGACCAAGTTCTTAACGTATATAATTAAGCATTATGTCACTTTGGCCAGGCCCATTTCAATGCCAGGGCAGATTGCCGCTTGCCCTGGGTCCATCCAGTCCCTCCTTAGGACCCTGCTTTTGGGGATCTAGGAAGTAAGGGCAACTGAGGTTTAAGTCGAGGAGGTATATTATCTGGAGTCAATAACTCCCAAGTCACAGGCTTGTCTTTTTAACTGTCTTCTGTGTCTATACAAAATGTAATTGCTCTGAAGTCACTAGCCATGCAAAGGTCTTTAAGGAGAAAAGAAAAACAATATTTACAAGTCAGCATAGTCTGATCAGGAGGTAAAGGTAATTGACAGGTTGGGGGAGAAATCAACAAACTCAAGCTCCCTGCTGCCAGGGAAGAGGGCAAACCAATGTTATCCTACACTTAACCTTTTTAAAAATATCCCCTTGGTCCCCTGTCCCCCTTCCAAAGAAAATAATGTGTTGCTTTTTAAAAATTGGCTACTGGAGTTTGGAGAAATAGCACAGGGATTAAGGCACTTTGCTTGCATGTAGTCAACACAGGTTCAAAGCCCTGGCATCACCTGTTGTCTCCTGAGCACAGAGCCAGGAGTAAGCCCTGAGAACCACCAGATATGGCTCTACACTGCTCCCTAGACCCCTCATCCCACCCCATCCAAATTGGTCCACTTGGGAAGGCCCTGCACATAGGGGCCGAGTGGCATATAGGAGACCTATATCTTCTGTTCAGAGTTGCTATGAACTAAAAATTGCTCTAAAAAGTTTATTGTAAGAAAAATTGATAGTTACTCTAAAGAAAACTTTGTTACGTGTTATGCTTAGGAAGTAATGCTGTAACAAAGCTCTCTTTTTATTAACCCATGATCTATTTAGTGAAGTCGTGAAATCAAAGTTTTGGGGGTTTATTCCTGGTTTGCTCTGTGCTCAGGGATCACTCTTGGCAGGGTACCAGGATTGAATCCATGTCAGCCACATGCAAAGCTGGTGCCCTATTCTGGCACTACTCTCAGCCTTGAGTAATTGATTTTTTAAGGAAACTATCTAATGTCGCATAAGGCAAGAGCAGATTCCAGTTTGAATGCAGGCACTATTGCTCTGAGGTCCTCTCTGTCATCATCACAGTATTCACAGCAGGACTGGCAGCACAGTGGGAACATGGAATGTTTCATCATTCACATTCAAAGCTGTGTAGTCCATTAGGGTCACTGGAAGCTTGGTTTACTGTATCCAGTAGTGAAATGGTTATGAAATTCTATTTGTTTGTATTTCTAGAATAAATTTTATCTAGCAGCTAGATGATACTTAGGTATATTTACACCTAAGTAACAGTTGTTCAACAACAAGCCAGAGGCTCCTCAAGAGACTGTGATTGTGTGAAGGCCACTGGCTATGTGTTCAGTGTTGTAGAATAGTGAGGGGGTGTTTCTCCCATCCCCACCATTCCTGTAAACACTACCTTCCAAGATAAGACCCTACTTGTTCTGTCTAGATCGCCAGCTCTGTCATCTGTCTGTTGATTTGACTTTAAGTTTTTGGGTCACATCTGGAGATGCTTAGGGCTGCTCTTGTCTCCTTGCTTGAGAGGCCGTGTGATGGTGGGGATTTCTCGACTCCTGCATGTGGAACGTGCACTCAGCCTGGTGACCTAGCTTCTGGTCCCCTGCTTTTAAAAGTATTTTCTAGCACATAGCTTGGTAATCCGGAGTTTAGACCAAAAGTTAATAATATTGTTGAAATTGTACCTCAAAATGTAATAATTTTCTGTGTGTAAACTTGTATCACTTGCAAGAATGATTAAGATGAATTTTTTGGAGGGGCTGTGTGTGTGTGTGTGATTACAAAGGGTTTTATGAGAAAGGCTTATCACTGAATTTAGGAAATACAGGTTACAAATTGATAGAATTTATTTAATTCCTTAAATTTACCAAAGTTTTTTTGGGATGGGACTTTGGGGGGCCTTTTTTACCTTTTTCTATTTTTCTTGGTAATGTGCTTAGTAGAAAACCCCCCTAGGAAAAACCAAAGCTTGTCCAAATAAAACACGGTCCCTAGAAAGAGAGAATAAGGAAAGAGGTGGCTGATTTACCTTTGACATTTTGATAATCATTGTACTACCACAGAGAGGAGCCCCAGGGATTAGAGTAAATCATGACAGCTTTACAGAGATATGAAAATAGCCGGAATTTCTTGCTGTTCCTGAGTATCAAAGGGATCACATCTGCATGGGAGGCGCTGCTACACCTGATGGGACAAGGTACTGGGCAGCGCGATGAGCCAATTAGTCTGGGTCCCCTTGGTCATGTCTTTGCCTCTGTCAAGATGTAGGTTCTTAAGTTGCCAGGACCCGTGGCTTCTTCCCTAGAAGCTGAAGAGTTTGGCTGTGGGCATGGCGGGAATTAAGGATTATTCTAAAAGAAAAACATTCTCTAATTTTGTAAAACAAACCCACCACACACTTTTAAAATCTTATTATTATTATTATTATTATTTGCTTTTTGAGTCACACCCGGCGATGCACAGGGGTTGCTTCTGGCTCTGCACTCAGGAATTATCCTTGGTGGTGCTCAGGGGACCATATGGGATGCTGGGAATCGAACTCGGGTCGGCCGCGTGCAAGGCAAACGCCCTGCCCTCTGTGCTATCGCTCCAGCTCCCCAATGAACTGTCTTTACCTGGGCTTCTGCAGAACATCTGTCTCCCCCTCTCCTCTCCCTCCCTGCACACACAGTGGGCTCAGTGTGGAGTGTGAGGGGGCATGAGAGTGGAGAAGCGAGCTTGTTTTTTAAAAACTTTAAAGCAGAATTGATTGGCATTTACAAAACTTTCAGTACTTAAAATATGTATTTCAAAGGAAGGAGAAGGGTAGCTTGACTATTTCTTGCCTTCAGTTTAGTCCCAAACATTGCACTTTATATAGCCTGGTAAATGGAATTTACTGGTTACCTATGATAGAATCTTGGTACTTTTGCATCATGCATCATTCATTATAAAAGGATAATAGGAATATAGAAGATAGCTGAGTTTTGTTTTTTGTTTTTTAATAACAAAGGTTAGTGGATTGTGCCATTTTACAAAAGGATGTTTGTTATCCTATTTGGTAAATCAGTGGCTGTACCCTAACCATATTTTGGCGGCAGTAGAACTTAAACTTAATTAATTTTATTTCTTGTTTATTTGAGGGTGGCACGCTGGAGCCACATTTTCTGGTTCTGAGCTCAGGGAATCTTGGGCCAGCCACTGAACTCGGGGCTATATGCAAACAGCACTTAACTCACCCCATCTCTTTCACTGGCCCTTAAACTCACTTTAAGTGGCAGTGAAATTTAAGTAAAAATTACATGCTTTTCAAAAACAAACTCATGTTTTAAGAGAAGAAAAATTTTAAATGAAGGTTTGACAGTTTGGAGAGAGTTCAGTGGTGTATGTGGCTGTGTGCAGAAGCCTGGGGGTTCCTGACACAAGCCAAGAATGACCCCGGAGTTGGTGCACGTGACTGTGACCATGGCTCCGTTCCTGTTGCTGTGTGTGGTCTTCCCAGCAGCCTGCTGGGATGATCCTGGAGTACCACCAGATGTGGCTGCAAAACCAGAAAAGAAATTAAGGACTTGAAACTGTTCAGTCATTCACTTTCAAAGCCTGTGCTTGTGGAGAAACTTTGAAATGTTTCCTTGAAAACAACACAGGGGCTAAAACTCAAGATTTTAAAAATGAGGCATGTGAATTACAGTGTTTCAACGTATTTTAGTGAGCAGATTTTTTTTTTCTCTTAAAGTACAGTTAGGATACATAATGATAAGTGGCAGTTGTTAATGTTTCTTAAAAGTTTCAGAGTGCATGTGTATACCTTATCTTGCAGATAAGGTTTTGCTAGTAGACTAGTATTGTCAAACAGTGTGTAAAACACAATGACATTTGAAAGCAATTCTGTGTGGAGGCAGGAATTGGGGTGTGGGTACAGACATCACTGTGTTTCCTCTAGGGAGGGCAGTGACCAGGCCTTCCGTGGGCGGGGCTGAGCTGGTTTTCACTTTCAGTTTTGGTAGAAAGCGTCAGGCAAAAAGTAAGCACAGCTTACTGCTCTTCTGTTTTTCTTTCTTCTTGGTTTCATTTACCTTAGTCAAACCTCACATCAGTTTTATGTCACAGATGAGAAACATTTACCATTCTGTGTTTGGCTTATTCCTCTTTGGTTTGATTTTACAGGCCCAGCGTTTATGTTTTCCTGCAAGTCTGTTAACATTTAGCTCTTGAATAGGTCAGATGTAATCTTAGGGACAGCCTTAGAAACGAACTATCATTTCTAACATGTTTCTATGAGTTTAGCAATCTGAGTGTGAAATAAATAATTGAGCAGACACTTGGTACAGAATTTACTTTCCATTAATTTTTTTTTCTTTTTGGGTCATACCCGGTGATGCACAGGGGTTACTCCTGGCTCTGCACTCAGGAATCACACCTGGTATTACTCAGGGCACCATATGGGATGCTGGGAATCGAACCTGGGTCGGCTGCGTGCAAGGCAAGCGCCTTACCCACTGTGCTATTGCCCTAGCCCCTAATGTTCATTTTTACTTATTGTTATTTTGGGGTCAATCCATCTGTGCTCAGGGGATTACTCCTAACTCTGAATTTAGGGATCACAACTGGTCAGTTCAGGCGACCGTGTTCAGTTTCAGGGATCAAACTCAGGTCAGGAAAAACCCAGTGTACTCTGCTATCACTCCGATCTCCCCTCTACTGTTTAATAAGTATGGTAGAATTAACTGATTACATGTAGCTTCCTTGTTCCAATATTATTGTTGTATTGTTTAATTTTGAACATTTTTTTATGGCTTTTTCAGTGCCTGCCTTTTGTCAACATTGGTTGAAAATTATGATGAGATTAAATTCTAGGGATTCATGGCTCATCTGTCAGGAGTTCCTTGTATAGTTAGAATGATCACACATGAACTGCTGTTTCATGATCTTTTACGTGTGTCTGTAGTAGGGGGTAGAGCCAGGAGTAATCCCTGAGCACTTCTGGGTAGGTGGCCCCAAAACCTACTGAACAAACAAAACCAGGCAGTGCTGTTTGGGGTGAGCAGTGAGCACTGTCGGCTGCCAGCTCTGGTTTCCTTCTTGGTTTCAGAGCTCACCCGGTGTTGCTCTGGGCACCGTGAGGTACTGGGACTCAGAGGCAGGCCTCCAGCCTTGCAACACACTCAGCTTTGCTGAGCTGGTTCTCAACCCCTGCCCTCTTCCCACCCTGCCAGCCCAACCCATGGAGTTGCCAATAGTAGTTTGTTTGTTTTCACCAATGGCTAAAGTTAGGACATTTATATTTTATTAATCAAGATCTTTGCTTTATTCCTGTTACACACATACTTTATTTGCATTGCTTTACTCCGACCAGGCACGTGTGTTACTTACGTGTACTGGCCTCTGGGGCCAATTCATGGTGTTCATTACCTGCCTGACCTCAGCAGCTGCATGTATCTGTTCCTTCTTTCCTCATACAGCGAGGACCTGACCTCAAGTATCATATTTGATCATATATGCACTACATATAAATAAAAATGGAAATGTTAAAAAAAAGAGCTTACTGAAAAAAAAAGCTTACTGAAATGATGGTTCATTTGTTTTTGTTAAGTGATTTAGGATAATGGTCTTTGTGCAAGGCTGTGAAAGTGATTTTATCTTATGTTTCATATGAAACTTAGGGAATAAAACCTTTCGTCAGCTCAAATTTATCAAGCAGCTGAATCTTTAGCCTTATTTCCAGTTGGACTAATGAACATTCCATGCTAATCTGGAAAGTCATCTTAAGAAAAAAAGCAATGGAGGTCTTGGCCTGGGAAAGGCTGTGCCATCTACTGAGCTGAAAATAGTTAAATACTGAGACGTTGTGATATTTTTCCTTGGAGAACAATTGCCAGTAGTTTATTGGCTGGCACATTTCTGGTTAGAATTAAGTAGCTTTTGTTATTTTTAACTCTTGCCAGGATTACTTATATAATGTTTTGATTTTTTTTTTTTTAAATCTGTCTTGAAGTTTGTCTGTCAGGTACAGAGATTCAGCTTCAAAATGTTCTATCTCAGAATAGAAACCGGAGGCTAATGCTAAGTCGTTGGGTTTTATTGAGACTTTCAGTCAGGAGTGAAACTGCGAGTGCTGGGCTGGGCCCCTTTGGTTTCCTCTTCCAAGTCACCATGTCTGTTGCTGACAGAAACACTCTCCACGTGGGGACTCTAGCTCAACAGTGCTCAGTCAGATGTGTGCGCACAGGGGTGGAAGGGGATCTTTAGCATGGGCTGCTTTAGGTCTAAGCAAGCAGGAATCGTATCATGGCTTTGCAACACTCTGCTTCCTTGTGTTTTAGCTGGGTGGTAAGGCTGCCACTGACTCCTGCTGCCTTTACCTGCAGAGACAGGTTTGACTCTGGCTTCCTAAGCCACGAGGTATCATGTTACCTAAACCACCATTTGCCTGCTCATTCTTCAGTGTACTGCTGCATTGCTCAGAGTTCCTGTGGGAAGGGTGTCCGCAGTGCTGACATAGGTGTGTCAGCTTCCAGAACACCTAGGTTATGCTCTGGGACCATATGGGATGCCAGGAATTGAACTTGATCAGCCACATGCAAGGCAGATACCCTACTCATTGTACCCTCTGAGCCCCTGCCAAGAGGGCTCCACCCTAATCTTAAAGCATTTCCAAATACTCATCAACTCGGTTAGCATTGCAACATGAGTTTGGGCTGGGAAGGTCACAGATATCAAACCATATGAATAGACTTGATTCTAAATGTATACATTTCTTCAGCTTACTTTTATCTAATATTGTGTATGTATTGACATTCTCCAGCTAGATGGGAAAATTATACTTCTGTAGCATTTCGTCATTAGATACCCTTTCCCCCTTTGTTCGTGAATTAAACTTGGGCTCCAAGGACATTGCTATTTGTTTTCAATGTTAGAAAGAAACACTACCATTGCTAATTTTAGTAAATAAAGAAGCCAACTAAATGCAATATTGAGTAGGAGGAACTATCTTTAATCTGGTGCTTTAGGAAAAATTTCTATAATGTGAGGTTTTACTAGAAATTTTGGGAGTGACTGAAAAAGGTTGCTGGATTTAATTAAATTGTATATATCTATATGTTTTTATATACATACACATACACACAAATGAAGGAGGATCAGTTTTCACCCTTGTTGGTCTCCAAGGTGCTTTTAAATTTAGTGTCTTTTTTTCCTTTTTTTTTTGTTTTAGGTCTTTTTTAAGATTTTATTTTCATAAAGTTCACAATGATTTATTACATTCAATATTTCAGCACCAGTCCCACCACCATTATTTTGAATTTCCCACCACCACCCAAGCCTGCCCCAAAGGCAGATACTAAATAATTTATTTTATATTGCTTGTTATGAATATTTTGATCAAGATCAGTTACCTTCTACTTTATAGCCCAGCATATGTGGTGTGCTACTTTTTGGTATATCAGTGGCATAAAGAATGAGATGGGGGCTGGAGTGTAGGGCGTTTGCCTTGCATGCGGACGACCCAGGTTCGATTCCCAGCATCCCATATGGTCCTCTGAGCACCACTGGGAGTAATTCCTGAGTGCAAAGCCAGGAGTAACCCCTGTGCATCACCAGGTGTGATCCCCCCCCCAAAAAAAAGCAAAAAAAAAAAAAAAGAGATGTCGGGGCTGGAGCGATATCACAGCAGGTAGGGTGTTTGCCTTGTACGCAGCTGACCTGGGTTGGATTCCCAGCATCCCATATGGTCCCCTGAGCACTGCCAGAAGTACTTTCTGAGTGCAGAGCCAGGAGTAACCCCTGTGCATCACCAGGTAAAAAAAAAGAGAGAGAAAAAATGAGATGTTGTGGCCGTGTACTCCAGGAATTCTAAATTTTAACTAGGGTGCTAGAGCTGGAGTTAAATTTTTAACTGGATGGTGGTTTTCGGGTCTGGAGGCATCTCTGCAGTGTGTTGTGTTCTTCTGAGATTTGTTTGAGTCTCTGGATCATGCCTGTCAGTGTGCTATATGGTACCCAGAGGCAGTTCATGGATGTGATTGCCAGGAACCTGGAAGCACAGGAAGATAGTAGGAAGGGCCCATTCCCAACGCAGTGAGAGCCTAGGGATTTCAGTCACAGTCCGAATTCCTGGGCTTTCAGCAGATTTATTCTCCTGAGTGGGGGGCTGGGACAAGCCTGTGAAGGTTGGCTTTGAGCATGGTGGTGATTGGGTTCTGGAGGTTTGTCGCTTCCAGGGTTCTTTTGGGGCTGGCGGAAGGACACACCGAGGCTCCAGAATTAAGTCAGCCTGGCATGGGGTGAGGAGACATCTCTGCAGCGTGTTGCTCTCTTCTGAGATTTATTTGTGAATCTTTTATTATGTCTTTTTTTTTTTTTTTTTTTTTTTTTTGCTTTTTGGGTCACACCCGGCAATGCACAGGGGTCATTCCTGGCTCATGCACTCAGGAATTATCCCTGGCGGTGCTCAGGGGACCATATGGGATGCTGGGATTCGAACTCGGGTTGGCCGCGTGCAAGGCAAATGCCCTACCCACTGTGCTATCGCTCCAGCCCCAATTATTATGTCTTTTTATTTGTTTATTTTTAAGGGGTAAGATAAGAATTCCTAAAACAAGATGGAGAAAAGACTTTACTGCTGCTACACCATAACCTTTAGGAGAAGAAAAATGCTGGAGACTAAAAGAACATTAGAAAAAATATTTAAACTTTTTATTGAGACACCGAGATTTATTATGCTGTTAATTGTACTTGTCTTGCATACATCATTCCAACATCACAGCCATCACCAAAGAGCTTTCCTTCTACCAGTGTCCTGGTGCTGTTCACCCCACAACCCTCCCTCACTGCCCAGTGTAAGCTCAGTCCTATAGCCAGAATGTAAAATGTTACTCAAGCGCTGTGGATTACAAAGGTATCCATGGTTGAGTTTTGGACATACAGAGTTCCAGCACTGATCCCGACACCAGTGCTTTCTTCCCTCAGCCAGTGTTCCCAGGTTTCCTCCTCATCCCCCCCCCCCCCCCCCAATCATCTTGATATGCACCTTTGTAGTTTGGTTATTTCCCGTGATTTCAGTGTGTTGACTCTGATTTGGATATTTGGCTCTACCACTCCTCTACACCTGTATACCAGAATCCCCTTCACCCTCTCCCTCTTGATAATAAGATTATAAATGATCTTTGCTTCCCATTTATCTCTTCTTCCTCAACTCCCATGATTTCTTTCTTTCTCTGTGCTATGGGTTCAAGGGTGATCTAAGCATCCCCCCTTTATTTATTTTTGCTTTGAGACAATACCCAGTGGTGGGCTCAGGGGGCCATATTCAGTTCCTGAGATCTGGGTCATCTCTGTGCAAGGTAAGTGCCCCACCTGTTGTACTAACTCTGGCTGACTATTTTCCCCTTTTCACCATTATATTCCCTCATTCAGTTATTCTAAATGCCACAGAAAAGTGAAATTATCTGGTGTTCCTATAGATAAATCTTGAAATGAATAGGAGAATTTTGGGGGATGGGAAAGCAGTCTTTACTTCAAAAGCTTTTCAGTTTTTATGCAGTTGTTGTATATGCTATTTTTCCAAATAAATATTAATAAAATAGAAATTCAATTGGTACATTGATTCCTATAAAATGTTAGTATATTAGATATGTTGAATAAGATTACAAATGATCTTAAGCTTAATTTAGTGAGAAATTATATAATTGAGCATTTTGCTAGGTATTACATCCTTTCTTTATCCTTGAAATTTCTTTGTCCTTGAAATCTACCTTTTGTGGGTTTTATGTTGTAGATAAGGGTTATAATGATTCTGTGTAGCTATTAGAATTTATGTATTTTTAGAGTAAATGGAATGGAAACACATTAAGAAATAGAAAATTTCTTAATTTGAAATTTTAAGACAAAATTTTCTGAGTCTCAATCAAAATTTCCTTAGAAGTAAAATGCCCATTAGAAGCAAGACTCAATAATATTCTGATGAGTTTTAGTGAGTGTCTCTACATTTAAAAGTTCCTCCCTGGCTGGGTCTTTGATTTTTTTTTTTAATTACTCTTATTCAGTGATTAAAGAATTTTATATTGACTTTTTAAAAAAAATTTTTTTTATTGAATCACCATGTGGAAAGTTACAAAGTTCTCAGGCTTATGTCTCAGTTATACAATATTCAAACACCCATCCCTTCACAAGTGCCCGTATTCCACCACCAAAAACCCCAGTATACCTCCCGCCACCGACCCCCTACCCCCAACTACAGTATAACTGGTGAATTTCACTTCATTTTCTCTTTACCTTGATTACATTCCATATTTCAACACAACACTCACTATTGTTGTTGGAGTTTCCTCCCAAGAAAGACAGCCCTACTACCAAGGAAGCATTTGATAATTAGTTTTCCATTGCTTAGAATGAAGAGAAATGTAGCCCCACTGCTCCAAGTACATAACTTTTTTTTCTTTTCCTTTTTTTTTTTTCCCTCATCCCCCTTCCTGCACCTCATAGTATGGTGGACGCCACACCGCTTTTCTCCCCGAAAATGGGAAACAACCGGGAAGGAGGGGTATTTCCTCTTCTCGGCCGGTGTGGGGCTATTGCTTAATTCACAGTCTAGAGAAATGGCTGCTACTTTGATTACCTTCAATATTTCAACAAAAAACTCACTGTTATTGTTTGGAGTTTCCCCCCAAAGTCAGACCTGCTAAAAAGGAACCGTTTCACATTGCTGACAATTTAGAGATGTTTAGTCGGTTTTGGATTTCTGTGTAAAGTCCAGGGAAAATTCTGCCAGAACTTGCATAGCCCAGCTCACAGTCCCAGTGCATTGCTGTAAGAAGCTGCTCTGGATGCCAAAATGGGTTAGAAGGCCTCTGGAATCAAAGTCTTTAGGAGCAGAGGGTCCTTATATTGACTTTTTATAATTATTAAAAATTTTCCTATTTGTGAGTAAATTTAGGTTCTAAGAATTTTGTTTAGTATTGTTTTGGGGTCACACCTGGCAATACTCAGGAATGACTCATGATTCTCACCTCAAAGATGAATTCTGGTGTGGCTCAGAGGACTATGTAGTGTTCCGTTGATTGAGCCCAGGTTGGCCGCATGCAAGGCAAGTGTACTACCCACCATACCACTTCTTCAGCCCCTAGTTCCAAGGATTTTACATTGATTCAGAGTCCATATATAATGTATGAACTAGGACTTAGTTCTATAAAACTAGGATATGGGTCCTCCTTCAGAATGCTGTCAACTTGGTTGATGAAGTAGCTCACATAAGTATGCTAAGTGGAAATTAAAATATTTATAATCAATTTAAAAATTTTAATGTGTAAAGGTCAGATAGTCTCAGCAATTTTCACTGGGAATGGAAGATGACTTATTCAAAAAATGATGATTAAATTCTTCAACTTCAAATTCTTCACAAACTGTTACTTATAAGCTTCACAAGCTGTTACTCATAAGAAGAGAAAATGAGACAAGTGAAATATTTCTCCAACACTAGAAATGAGAAGACATTGGAACAGCATCATTAAAGATTGAATGAGAGAAAACAGCAGGGCCACAATTTATACGTAGTCAAACAAATATGAGAGCAGGAAAAAGGAAACTTTGGGAAATGCAAGAAATATCAAGTGCTAATAAATCTACATCGCTCTCTACAGGATGACAATTGCAGCATAATTCTGAAGATAAAAGATGTATATGCCCAAAAGTAGAGAGAGAGTATGGGGGATATTTTCTGCCATGGAGGCAGGGGGAGGGTGGGAAAGGGGGAGTATACCGGGATATTCGTGGTGGGGAGTGTGCACTGGTGGAGGGATGGGTGTTTGATCATTGTGTGATTGTGACCCAAACATGAAAGCTTGTAACTCTCTCATGATGATTCGATTAAAAAAAAAGATGCATATGATAGGACCAGACAGATAGCACAGTAGAAAAGGCATTTGCCTTGCATGTGGTTGACCCAGGTTCGATCCCCAGTAGCCCATATGGTTTCCTAAATCCCTCTAGGAGTAATGCCTGAGCACAGCGCCAGGAGTAAGTCCTGAGCACTGCCAGTTGTGTCCCAAATACAAAATCAACAAAATGTATATGAGACTAGGAAAGAAGTGTAAACTTAATGTGTAAAAAATACAAAGATGTGCGTGCGGAAGGGGGAGATGTGATGTGTGTTGTGTTGTTCGAGGGCTCTGGGGGCGTCTCTCTCTCTCTCCCTCCCCCCCTTGCGTTTGGTGTGCTGTGTATGAACCGGATTGGGATGGTTCCTTGTGCTCTGCTTCTGTGTGTGCCACTGTACTCTCTTCTGTCTGTCTATCTCTGACTCTGTCTCTGTAGTCTCTCCTCTGGTCTCTTCTGACCTCTCTCTGTCTCTCTTTCTGTGTCTTCACTCTTGCTTCTGTATCTTCTCTCCGCTTCTGTCTCTTCTTGCTTCTGTCTTGCCTCTGCCCTTCTGTCTTGCCTCTGCCTTTCTGTCTTGCCTCTGCCCTTCTGTGTCTTCCCCCTTACAATCCTAGTTTATACAGCAGTTACATAGGGTGGTGGCACAAAGGTTGGTTGAACGTTAAAAATCAACAAAGAGGGGTAAGACCATTTCTTTAGGAGATTAACAAAATCTCATCTAAGGATATTAGTCCAGATTACTAGGAGATCTGCTCAAGGGTGGGATCCAAACAAGGGCGTGTCACCTTCTTCCTTACTCAGCTAGTAATCTGCTTAAATAGTTACAGTAAATTTACTTCTAATATTTTTAGTAATGTCATTCTGTATGAGCACAGTAAGAGATATATCAGTCTTAAAGTTTAGTTCTTCCTGAGGACATTCACTATATATTCCAGACCACAATCCTCAGGCTAGGTTAGTCTTCTAACCCCAGCAGGGCCCTAGTCTCGTCATTACTTTTGGATCATGACAGCGTTTGTCTGTGACCATATTTTCAACTTACAGTTGAGTATTGTGGCGCTTTGGCCTGGCCCATTTCGATGCCAGGGTAGTTCACAGCTTGCCCTGGGTCCATTTTGTTCTTATCGGGACCCTGCTTTTGGGTTGTTAGGAACTAAGGGCAACTTAGTTGAGAAAGCAGATGCCCAGGAGTAAATATTATTGGAGTCAATCAGCTCCCAAGTTACAAAGCATAATATTAACTGACTTCCTGTGTCCATACAGAAAGGGCATTGCTCTAAGGTAAACTAAGTTCCCTGTGGCAAGGCTGAAAGGACTTATGGAAAACATATGTAATATGAGTGGTTAAATCTAAATGTATGGAGCTAATCAGCATCTTTGCCCCCTCATCTTAGTCACTTTATCCCTTCCAACCTGAAACCCTCTCTGCCCACTCACCACTTCTTTCCTGTCATTCCAGGGGATATTTAGGAAGGAGATGATGGTTTAGAAAATCTATTAAAAATATTGTGCTTTGCAACCCCAAATGTATGACCATCTAATCTTTGATAAGGGAGCAAGAGATGTGAAGTGGAGCAAGGAAAGCCTCTTTAACAAATGGTGCTGGCACAACTGGACAACCACATGCAAAAAAATGGGTTTAGACCTTGATCTGACACCATGCACAAAAGTCAGATCAAAATGGATTAAAGACCTCAACATTAGACCACAAACCATAAGGTACATTGAAGACAAGGTCGGCGAAACCCTCCACGATATTGAAGATAAAGGTATCTTCAAAGGTGACACGGAACTAAGCAATCTAGTAAAAACAGAGATCAACAAATGGGACTACATTAAACTAAAAAGCTTCTGCACCGCAAGAGATACAGTGACCAGAATCCAAAGACTATCCACAGAATGGGAAAGGATATTTACACAATACCCATCAGATAAGGGGTTGATATCAATGGTATATAAAGCACTGGTTGAACTCTACAAGAAGAAAACATCCAACCCCATCAAAAAATGGGGCGAAGAAATGAACAGAAACTTTACCAAGGAAGAGATACGAATGGCCAAAAGGCACATGAAAAAGTGCTCTGCATCACTAATCATCAGAGAGATGCAGATCAAAACAACCATGAGATACCACCTCACACCACAGAGACTAGCACACATCCAAAAGAACAAAAGCAACCGCTGTTGGAGAGGATGTGGGGAGAAAGGGACCCTTCTTCACTGCTGGTGGGAATGCCGACTGGTTCAGCCCTTCTGGAAAACAATTTGGACGACTCTCAAAAAATTAGATATTGAATTCCCATTTGACCCAGCAATACCACTGCTGGGAATATATCCCAGAGAGGCAAAAAAGTACAATCGAAACAACACCTGCACATGTATGTTCATCGCAGCACTGTTTACAATAGCCAGAATCTGGAAAAAACCCGAATGCCCCAGAACGGATGACTGGTTGAGGAAACTTTGGTACATCTATACAATGGAATACTATGCAGCTGTTAGAAAAAAGGAGGTCAAGAATTTTGTAGTTAAGTGGATGGGCATGAAAAGTTTCATGCTGAGTGAAATGAGTCAGAAAGAGAGAGACAGACATAGAAAGATTGCACTCATCTATGGTATATAGAATAACAGAGTGGGAGACTAACACCCAAGAACTGTAGAAGTAAGTACCAGGAGGTTGACTCCATGCCTTCGAGGCTGGCCTCACGTTCCGGGGAAAGGTCAACTCAGAGAAGCGATCACCAACTACATTGTAGTCGAAGGCCATGTGGGGGAAGGGAGTTGCGGGCTGAATGAGGGCTAGAGACTGAGCACAGCGGCCACTCAACACCTTTATTGCAAACCACAACAGCTAATTAGAGAGAGAGAGAACAGAAGGGAATGCCTTGCCACAGTGGCAGGGTGGGGTGGGGGGGAGATGGGATTGGGGAGGGTGGGAAGGACACTGGGTTTACGGGTGGTGGAGAATGGGCACTGGTGAAGGGATGGGTTCCCGAACTTTGTATGAGGGAAGTATAAGCACAAAAGTGTATAAATCTGTAACTGTACCCTCACGGTGATTCTCTAATTAAAAATAAATAAATTTAAAAATTAAAAAAAAATATGATACTCTGTAAA
This sequence comes from Sorex araneus, assembly GCF_027595985.1. Classification (NCBI taxonomy): domain Eukaryota; kingdom Metazoa; phylum Chordata; class Mammalia; order Eulipotyphla; family Soricidae; genus Sorex; species Sorex araneus. The sequence continues at coordinate 104,590,922 of NC_073304.1, forward strand.
TATAATACAAGACCACAATTAAAATGATTAGTGGAAAATGTAAGAATATGGAATGATAGTTCACATAGGTACATAGTATTTATATGTAATTACAACATATAAATAAAGGTGCCTGAAAAAGGGAAAAAAAAATATTGTGCTTTGTAACACAAAAGACTGTGATAGGTTTAAAAGATTGTCTGTCAGCTATTCTTAGTTGTGGCAGATGTAAACAAAGCTGGGAATGAAGAGGGGGTGTAGGGACTTACTCCAGGCTATGCTCCAGATGTCCTTCTGCCAGTGCACCTGGGAATGTGCCTACTGGATTGGTTTCTGGATCAGGGATCAGGATCAGATGGCCTCAGGGCCTCCTGCATGCAAAGCCCAGAGGGCATTTCCAAACCACAGCTGTGTAAATAATACAGACATGTACTTTTTTTAAAAAAAAATTATTATGCATAGATGAAAATAGAAATACTTTGTGAACCAGTAAGGCAACATAAAAGCCATTTTTATTATTTATTTTTATTTTTATTTTTATATTTTAAAAAGAAATTCTGGGGTGAAGCTCTAGCACAGTGGGTAGAGCATTTTCCTTGCATGCAGCTTACCTTGTTCTATCCTTGCCATTCTTTATGGCCCCCTCCAGCACCACCAGTGGTGACCCTTGAGTTCAAAGGGAGGAGTAAGCCCTGAGCACAGCTGGTTGTGGCCCCCGAAACAAACTGAAAACAAAGGGGTGGGTGGTGGGTGGAAATTCATTAGCTACTGCATTTCTTTAGAAGTCCAACTTGCTGGACATGGTATGCAACTTCACAATGACAGGTACTTTGTCTTCATTTAGAAGTAAATTGACCTTGTCTTTTCTTTTTAAATGTAGGTTATATATTTGGGGAGGACTCCAGAAGAAGCCTATAGAATATTAATATTTGGAGATACACCCTACATTCCTTTCAGGTAAATATAAAGATGTTTGTGGTCAATTCATTCAAGCAGACTTTGGCCAGAAATATCTTGATATAGTTTATGAAAAAAGGAGACATGGTGGAAAGTTTGGGGGGACATCCTGGTGAAGGTGTTACTGAGTCAAGGTTCTTCAGTGCTCTAACCTCCCTGGATTGTGGGGGCTTAGCCTGTGTGTGGAGGAAGGCGAGTAGTGTCCTTTTTCTCTGCCCAATGGTTAAATTTCAGTAATTCTTCTGCCATAGTTGTCATAGCCTGGAGATATTTTTTGGTTCTGACCTTAAATCCAAATGACCTAAATGACCTTATCTTCTCCTTGAGTAGCTGAGAGACCATGCAGATTTATGCCATGAAAAGAAATTTTTAGAGCAGTGTTGCAGAGCTTAGTTTCATACTGCACAAAGAGCTGTACCTGTTGACATGAGTAAAGTTTTTGCGCTGAGAAATGACATAGCATAGAGTACAAAAGTAAAGAGTAATTTTAAAGACAGGATTCAGGGGCTGGAGAGAGTATAGGGGATAAGTCATTTGCCCTGTATGGGGCAGTTTGACCCTCAGCGCCCTATATGGACCCCTGAACCCCGTCAGAAGTGAGCCTGAGCACTGCTGGTTGTGAACCTCAAAACTAATAATAAGTAATAAAATGAAAACAGGATCTAACTAGAAGTTGTTTAAGCTTGTAAAATTAGAATATTTTTAATTATAAAAGTCTGATTACTTCATTTGTTCAAAGCATTTTTTTTTCTCTGAGTGTAGCCTTGAACCTAATGGCATTCTTTGGACTTTCTGTTAATATACTTACTTTGTAAGTATATAAAGCCCAGAGATTGAGATAAGTATATTAAGCACAGAAATTGAGAGTAAGACTCTAGAGATGTTTGTATTTTCTTATCTGAGAGATCAAGTAATAGAAGAATATGAACTTATGTTTTATTTCCTTCCATTTTCTATTTTTTAAAAAAAAAAATCTTTGTATTTTAATATGTAATAGCGTGTTACTATGTAATGAAACAGTCTCTCTGTATGTAATATATGTTGTTTTTCACAAAAGTATTGACCTATGACAGACTAAAATCTGATGCTTCATCATATTGATATTCTCTTAGTAAGCCCAGACACACTCCTAATACTTGAGAGGAAATTGCATTGTCATCCTTTTTTTCTTTTCGTATTGCCAGTGCTCCTAAATGTTTCTATCTTTTGGTTAGTAACCACCCAAACACCACTACTATAACCTCTAACCATCAATTAGTCATTTTTATATTTCATGTAAATGTAGTCGTACAGTAATTTTGGATCTGGCTTTTTCAGTACATAATGTTTATAAGATTTATCCATGTAACCATCTATAGTTCTTCCTCTTATAATTGCTTTTGTGCTTTCTATGCTTATGAATATACCACAAATTGTCTTTTCTCCTGACAAGTTCTTGAGTTACTTGTAGTCATTGGTTACTATGAATATATGTTGTTTTTCCATTGGCCATATCCATTGGTGCCAAGGGATCAAATTCGGGCCGCACATAGGCCAGGCACATGCACTACGACTTGAGCCATAGCCTCAGCCCCAGATGCTGCTGTTTTCATAAATGAATATTTAGCATTGTTTTTGCAGTTTCTAAGTAGTACCCCTTTATTGATTCTCATCTGCGTTACCAAGTTTTTTAAATGATCTTAGTGACAAGCTTCCTTCCCACCTCTCCACCCATGACTTAGTTCAAAATTTATAGCTGCTATTCTGCTGTTTCTAAGAAGTTTGATTGCTTGGGTAGGAGGAAGCTGTGGGTGTGTTTAAAGTAGGAGAGTAATTAAAAAAGTAAGATTCTTGTTGTGTAGTCAAAATAATGTGGTGTATGAAGCAGAAGTGCAGCTAGTTCAGGCCTTTGAATCATCATTGACAAAGACAGGGCTTGACATACATAAAAAATAGGCTTTGATGATGGCTGGAGGAATCAGTCGGGATGGGAGATGCGTGCCGAAAGTAGATAATGGACCAAACATGATGATCTCTCAATGTCTGTGTTACAAGCATAATGCCCAAAAGTAAAGAGAGAATATGAGGAATATTGTCTGCCATGGAAGCAGGGAGAGGGCGGAAAAGGGGGAATATACCAAGAATATTGGTGGTGGGGAATGTGCACTGGTGGAGGGATGGGTGTTTGATCATTGTGAGATTGTAACCCAAACATGAAAGCTTGTAACTATCTCACGGTGATTCAATAAAATTTACTGTCATCTAGTTGCTCATTGATTTGTTCGAGTGGGCACCAGTAACGTCTCTCATTGACAGACTTATTGTTACTGTTTTTGGCATATCCAGTACGCTTGGGTAGCTTGCCAGGCTCTGGCGTGATACTCTCAGTAGCTTGCCAGGCTCTCCAAGAGGGGCGGAGGAATCAAACTCGTGTCGGCCGAGTTCACGTTGGCTGAGTGAAAGGCGAATGCCCAACCATTGTGCTATTGCTCCAGCCCAATAAAATTTTTAAAAAAAAGTAGGCTTTGAATTAAAGTATCAAGTTTCTCATGAAGACTGAACTAGTATGCCTTCAGCTTGCAGGGTCAGAAATACCAGCAAGTTAGAAAGATAATAGTAGCTGGGAAGACATAGTTAATTTTAACTGGGGTACTGTTTGAGAATTCATCTGTTCCACTGAAAAAAATTGATTTTGGCTTTGGCCAGGCAGTTTCAGTTCTCTGCCTTAGAATTTTTGTTGAAAGGGTCCCTTGATGCCAGAGCAATAGTGCAGCAGGTTGGGTGTTGGCCTTACATGCGGCTGACCCGACTTTGTTCTCTGGCATCTCATATGGTCCCCCGAGCACTGCCAGAACTCATTCTTGAGTACAGAGCCAGGATCAACCCCTGAACATTGTCAACATAGGTGTGTGACCTAAAAAGCCAAAAAGCCCCCCCCCAAAAAAAAGCAGGGGAAATTAATATTCTTAAAAATGAGTATTTGTGTTTTGTTTTTTAGAGCAGTGATTCTTTTTTTAAATTTAAAAAAAAATTTTTTTTTTATCACCATGTGGAAAGTTACAAAGTTCTCAGGTTTATGTCTCAGTTATGAATATTCAAACACCATCCCTTCACCAGTGCCCATATTCCACCACCAAAATCCCCAGTATACCCCCCGCCCCCGCCCCCCACCCCCAACTGTATAACTGATGAATTTCACTTCATTTTCTCTTTACCTTGATTACGTTCCATATTTCAACACAAAACTCACTATTGTTGATGGAGTTTCCAACCAAGAAAGACAGCCCTACTAAGGAAGCATTTGATAATTGGTTTTCCATTAAGAGATGGTATGTTTTCAGTTTTTAGAAAAGGTCACGCAGCGGCCGCGCGGTTCGGAGCTATCCCAGTCCCGCATCCCGGAGCCGTGTTAGTTGCTGCTCAGTGTCGCCAGGGCTCCATCTGGAGAAGGTGTGGTGGCTGCACCTCCTCCGTCTGGATCCCCGGTGTTGCTGGCCCCGTTTCAGGTCCGGAGCATTCTCCGGCTGCGTTAGAGCAGTGATTCTTAAGTCTGAACACATTAACAATATCTTAGGACCTATCTTTAGGACCTGTTCAAATGAAAATTACATGGCTCACCCTAGAGCACTCTGACCTCAAGTAGGTCTGAGGTGAAACCTGAGAATTGGGATTGTTTTCTCTGGGGTGGGGGGGTGGGAGAGCCACACCTCATGATGCTTAGGGTTATTCCTCAGGGGACCATATAGGATGTCAGATACTGAATCTGGATCAGCCACATGCAGGGTAAATCCCTTGCCCTCTGTACTACTGCTCCAGCCCCAGAATTAGGATTTTTAATAAGTTCTGGTGATGCTCTACTGTTGAAAGTAATTTTATTTTCTCCTTCCTGAAAATTGGCACTAAACTTCTGTAAGATCTGATGGTTGGGGTAGAGGACTTTCTTAGCTCTTGCAAGAGCACCTTTGAAATTTGGAAGGGACAGAACAGGAAGCCTATATATATATATATATATATATATATATATATATATAATAATATATAATATGTCTTTGGAGGGCTGGAGCGATAGCACAGCGGTTGGGCGTTCGCCTTTCACAAGGCCGACCCGTGTTCTATTCCTCCACCCCTCTCGGAGAGCCTGGCAAGCTACCCGTGCATATTGGATATGCCAAAAACAGTAACAATGTCAATGAGAGACGTTACTGGTGCCTGCTCGAACAAAATCAATGAGCAACAGGATGACAGTGACAGTGGCAGTGATGTCTCTGGAAATCTACCCAGTTCAGAAAGCAATGTCTAAAACTGTTAGCTGAAAAGGATGCTGATATGTTTCTGATAAGTTGCTTCACTGCTGCCATATTAGTTTACATTCTTAAGGCATATGCAGAAATAAATTCTAAATGTATAGTTTGATTTTTAAGGTATTTTTTTAGGTATTTTTATATTACAGTATAAAAACTCAAGCAAGGCAGGCAGTTAATTATGGTTGTCATAGAAATTGGTTTCAACCAGGGGACCCGTTTTCATCCCTTTCCAACCACTTTCATAATTAAATTTTTGTTCTGACTAATTCCAAATATTTTCACTTTGTCATGGTCTAAGTGTTGCCAAAAAGGATAAGCAAGTGGGAGTGGAGTTTTTCTGGATATAATCTTAACTAATATTAAATGATTCATAGTAAGATTGCTAGTGGGGACTGGAGCAATGGCACAGAGGGTAAGCATTTGCCTTGCACGGGGCCGACCCGGGTTTGATTCCCAGCATCCCATATGGTCCTTCGAGAATCGCCAGGAGTGATTCCTGAGTGCATGAGTCAGGAGTGACTCCTGTACAATGCCTGGTGTGACCCAAAAAGCCAAAAAAAAAAAAAAAGATGGCTAGTGGGTCTTTCTACAGTATTGGCTTAGAGCTTCTGTAAAGTAAACTCTTCCCAGGTGTGGAGTGATTCTGCTAAAACTAAATTGGTACTCGGTACTTGTGGATTTATTGATAATACTGAATTATAAGAATCAAGGAGAGGGGCTGGAGCAATAGCACATCGGGTAGGGTGTTTGCCTTGCACAAAGCCTACCTGGGTTTGAATCCCAGCATCCCATATGGTCCCCTGAGCACCGCCAGGGGTAATTCCTGAGTGCAGAGCCAGGAGTAACGCTTGTGCATAGCGAGGTGTGACCCAAAAAGAAAAAAAAAAAAAAGAATCAAGGAGATTCTTGAGAAATAGTACAGTGGATAGGACACTTGCCTTGCATGTGGCTGACCCAGTTTAATGCCCAGTGTCCCATATGGTCCCCTGGGCCCTGCCAGGAGTGGTTCCTGAGAACAGATCCAGGAGTAAGTCCTCAGCACAACTGGTGTGGCTCAAAGGACTGGGGTGGAGCTTTGCATGGTGGAGCCTCGGGTTTGATCCCTGTCATTTCAAGGTCCCTGGGACACAGCTAGAAATGGCCTGGAACTCCACCAGAATTTGAGGCCCATCCCTCTCTTTCCCCCCAAACAGAATCTGAAAGAAGTTAGCCACTTATATTGTATAAGTTTTTGTTTTTTTTTTAAATATGAAAGATACACATACTATTTTATTTATTTATTTAGTTTTTGCTTTTTTGGGTCACACCCAGCGATGCACAGGGATTACTCCTGGCTTTGCACTCAGGAATTACCCCTGGCGGTGCTCAGGGGACCATATGGAATGCTGGGAATCAGACCCGGGTTGGCTGCATGCAAGGCAAACGCCCTACCTGCTACGCTATTGTTTCAGCCCCACACATGCTATTTTAGCTGGTACCAAATATTTCAGGTATGACTTTGATTTGCCAGTGTTTTTTTTTCTTTTTAAATTTTATTGTGTGTGTGTGGGGGGGGCTGGAGCAATAGCACAGCGGGGGGCCGGAGCGATAGCACAGCGGGTAGGGCGTTTGCCTTTCACTCGGCCAACCCGGGTTCGATCCCCGGCATCCCATATGGTCCCCCAAGTACTGCCAGGAATAATTCCTGAGTGCAAAGCCAGGAGTAACCCCTGAGCATCACTGGGTGTGACCCTCCCCCCCAAAAAAAATAGCACAGCGGGCAGGGTGGTTTGCCTTGCACGAAACCAACCTGGGTTTGATTTCTCCGTCTTTCTCGGAGAGCCCGGCAAGCTACCGAGAGTATCCCGCCTGCACGGCAGAGTCTGACAAGCTACCCGTGGCGTATTCGATATGCCAAAAACAGTAACAACAAGTCTAACAATGGAGACGTTACTAGTGCCTGCTTGAGCAAGAGCAAATCTATGAACAGCGGGACAACAGTGCTACAGTATGTGTGTGTGTGTGTGCTTTAGTCGAGAAACACACACATGCTCACACACAGAATTAAATAGTAGGTTTTTTACCCCTACTAATAATTTAACGTGATATTTTCTAACCTGAAGGGGAAAAAAATCAAATTTCTTGTTCTTTTCTGAGAAGGGTACATTTAAAAAAAATTTTTTTAAAAAAATTTTTTATTAGCGAATCACTGTGAGGTACAGTTAAAGACTTACAAACTTTTGTGCTTGCATTTCAGTCATACAGTGGTCGAGTGCCCATCCCTCCAGCAGTGCCCATTTTCTACCACCAATGGTTCCAGCATCCCTCCCACCACTCCCACCCTGTGCTTCTCCCACCCCACCCCGCCTCTGTGTCAGGGCATTCCCTTTTGCTCTCTCTCTCTCCTTCTGGGTGTTGTGGTTTGCAGTGTTTTAAGTGGCCATCATATTTGGTCTGTAATCTACTTTCAGCCCGCATCTCCCATCCCCAACTGGCCCTCTAGCACCCTTTAATTGGTGGTTTCTTCTCTACCTGAGCTGCCTTTTCCACCAGCATGCAAGGCTGGCTTCTAAGCTGTGGAGTAATCCTCCTGGTGCTTATCTCTACTGTTCTTGGGTGTTAGTCTCCCATTCTGTTACTTTATATTACATAAATGTGCGTAATCTTTCTATATCTCTCCCTCTCTTTCTGACTCATTTCACTTAGCATGATACTTTCCATGTTGATCCACCTATTTGCAAATTTCATGACTTCATCTTTTTCTAACAGCTGCATAGCATTTCACTGTATAGATGTACCAAACTTTCTTTTCTTTTTAAATTTATTTATTTTTTAATTTATTTATTATTATTTTTTAATTTTATTGAATCACCGTGAGATAGTTACAAGCTTTCATGTTTCGGTTACAATCTCACAATGATCAAACACCCATCCCTTCACCAGTGCACATTCCCCACCACCAATATCCCGGGTATATCCCCCCCTTTCCCACCCTCCCCCTGCCTCTAAGGCAGACAGTATTCCCCATACTCTCTCTCTACTTTTGGGCATTATGACTTGCAATACAGACACTGAGAGGTCATCATGTTTGGTCCATTATCTACTTTCGGCATGCATCTCCCATCCCAACTGGGATGTACCAAACTTTCTTTAACCAGTCATCTGTTCTTGGGCACTCGGGTTTTTTCCAGATTCTGGCTATTGTAAATAGTGTTGCAATGAACACATTAGTGCAGATGTCATTTCTACTATACTTTTTTGCATCTCCGGGGTATATTCCCAGAAGTGGTATTTCTGGGTCAAATAGGAGCTCAGATTCTAATTTTTTTTTTTTTTTTTTTTTTTTTGCTTTTTGGGTCACACCCAGTGATGCTCAGGAGCTGCTTTTGGTTTTGCACTCAGGAACTATTCCTGGAAGTGCTCAGGTGACCATATGGGATGCTGGGAATCGAACCCGGGTCGGCCAAGTGCAAGGCAAATCCCCTACCCGCTGTGCTATCGCTCCATCCCCTCAAATTCTAACTTTTTGAGACACATCCATTCTGTTTTCCAAAAGTGAGAGGGGTACATTTTGTTGACTATTTGAACTTAAGGAAATTTTGAGGTTTACTTATCAGTGAAAGATGATCTCTAGAGAGCCATTTAAAATTATGAGGAGGAGGTTGTCTCATGATCGAATTCTCTGAAGTACTCTCTGCTAGATCGTTACATGTCAGTTGACCAAAAGCTTACATTTGGTAGCCTGGGAGCCACTTGTAAAGGCAATTAGAGGCTGTCCCCAAAGCTTCTTCCTCTCGGAGAGCCCGGCAAGCTACCAAGAGTATCCCGCCCACACAGCAGTGTCTGGCAAGTTCGGGCAAGCCTTTTCCATATGCCAAAAACAGTAACAATGTCGGTTCTCATTCCCCTGACCCTGAAAGAGCCCCCAATATAACAGGCTGCACTAGCATGCTACAGGGACGAATGGAGACGTTACTGGTGCCCGCTTGAGCAAATCGATGAACAACAGGATGACAGTGGTACAGTGACAGTGACTCTCTTCTAGAGTAGGTAGAAACTGCAGTGAAATTTTGCGGGTTTTGTTTGTTTGTTTTGGGCCCTAGTGGAAGGTGACCTTTTCCCAGCTCAGCTCAGGGATAACTCCTGGCAGTGCTTCTGGGACATGTACCCCAGCCTCGTGAGCCATCTCCTTGGCAGGAGTTACCCTGTATTTAAAAACCAAAAGGCAGGATTTTTTTTTAGGTTGGTTCCAAGTGCATGGTTTAGTCTAAATTCTAGGCGCCTTAATCGGGATTGAGGTAAATGTACTACAGAAAATCAAATTAATTTGTTCTGTTTCACTATTTCACTGCTTCGGGAACTTCAGAGATGCTGCCTATGGGAGTTGCAATTTCTACATTACACTTCTTGACTGTTTTCATGCAGTAAAGAAGGTAAGTGCTCTTAGATGGACACAGTGTTCTGTGGGAGACCTGAGCATACCCAGGAAGCTGGGACCTTTCTCCCTCCTCAAGACATGTGTGATGGCGAGGCTGTTTCCCACTCCCTAATGTTAGAATGTCACAGATCATAACGGTTTATTGTAAATTGGTACTTTCTGCATGAATTGGGAGTAAAGGGACATAACCAACAGGGACAGAAAGAAACAGCTGTGCAAATTTAGAATCCATTTCCAGGTTCTGTTTGATTGATTGGTTTTATGGGCTCAGTTCCTGTCAGTCTGATTTTCATCTATGTACAGTCATACACTTTGTGTTTGTTTCTTTTACATTCAGTATCTAGTTCAACAGAAGAATCTGAATGTGAAACGCAACAGTAGGTCACTACAGCTTGCTCATAGCTATTTTAAAATACTGTGTTTTGTCAGTGGGACCATGCTCTCTTGATGCCTTCCTGGTACATTCCAAACACATTGGTGTGCCTGGAGTTAAGTGGCATGGCCGACCCACCTGTGAGACTCTGTGCTCTCTTGGGTCTTATCCCAGAATGCCAGAGCTGTACAGAAGCTCAAATCATAGATAAGTAGCTCATGAATCAAATAGGTTTTTTTTTTTTTAAAGCATCTCAAGATAACTGCTCACATTTTCTTAAAAAAGGGACCCTGGTTTAAGTCCCTGTATATTGGAATAGGGAGGCTCTCTGAGAATTTTTTTTTTAAAAGAAATTGATTAAAGTGAGAGCACAGTTCAGAGATGAATGGTACTTTTCCCCAGCACTGCAAGATGAGGTATAGAACATAATGCTTTGAGATTCCTGTGGCACCATGATCTTTGGAGCTGATGAGGCTTTTGCCACAGGCTCCAAAACAGCTCAGTCAAGCCTCTTTTGAGGCAGGTAATGGACAGAATGAAGTTAGGAGGGATAGAATGATAGAACATGTGATAACCCCAGCTATAGTTACAGCCCTGCCTCCTGGGCCCCATGGCTCTGCTAATGTAGGTGGCACTAGAAATATTAACCATGTGTCCAGAGGAAACCTTCAGGAACCTTGGAAGTGCCCACTTAATATTCTAGAGTAGTTTCTGTTATTTTTTTCATTGGATTATTGGTCTTTTGGTTGCTTTATCAGTTGGCTATCCAAAGTCTTAAGTAGCTGAAACTCTAGACCAAAAATTGCTTTTGTGTGTTTTGTACAATATTTAGGTTTTGTTTTCTCCCCCAAGAGTCAGCTGCTCTGGTTTTCAATTTAAACATTTCTGATTTGTGAAAAAAATTGAATATTGTTATTGGATCACTTTTAAGAGGATCATCTCATGAAATAGGAAGGCAAGTGCCTTACTGCTATACTTTCACTCTGGCCCCATAACAAAATATTTTATGACATGGCGGATTTTCTTTGAAAGTGCCTTACAGAATCACCCTTTTTGAAGCTATGATGTCATTGATCAGGAATTTTTGCTTAGTGATCAGTAAGCTGGGGGCACATTGCTTAGAGGCCACTAGCTCAGCGTGGTCTCAGAAAATGCTTGCTTTGCTTAACATGCCCCATCAGTTGCAGCTCTCAGGACACAGAATAAATTAGAGAATAAACTTCTCTGGTGATAAATATTTTTCCTCAAAAAGCTTTGAATTTTAATGATCATCTCTGAGTGGTCTTTAAGGAAATGTAGTCTTTATTATTAAGAATCTCAATTTTAAATCTCAGATTTAGTTTGGTTTTTTGTTGTTGTTGTTGTTGTTGTTTGTTTTGATTTTTGCATATTGGGTCACACCTGGCAATGCACAGGGGTTACTCCTAGCAGTGCTCAGGGGTGCTATGGGGTGCTGGGAATCGAACCCGGGTTGGCCGAGTGCAAGGCAAATGCCCTACCCACTGTGCTATCGCTCTAGCCCCTAAATCTCAGATTTAGAAGCATTAAGAAGTGTATGTGCAGGGTCTGGAGAGATAGTAGCGCCTTGCACATGGTCGACCTGGGTTTGATCCCCAGAGCCACATTCAGTCCCTTGAGCACTGCTAGGAGTGATCCCTGAGCACAGAGCCAGAGTGAACCCTCATCCTTGCCAGGAGTTATCCTTAAGCACAGAACCAGGAGTAAACCCTGAGCAGCAGTGTATATGGCCCAGCCTCCCACACCAAACACACACACACACACACACACACACACACACAATGTATTTGGACATTTTTTAAAAGCAAAACTATGTTTATTTCCCTCTCTTTTTTTTTATTGAATCACCATGAGATACAGTTACAAAGCTTTCTTGTTTGAGTTGTATTCATACAATGATCAAACACCCATCCCTCCACCAGTGCACATTTTTCACTACCAATGTCCCCAGTACCCCCCACCCCCAACCCCACCTCATCCCAGTCCGTCCCCTGCCTCTATGGCAGACAATTTCCACCATACTCTTTACTTTTGGGCATTATGGTTTGCAATACAGTTACTGAGAGACCATCACGTTTGGTCCTTTATCACTTTCAGCACACATCTCCCATCCCAAATGATTCCTCCAACCATCATTGACTTAGTGATCCCTTCTCTATCCCAGCTGCCTTCTCCCCCAGCTCATGAGGCAGGCTTCTAATCATGGAGCATTCTTCCTGGCCCTTGTCTCTACTATCCTTGGGTGTCAGTCTCATATTATTTTATTTTATATTCCACAAATGTTCTCCCTCTTTTAGTATCATTTTGAGACCATTGGTTCTGCTTTATATTCAGAGTCTGAATATTATCTTGATCTAATAAATTAATGGGATTACACTGAAACCCTGATTACTTTTTTTTTTTAATAAAAATTTTATTTTATTAAATCACCGTGTAGAAGATTACAATGCTTTCAGGCTTAGGTCTCAGTTATACAATGCTGAAACAACCATCCCTTCACCAGTGCCCATATACCACCACCAAAAAAAAAAACACCAAAAAAAACCCCACACAGTACACCTCCCATCCCGCCCCCCCTCCCCCTACCTTGTAATTGATAAGTTTCATTTTACATTCTGTTAACTTTGGTCACATTCAATATTTCAACACAAACCTCACTATTGTTGTTAGGAGTACCCCACTAGATTCAGACCTACTGTGAAGACAAATAAGGTCGCGTGGTTTTGAATTTCTGTACTTTAACACTAAGTCCAGGGAGATTTCTTCCAGATATTGGATCATTGCAGGCTTGAAAACCCAATCTGTGGTTTTCTTAATATGGTAGACACCGCGCCCTTCATCCCCGGAGAGAGAGAGAGAGAGAGAGAGAGAGGAGAGAGAGAGAGAGGAGAGAGAGAGAGAGAGAGGAGAGAGAGAGGAGAGAGAGAGAGAGAGGAGAGAGAGAGAGAGAGAGAGGAGAGAGAGAGAGAGAGAGAGAGAGAGAGAGAGAGAGAGAGAGGAGACCTTTCCCCTCCTGGGTGGGCACGGGGCCGAGGTTTAGTTCTCAGGCTGGAGACATTCTGCGAGGAGTGGCCCATGCCGAAAGACGTGAAACCGTGATTACTTTTGATTATTTAAGTCAGAGTGGGTGATTGATGAAGGAACATAAAAACTCCAGTCTTATTAAAATAAATACTGTTAGAACTATTTCCTAAATGATGGGAGCATTTATTTATTTATTTATTTTTATTTTATCACCATGTGGAAAGTTACAAAGTTCTCAGGTTTATGTCTCAGTTATACCATATTCAAACACCATCCCTTCACCAGTGACCATATTCCACCACCAAGATCCCCGGTATACCCCCTGCCCCCCACCCCAACTGTATAACTGATGAATTTCACTTCATTTTCTCTTCACCTTGATTACGTTCCATATTTCAACACAAAACTCACTATTGTTGTGGGAGTTATACCCCCAAACAAGATAACCCTATTAAGGAAGCATTTGATAATTAGTTTTCTATTAAAAGATGGTATGTTTTCAGGTTTTAGAAAAGGTCGCGCGGCTCGGATGTGTCCCAGTCCCGAATCCCGGAGCCGTGTTAGTTGCTGCTCAGTGTTGCCAGGGCTCCATCTGGAGAAGGTGTGCTGGCTGCACCTCCACCTTCCGGCTCCCCGGTGTTGTTGGCCCCAATTCAGGTCCGGAGCATTTTCCGGGCCGAGTTGCTCACCAGAATGCCTGCCGCTTCTCTGTTGAATGTGGCAAGATGGTGCCGAGGGTGGGTCGAGGGCGTGACTTCCGGTGGCCGGGACCACTTGGAGTTTGGGCTGGCGCCGCCCCACTCCAGTGCCTCCCCGCGGCTGGGATGTGTCCCAGTCCCAAATCCTGGAGCCGTGTTAGTTGCTGCTCAGTGTCGCCAGGGCTCCATCTGGAGAAGGTGTGCTGGCTGCACCTCCACCTTCCGGCTCCCCGGTGTTGTTGGCCCCAATTCAGGTCCGGAGCATTTTCCGGGCCGAGTTGCTCACCAGAATGCCTGGCCGCTTCTCTGTTGATTGTGGCAAGATGGTGCCGAGGGTGGGTCGAGGGCGTGACTTCCGGTGGCCGGGACCACTTGGAGTTTGGGCTGGCGCCGCCCCACTCCAGTGCCTCCCCGCGGCTGGGATGTGTCCCAGTCCCAAATCCTGGAGCCGTGTTAGTTGCTGCTCAGTGTCGCCAGGGCTCCATCTGGAGAAGATGTGCTGGCTGCACCTCCACCTCCGGCTCTGATGGGAGCATTTAAAAGGCATAGCTGATTTCCTTTGAGATGTCTTCAGTGACATATAACCTGGGTATAATAATGCTTTTCTGATGTTCCTCATTGTATTTCCTATAGGGAGGTTGGACTGCAAATTATCTCCTTGTTTGCATCTTTTTAAAAAAATTTTTCTTTGAATTTTAGGCAGTGCTGTTTGGTTTCCTTAATTTCAACACCTTTAACCTTGCTGAGTATGAATACTATGAGGTAAGTTTTCAAGGATAATGTTTTAAATTCATTTATATTCTTAAGAATACTAGTTTGTTTTTTTTTTTCTTTTAATGGTTCTGTGTCACACCCAGCAGTGCTCAGGAATTATTCCTGGCTCTTCACCCACGTGGGATGCTGGGATTAAACCTGGATTGACCATGTGCAAAGCAAATGCCCTACCCATTGTACTATCACTCCAGTCCCCAAAGAAGTAATATTCTTGTACTTTGAAAAAACATTTCTGTTTTGGGGTCACACCCAGCAGTGCTTCAATGGCTACTCCTGACTCTGCTCAGGGATTGCTCCTGGCAGGGCTGAGCAGACCTTTGGTGGTGCCAGGGGTTGAAGAGGAGTGATTTACAGACAATCTCCTTAATTCCTGGATTATCTCTCCGATAGAGAGATTGCTTCAAGGGCTGGAACATTTGCTTTGTGTCTAGGAGTACAAGGTTCCTGTTTTCAGCACCACATGGTCTCCTGGGCATTACCAAAAACTATCCTGAAGCATACTGAGCTGGGGTTTTCCCCCGAAGTTGAATTATTCTTATATAGAGTTAAAAAATGGTTCTCTTGAACCTGTTGCCCCATTTTTGCAGTCTCATTCTCAGCTGTGGTGCTGCATTTGATACATCCTTCCAGGATACTTGAGTGCACCCTGTGCCTCTCCCCTTCATTTTACTTTAAGTTCTCTTAGCATTGATGACTCATCTGTGGCTGAATGAGACCATGCTGGTAAAAATACAGTAACATAGCATCTGAGGAGGTGCAACATACTATCAGTTGAAAGTCTAAGCTGCTGTGACTTGACCCTGACCAGCTACTGTAGTTGGACACTTCCCTTCCATGGTTGATGCCTCGGTTTACATCACTGCATAGGCACGGAGCACCCGTCAGAGACTGGACGGGGCTCATTCTCTGCCCAGAGCAAGAGAGGCGGCCGAAGCGGCCTTCTGCCTCTCGTCAGCCTTCATTTCCAGCTCCAGCAGTAGCCTCTGCTTGGCAGCCCTCTTTCATCTTAGGCGGAATGGTGCTGTGTTCCCAGCAGATGGAGGCTGGAGAGTCCTGGCCAGCCTGGAATCTGGTTTACTGTGTTCAGCCCTATCAAGCTAGACATGTCCCCAGCCCATGCCACAGGCCCTCCAGCCCCACTCCCAGAGGAGCAAGAAGAGATTTTTTTGCTGGCAAGCCCTCTGATTTTGTTTTTGAACCACACCTAGCATGCAGGGACCACTCCTGGCAGCACTCAGGGGACCATATGGGATGCCCGGGATCAAACCCAGGTTGACCTCGTGCACAGCAGATGTCCTACCTGCTGTACTATAGTTCCAAAAAAAAATTTTTTTTTATTCAGTAACTTGATTCCACTATTCCAGCTTCCAAAGAGTTAATGAGTAAGATGTTACGCTAATGATCTTTTTCAGGCAAGAATACTTGTTGAATTTTGTCTTTTTATCCTACCATATAGGACTAGAGCGATAGCACAGCAGGTAGGGCTTGCACATGGCCAATCTGGTTAGATTCCTCTGTCCCTCTCGGAGAACCTGGCAAGGTACCAAGAGTATCCCGCCCGCATGGCAGAGCCTGGCAAGCTCCCCATGGCGTATTTGATATGCCAAAAACAGTAACAAGTCTCACAATGGAGATGTTACTGGTGCCCCTCAAGCAAATCGATGAACAATGGGACGACAATGCTACAGTGCCTTCTACCATACTCATGTAGAGATTATTTTTATGCTTATTGAACAGATTTATTTATTTATTTATTTATTTATTTATTTATTTATTTGCTTTTTGGGTCACACCCGGTGATGCACAGGGGTTACTCCTGGCTCTGCACTCAGGAATTATTCCTGGCGGTGTTTGGGGGACCATATGGAATGCTAGGAATCGAACCTGGGTCAGCCTCGTGCAAGGCAAACGCCCTAACCGCTGTGCTATCGCTCCAGCCCTCGAATATATATATATTTTTCAATCGTAGAGTGATTCAGAAGATTCACCTTGACTAGTGCTGAGACTATAAAAGGATAAGATAGGTGTTGTTCAAAAGCAATTTCTAAATAAATTTTTATCTTGTTAAATTTTTTTCTTCCTAAGGTAACATGCCACAGTAGCATAAGGTTTATGATATTGATGTGTGAAGTTTAGAGTAACATATATGACTAAACTGTTTTATTAATGCATTGGGTTAATAGTTGTGATCAGTCATTACTGTACCTATAACAATCACCATCTTAATTTTCTGTGCACATGCATATCCTCAAATGGGTAAGCTTATTGGCTTTTTTTTTTTAATAATGTAGGAGTACTGCTATTTATTCAGCCATTGATTAACCTGATTAAATTGGGCATGAACTCCACATTACTTTTTTTTTATTCTATTCTGAATGTTTATTTTATTATTTTATTATTTTCTCCCTTTTTTTGATTCACTGTGAGATACAGCTACAAAACTTTCATGTTTGAACTTTGGTCATACAATCATGAAACACCCATCCCTTCACCAGTGCACACTTATTGGCCTTTTTGTTACTAGTTTTTCGCTTTTCACTGTCAAATTTCTTCTACTTTTTGCCTAAGCCTGTGTATCTGTTCCTATTATTAAATTTCATCTGAGTTTATCTTATAATATTGTATGGCAACTCAGTCCAAGTGACTTAATAACCACAGGTAAAGGTATTTTTCACATTTCAGTCTATGTTCTTTTCTTTTCTTCCTACAGACATATTATAATCTTGAATACTTGTAATTTTTAATTTATAGATGAAGACTTCCATTTGATCCTCTTATTCAGTAGCCAGTGAGATGCCAAACCCTAGAGGGCTTCCCTGCAGTAGAGTCAGGACTGTTCACATTCAAACCAGTTTGTCCTTCAGGGAAACAAGAAAGTATTTGGGTTCCTCAGCTTAGAAAATTTGCTCTCTCATCAGCTGCAAGTATGTGATAAGATTTGGATAAAACAACCAAAACACTTAGGTATATTTTGGTTAAAAGCAGTTAGCTCTATTTTCTGAAAGCTGACTACACCAGCAAAAGAATTTTGAGAGTATTTGAGGGCTGGAGAAATAGAACGGTGTGTCTGGAACTTGGCCTTGCACGTGTCTTTAAAACTGATTTTATACGGTTCCCTGAGCACTGCCAGGAGCAAGCCCTGATCACTGCCTGGTGTGGCCCAAGAACAACAATAACAACAACAAAAAAAAAGCAGAAGAAAAGGAAAGAAAATTGACTTAGACCAGGAGACTTATCTTTTGGTAATGATCACTGCAGGCTAAACTTTAGTTTTCTGACTATTTGTTTGTTTATATATAAACTAGCTGTTTATAAACTAGCTAGTTTATAAATGGCTCTATACTAAAGCCACTGGTTTGCAGTCCTTGAGACACTAACTTTTGATAAAGGGGTACAAGGAGGAGATTCAACCCTCACGTGAATGTGTTGGTCTTCCTTTTTTGCAGAAAGCAGAAAATGGAGATTTAAACTGGATCATACCAGGTCGCTTTGTGGCCTTCTGTGGACCTCATTTGAGAACCAAACTTGAAAGTGGTATGTGAAGTACTTTTGGTATTAAAAGTAGCCATCCTGTATTTTTCTTTTAAATAATTCAAAGCGCTATATTTAAGATGTTGATCACTTAAGTATACTTGATCATTTCAGCCATCATTTTGCTTGGATTTTCATTTTGTTTTGCTGCATTTAAAATCAAATTGGTATCCAATCCCCAGTCTAGACACTTTCTACCTAACTACAGGTTCAGTTGTCATTTGTTGTATGTGTGCCTTTGTGCATTTTATAGTATCTGGTGAATATCTCTCTGTAGGTTACTACCAACATTCTCCTGAGGCTTATATTCCATACTTTAAGAACCACAACGTTTCTACCATTATTCGTCTGAATAAAAGGGTATATGATGCCAAACGCTTTACCTCTGCTGGGTTTGAGCACTATGAGCTCTTCTTTGCGGACGGCAGTGCCCCCACTGATGACATTGTGAGAGACTTTCTGGACATTTGTGAGAATGCGGAAGGCGCCGTTGCAGTCCATTGTAAAGGTGCGTTTCTAGGATGAGTTAAAGAGCGGGAGACATGGGCGCATTCATACTCAGACCCATATCCTCGTTTGGAGCTAGGACTCAGCAAACTGCCTTTCTTTTTCATTTTTATCTATTCACTTTTGGGGGTGTTTGTTTTTGGGTCACCCCTGGTGTAGCTCAGGGCTTACTCCAGCCTCTGTACTCAAGAATCACTCCTTGCAGGGTTAGGGGTTTGGCAACTGAACCTGCGTCAACCACATGCAAGGCAAACACCCTGTCTGCTGTGCTATCTCTAGATCCTGCCTCTCATTTTTAAAGATTTTATTCCTTCTAAGTTATCTTTGTTGAAACAACTTTATTGAGATTTACAAAATACATTAAAGAATGTATTTTTTTCATTTTGGGTCACACCCGGTAATGCACAATGGTTACTCCTGACTCATGCACTCAGAAATTACTCCTGCAGTGCTGGGGGGGTGGGGAGCGGCTATTTTCGATGCTGGGAATCGAACCTGGGTTGGCCACATGCAAGGCAAAGCCCTACCCACTGTGATATTGCTCTAGCCCCTACAGAATGTATTTTTTTTTTTTTTTGCTTTTTTGGGTCACACCCGGCGATGCACAGGGGTTACTCCTGGTTCTACACTCAGGAATTACTCCTGACGATGCTCAGGGGACCATATGGGATGCTGGGATTCGAACCTGGGTTGGCCGCGTGCAAGGCAAACGCCCTACCCGCTATGCTATCGCTCCAGCCCCTACAGAATGTATTTTTAACCTTGACACTGGGGCCACAGAGATAGGACAGCAAGTAGGACACTAGAGTTTGCATGTCCATGACCCACGTTGGGTCCCCAGTATCTTATTTGGTTCCCTGAACTCTGGCTGCAGTAATCCTTGAGTGCAGAGCCAGGAATAAACCATAAGCGTCATCAGGTGTGATTCAAAAATATAACTGTAGGGACGGAAGAGATAGTACTATGGGTAGGACGCTTGCATTGCATGCAGATGACCGGGATTTGGTCCCTGGAACCCCATATTGTCCTCTTAGCACCGCCATGAATAACCCCTGAGCATCACTGGGTGTGGCCCAGAACCAAAAAATAAACTTCTGATTCCTGAAAAAAGTGAAATAAATTGTGTTTATGGTAACCCTAAAGGATATAACAATGAAATAAGTTCATTTATTGACCAACTATCTGTTTCATGTCTATCCTTTGGTAAGATTCTAGGAACAACTTTTTCCCCAGACTTTTTTTTGTAAAGTTCATATTCTTAATATGTTGCTTAATTTTAGGTGCTGGGACAGTAACTGTTGTTTAATTTATTGAGTGAATGAATGTGTAATAATGTAGCATTGTAGCAATGTCGTCCCATTGTTCATTGATTTGCTCGAGCCGGCACCAGTAACGTCTCCATTGTGAGACTTATTGTTGTGTTTTTGGCATATCGAATACGCCATGGGGAGCTTGCCAGGCCCTGCTATGCAGGCGGGATACTCTTGGTAGCTTGCCGGGCTCTCAGAAGGGACAGAGGAATCTAACCTGGGTCAGCCTCGTGCAAGGCAAACACCCTACCTGCTATGCTACCGCTCCAGTCCAGTGTGTAATAATACATGGAATAAATGTACGAGGATTTGTTTAGCATTTTTCTTCTTATTGGATAGAAGACAAAGAATATATTTTTGTTAAGAAAAATCAAACATTGGGGTAAAAGGAAACCAGATCTAGGAAATAGCCAAAAATTAATCACCAGAGTAGCATAAGATTTGGATACATCCTTTTTGCACAGAAAATTAAAATGACAAAACATACAAAGGAATAGGAAAGTGTAGTTCATTCAAGAGAGAGAGAGAGAAGAACAGAAAAAGTCATCTTAAAGGTGCTCAGAGAGAAAATCTAAAGAGTCTACAAAATAGTGTGAAGACGGAAATACCTATAAAGAAATAAGAAATATAAAAAGGGACCAAAAGAAATTCTGAAACTGAAACACGATAAAAAACACCAAAATAAAAAATTTGCGAATTGTGTTTAAGAATAGACATGAGGGGGGTGGCTGGAGAGATAGTACAGTGGTTAGGGCACTTGCTTTGCTTGTAGCTAACCTGGCTTTGATCCCTGCATCCCATATGGTCCTGAGTATAAAGCCAGGAGTATGCCCTGCGCAACGCTGGGTGTGGCCCAAAAACCATGACTAAAATTTGAAAACACACACAAAATTGACATGAGGGCCCATACTATAGGTATGATGTTTGCCTTGGATTTAGCTGACCAGGGTTCAACCTCTAGCACCACATAAGGTCCCTCGGATCCTGCTCAGGAGTGATATCTGAGCCCAGAGCCAGGAGTAAGCTTTGAATACTGCCAGTGTACCCCACCTGCAATAAAAAATAGCCATAAGTAGGTAGGCAGAAGTATTTGGCAACTTTGAAGATACGACAGTTGAAATAAATGATTACAGGAAGAGAACAGGAAGAGACTGAAAAGTGAATCTTGCCTAAGAAACTGATGGGACACCGTGTAAGTAGACTGTTGTGGATTGTGGGAGTTCCAAAGAAAGAAAATAGGAGCAGAGATTATTTGAAGTCATGACTGAAAACTTACCAAAGTTGATGAAAGATAGGAATTTTAGCATCAAGGAAGTTAGCTCAGTGAACTCCAAATATGAAAAACTCAAAAGACTTACATCAAGATGAACATAATCAGTATAAAAGCAGAGACAGAGAATGTTTAAATCAACAAAAGAGAAGTCATTTAACACATACAAAAAACCCCAATAAGTTTATTCGCAGATTTCTTATTAGAACCTTATGTGACTGTGGGCTGTGGGCTTGGCATATTTGTAGTGCTGAAGGAAAGAACTTAGCCAAAAATTCTGTTTCTGGAAAAATTGTCCCTGCAAAGTGAGGGAGGAATAGACACATTCCCAGGTCACTATCATAGGGAATTTATTGCTACCGCTTCCTAGCCTGCAAGAATTGACAAATGATGGGTACTTTGGCACTTGAAATTAAAGAATGAATGGGCACTGGTTAAGGTAAATACTTGAACAGTTGAGAAAAATAGTTTTAGTGTAATTTCAGTTCAAAACTCTCTAATCCAAAACATTAGAAACACGGCTTAAAATAATCCAGTAGTATATTATCAAAGAGAAATTAAGTTTAAATAGAAAGACATAAATGGGTAAAGAGATAGGAAAATTTTATATAAGTAGTAGTCAAAAGGGGCTGGAGCGATAGCACAGTGGGTAGGGTGTTTTCCTTGTACGCGGTTGACCTGGGTTCGATTCCTCTATCCCTCTTGGAGAGCCCTGCAAGCTACCGAGAGTATCTTGCCCGCACTGCAGAACCTGGCAAGCTACCCATGGTGTATTTGATATGCCAAAAGCAGTAACAAGTCTCACAATTACTGGTGCCCGCTTGAGCAAATCGATGAACAATGGGATGACAGTGATACAGTGACAGTGACAGTGATCCAGTAGCCAAAAGAGTGATGATGTAGTAGTTATAAAGATATAGGAGGGGCTGGAGCAATAGCACAGTGGGTAGGGCATTTGCCTTCTTGCACGCGGCTGACCTGGGTTCAATTCCCAGCATCCCATATGGTCCCCTGAGCATCGACAGGAGTAATCTTGAGTGCAGAGCCAGGAGCAACCCCTGTGCATTGCCGGGTGTGACCGAAAAGGAAAAAAAAACAGAGCCTGGAATGATAGTATAGCAGGTAGGGTACTTGCCTTGTAGGCGGCCAGCCCTGGTTCCATCTCTGGCCCCACTCATGGTCCCCCAGCTCTCCAGGAGCAGTCCCTGAGTGCAGAGCTAGTCCTGAGTGTCACTGGGTGTGAACCCCAAACAAAACAAGCAAAATAAATAAAGGCAAACCAAACTTGTTTTTTTTGTTGTTGTTGTTTACTTGTTTATTTTTTTGTTGTTTTGCTTTTTGGATCACACCCTGCGATGCTCAGGGGTTATTCTTGGCTCTGCACTCAGGACTTACTCCTGGTGGTGCTTGGGGGACATATGGGATGCAGGGGATTGAATGCAGGTTGGCCGTGTGCAAGGAAAACACTCTACCCAGCCCACGACAACTCGAATTTAAAATAAATTATGAGACAAAACAGGACATTTCATACTAGCAAACATTCTAATATAGCAAGATGATATAATATGTATCAAGGTGATGTAATATTTATAACCATTTTCAATGACAAACCTTTAAAGTATATAAGGGAAAAATTGACAGAATTGAAGGGAAAAAAAACATAGAAGTTGACATACAGTAATAGAACAATTGCGTATAATTAAATTAGAGATTTTTTTTTATCCCATTTTTCAGAAATGAACAAGCAGAGAAGAAGAGAGAGATCTTGGCTAATACAGTCCAATATAGTATATTGTAGCTGATAGACACAGACGACTGCAGGAACAGAATATGCATTTGTTTCAGGGATGCACTACACAGCATGAGTTTGTCAATGCCACTGAACTGTACACTTAAAAATGATGATTTCTAGAAATCAACCTTCGATAGTCTTTGAATTAGCTGATAAGGTATTTCATGTTTCTGTCTTGAGCTACAGCTCCTGTAGGGGTTTTGGCACAGGCCTTGCATTCAACCCATCCTGGCTCCATCCTTGTACCACCTGGCCTCTGAACACTGTAGGTGCAGCCGTCAGGGATAATTCTGGAGGTCCCCAGAGAGCTAGGGTACCTTGTGCTCCCCAGCGTTGCAGCACCCTAAGTAGCACTTTATTCGGGGCCTTCACATTGAACTGCATCTGGGCCAAGAATTCCCAGAGGTCTGGGCACCTCTGAAGAGAGATACTCCTGAAGGTGACATCAGTGAGGACTCAGGGCTAGTGCAGTGGGCACTCGCATGTAGGAGCCTTAGGCTCAAACCCTCACCTTGGCTAGAAGGTTTCCTGAGCACGGTGAGGTACAACTTCCAAGTATCATTGGGTGCAATCTAAAACAAAAACAGAAAGGCAAATGTCAATGAGCAAATGAAATAAGGGGACTAGTGTATTATGGGACATCTTATAAACATGCTCAATTTATGTATATTTTATAACAATTATAACAAAATCCATCATTAATATTTTATGTTTTTAAAGTTCATAGTAAGTGAGCCTTAGTTAAAGTGCTTCATCAGAATGATGTTGCTGCCCTAGATACTCAGCAATACCTGCAGATATTTACTGGATATCACAAATCTAGGGAGTTGTTGTTGGTATTTAGTTGGTAGAGGTCAGGGATGTCCCTAAACATTTTAAAATGCACACAGTAGTCCTCACAGCAAAGAATTATTCAGCCTTGGTTGACTGATGACCATTTAAAGTCCTGGAGAGTGACAGGAGAGTCAATGTTTCGGGCTCTTGCTCTGTATGTGGGAGTTCCCTGGAGCACCACTGAGGGCAGTCTCCTTGAGCACTGAGCTGGGTGTAGCACTCAAACAAAACAAAAACCATAACAAACAAAACAAAACAAATATGCAAAAAACACCAACAGTCTTCAAACAGGACTTGATTAGATCTTTGTTTTGAGAAGAAAGCTGATATGTGAAGGGTTGGATTCTTAAGTGAAAAGTGAGAATAATTAGGAGGTGTATTAATTTGCTCAAGGTACCAGAACAGAATTGGTTGTGATTTAAACAACAGAAGTCCCATTTTACACAGTTCTGGAGACTGGAAGTTTAAAATGTGGTGGGGCGAGGCCGCTCCTCCTGGCTTGCAGGTGGCCTCTTTCTCTTTGTCCTTTGTAATACTCATTCCTGGTCCTGTTACATTAGGAACATGATTACCTACATAAACTGCTCCCCTTAGAACTGAACAGTTAAAACTTCAACCTGTGAGTGCTGAAGAGAGACTATAGCAAGTAAGGATTGAGTCTTGCATGTGGCTGACCTGGGTTCTAGCCCCTGCGCCACATTTGGTCCCTGAACCCCACCAGGACTGATCCCTGAGCACTCCCAGATGTGGCTCAAAAAAACAAACAAAAAACCCTTTAGCATATGGATTGGGAGTGGGGTATTGGTGGCCATAATTTCATCTCTGACGTTTTGTTCTGTTCTCTGGCTGCCTGGTACTCATGGCTTTGTGTGTACATTGACTCTACTGAAGCAGTCCTCAAACACATTTCAGTCCCACCCAAATACCACTGGCATCAGAGATGGCTGGTGCTTCAGGAACACACATGCAAAAGCAAGAATTCTTTTCTTGATGTGAATCTGTGAAGCTGGACAGGTTTGGGGTTTCTGGAATTGAGGATGGGTCTGGGAGAGTGCAGACACTCACTGTCTAAGCCAGTTAATCAGAAAAGATCAAGAGGAGACAGATCTGTACAAGTCAGTCTTTCATTCGGCCTGGAGGCTCACAGTCAGCTCTTGAACACCACTCTCCCTCCTGTCTGCCCATCTTTGTGGCAGCCCAGCCACCGTAGTCAGGGACTTGCATCCACCCTATGAGACTGAGTCTTGCCCCTTTGGTATTTCCTGTGGGACAGCATGGTTGTCTCCCCCTCACCTATCGAGACAAGGCATATTTGCAGCCAAAAGCCCACCATAGAAACTCAGAGATCTGACTCCTTCAGGGATCTCTTTCATTGTCACCTTCAGACCCAACCCCTCTGGTCTGCTGGTATAATTCCATCTCTGTCTCTGGCTTTTGCTAATTAGATTCATGCATGATCTCTTTACCACCCATGTATGGAATTGACTGTCTCACCACACCTTAGTGTTCTCTCTCAAAAACACTCACTTTGCACAGTGGGTGGCCTGGTATTTATAAAGGCTTAGTTTCTAGCTCCTCTTTGCTTAATGATTGCTTATTTATCTCCTCTTGCAGTCCTCTATAATCAGAAAAGAGAAACTAGGCTTGCACCTTCAACACTTTATTTACAAATGCCCTTTGCTGATTATCCAAGGCTGTCAGTCACTCTTGATATTTTGTGAAACTTCTGCTTTCCACAAAGGGCTGGAACAGAATTCAACTTCTTTTTTCCTTTTGCCATTTCCTAACAAAGATGGCTTTCCTTTTAATTTCAGATAAGATTCTCCATTCCTGTCTGAGCTTCTACCAGAATCCCCCTTAACATCTATCTACATTCCCACCAACAGACAACAGGTCCTGGCTAAGGGGCTGACGCACTAGTACAGTAGATAAGGCACATAGTCAACCCAAGTTCAATCCCCAGTACCCCATATGGTCCCTCAAGTCCCATCAGGAGTGATCCTTGAGTGCAGAGCCAGGAGTAACTGAGCACAACTGGCTGTATCCAGAACAAACCCAAAAGGACTGTCTTTTAAGTTCTTACTTAAGACATGTGCTTTAGAACTCCTATTCCTTAATAGTGTTATTTCCAAAGCCATGTCACATTTTTACATATAGTTACAGTTACATGCCAATTTATGGGACCAAAATCCTTGTAAATTAGGGTTTTCCAGAGAAGTAGAATGAATAGGATATGCCTATAGGTTTATTTGAAAGAGTTGGCTCAGGCAAGCACACAGCCTGCAGTGTGGCTTGGAGGGTGGGGTATGGTTTGGAGGCTGTCTGCTGTTTTAGCTGAGAGGAGGTGAGGCCCAGTGTATTTAAAGACTCTCCATGGGACTACAGTGGCCTTTAGAACTTGAGACTCATGTTCAGGGAAGCAGAATTATGGGAAGCCTTAAAAAGAAATTCCACCTGGGGGCTGGAGCGATAGTACAGCTGGGAGGACATTTACCTTACATTAGGCCAATCAGGGTTTTATCCTTGGCATTCCATATGGTCCACTGAACACCACCAGGAGTAATTCCTGAGTGCAGAGCCAGGAGTAACTCTCAGCATCACCAGGTGTGACCCCAAAACAACAATTCTGTCTGCCCTGTAGGATCTTCGAGGGTAGTGCTACAGGTCTTATGGTTTTGGTATGTTTTCTTCCCTAGCTGGCCTTGGGCGTACAGGCACGATGATCGCCTGCTACCTGATGAAGCATTATCGGATGACGGCAGCCGAGAGCATCGCCTGGGTGAGGATCTGCAGGCCTGGCTCCGTCATTGGGCCTCAGCAGCAATTTCTGCTGATGTACGTGTACAGAGAACTTTGTAATCGCTCAGGAAGCACATGGGGCTCAAAGAAATGGAACAGGGGCTCTCCCCTCCCCTCCCCTCCCCTCCCCTCCCCTCCCCTCCCCTCCCCTCCCCTCCCCTCCCCTCTCCTCTCCTCTTTTTCTTTCTTTGTTTTTTGGGTCAATCAGTGATGCACAGGGGTTACTCCTGGCTTTGCACTCAGGAATCACTCCTGGCAGTGCTCGGGGACCATATGGGATGCTGGGAATCAAACCCGGATCGGCTGCATACAGGGCAAATGCCCTCCCCGCTGTGTTATTGGTCCAGCCCCTGAACTCTTTTCTTACTGTCCAGTAACAACAGATCCTCCAAGAGCCGAAAACTGTTTGTGTGGATCTTTCTGGAAAACTCTGTGTTCATGCTGTTATTTGAATGCTTTAGGAAACAGTCAAGCCTCTGGTTGGAAGGGGATTATTTCCGTCAGAAGCTGAGTGGTCAGGAGGATGGCGAGCACAGAGCCGCCGTTTCGAAGCTCCTCCTGGCTGTCGATGACATTTCCATCACCGGGGTGGAGAACCGAAACAAGCAAGAACCTGAGCTGGTAATTACACTATCCTTGTCATGCTCTTTTCATTGTTTAAAATGCTTTGAGAGCCTTTTAGAGCGTGGAGAAAATTTTATAAAGAAAATTTATAAAATTTACTTTATTAAAAAATAATAAAGTACAGTTGTAAGGATTATTGTCACTTAAAAAAATTTTTAACCCTCATTTAGTACTTTGTTAAAACCAGTATATTGGTTTCTGTCCATAATACTAAAGTTATTTCTTGACTCAGTTTGGTTCTGGTTGATAATTGAGGTAGATATAGGAGGTTCTTCTAAGGATCTAGTTACTTTTTCTTCCCCACTCCCCAGATTTTTCCCATTTTGTGACAACCCATTTACGGAACCAGTTCTTCTCCAGTAGAGAAATGAAAAGATAAGAGCTTAGGGTAGCAGTGTTCTCTGTATTATGTAGTGGTAAAGATTCTGAAATTTAAAAAAGAATGTAGAGTGTTTGTAATATAGAAAACCTGTTGTACCTAGTCACTGTGAATGTATATATAGTATAAGAGAGTATTTTGGGTTCTGTTAATGTCAGCTTATAGTTGTCTTGAAAAATGACCCTTTGCTTTATTTGAAAATAGCTGAATGTTCAGCAGGAAGTTGAAGCGTTTGTGTTGCTGAATGTATGTCTTTGGACAAATACCGTTCTTGTGCAGTACTGAAGTAAAAAGTATGACTTAAATTATTTACTCAGTGTCTCTTTCCTTACCCAGTACAGTGATGAGGACGAAATCAATGGAGTCACACAAGGTGATAGACTCCGGGCCCTGAAGAGCAGAAGACAGTCCAAAGCAAATGCTATTCCCTTCACGTGAGTACTTTCCTCTGTGTGGTTGGTTGGTGCTCTCTGATTTGTGTAGGAGCTCCTTCGTGAGCATCTTTCCCCTACGTTTTTACTATAATGCATGCCTATTATGCCACCTTTCAATGCTTTGTGACATTATTTAAAATGTAGGGGCCAGAGCAGTAGTGTAGTGGGATGGTTGCTGCCCTCACATTGTCTTTGATCTCCAGGATCTCATCCGGTCCCCACGCCTGCAGGGAGTAATCCCTCAGCACAGAGCCACAAGGAAGCCTTAAGTACTACCAGGTGTGGCCCCCAAACTAAAAAAATTAATAAAATCTAAGACTTTAGCCTAAGAAGCAAGCTTCATCTTCTCTTGCAACTTCACTGGTGTGTACAGATCAGAAAACAATCCTAGAGCTACTTTGTCAGGATAATCACCATTGTGACCTCTCAAGAGAGGGAGATGTAAACAGCAAAGGAATATCAACCGTAGTTATTAAAATAATCTTTTCAAATTAAGTCCTGTATTACAGAGAGTCTGTTTCAGATGGTGATATCCTTATAGCAGTGCATTGTATTTTGAGTCAATGATGAAATAAATTAGGCCATATTTTTCTACTAGTATTTTTTGTCACTGTCACTATCACTGTCACTGTCATCCCATTGCTCATCGATTTGTTCGAGCAGGCACCAGTAACATCTCACATTGTGAGACTTATTGTTACTGTTTTTGGCATATCAAATATATCATGGGTAGCTTGCCAGGCTCTGCCGTGAGGGCGAGATATTTTCAGTAGCTTGCCGGACTCTCCAAGAGGGGCGGAGGAATTGAACATGGGTCAGCCGCGTGAAAGGCAAATGCCCTACCGCTGTGCTATCGCTCCAGTATTTTTTTAAAATATATAAAAGTTTTAAGTAAAATTTTTTATTATATATAAACACATGCAATTTATTATGTCATTTTGTAGTTAGTATGTGTATCTCTATTTCTGTTTGTACTTATTTTTATGTCAGTTTGGATTCAAAGTCCTTTAACATCAAGGTTATTAGAAAAATAAATAGCTAATGTGCTCAGTGAATATAGGAGATAAAATCTGACAACAAATTGAAATAACAGGAGAATTACTTGATTACCTAGGCCATGATGTAATTACAAAAATAAAATTGCTTCAAACATTAAAAAAAAAAGAAAAGTATATAGAATAAAAATATATATAGAATAAAAAAATGGCTAACCATTGTAAATCTCCCCCTTATAGTTTAATAAATGATTCTACTCATAACAGTGGATTCCTCTCTTATAATTACATCAATTTTCATTGTAAGGCAACAAATTTTCATTCTTTCGTGTTACTGAAACTAGATTGTTCAATCCAATAAGGGTATTGTTCAACGCCCCTAATAAGGATACCCATTAAGGAACCAGTGATGTGATTAATTGCCAGTGATTGTGATTAATTGCTCTGGCACAGTCTTCATAACTACAGTCACATAACTATAAGAGATTTCCTTGGTAACTTTTCATTACTGCAATTCTGAAGAACTAGACCCAGGGCGTATTGTTGTCGCAGGTTACATCCTGCAAAGTTCTTAAAAAATGTTGAGCTACATTTTCCAATAATTAGTGCCATGTAAATGAATGATATGAATATTGATTATATATATGTGTCTGTTGACTTTTAAATTACTGCTTTTTGTTTGCTTCACTTGAGATGTTATAGCACTTTTTAATTAGAAACATATTATATTCATTCCAGTCATCTTCCTGACACCATTCAGCTAGTGGAGACAGGTGGGCCCTTCTCTGTCACAGGGCCTTAAAACTTCCTTGGAGCCTGGCCCAAGGCAGCGGGTGTGATGGGTACCTAGAGTTCTGCATTTTTGTGAGTTTCTGGAACTACCAGCGTGGCTGGTCAGGTCCCACCAGGATCTGAATTGGAAAGAGCTAGAAAATGAATTTTGTTGTGCCCTGATTTTTTTTTTCAACTGATCTTCTGTTAGTAGTCATAGAGTTGGTGAATTCTGCATAGTCAAAAGTTACTGCTACCAGAAATTTTCTTCACTTATTAAGCTTCCCTTGAATATTTATCTAGAAAATTTCAAATACTGGTGCTCTTTTCCAAAAAAGGTTGAGACAGCAAAAGGTTCTTTCAGAGTTAATAGATTTGTGGTAATACAAGATGACAAATAAAAATAAAAATTTGTGCAATCAGGGACTCCTCAGTGGTAGAGCAGAGCACCTTTGAGGCCTGGATTGGGTCTCCCACCTCACCACCCTAACTGTAAATTTTTTTGGAAGCCAGAAGATGAAACTATGTACTATAATAGTTTCACTTGATATGTGATTTCCATAGGATGAAGGTTGGAGAACGATGGCTGGGTCTATCTAAACAACAAAGACAGGGAGGGAAGAAGTGCCTCTCTGCCATCATTTGTCTAGATGTCTAGTTCTGCACACCTCTGCTTACCTGCTGAGGAATAAAGGATAAAGGATATTGGCTCTTTGCTCTGAAGCACTCAGCTAAATCAAGTGAAATGGTTAAAGTGTTTTGTTTTCTTTTTTTTGTTTTTAAAATGAGGGTAGTTCAATTGTAAATTGAAAATTTTTTATAATTGTGAAAATAGTGGAATAGTTCCCAAACTGCCCTCCTCCCATATCACTTTATTTTTTCTTTTTGGGTTACACCAGACGATGCACAGGGGTTACTCCTGGCTCTGCACTCAGGAATTAGTCCTGGTGATGCTCGGGGAACCATATGGGATGCTGGGAATTGAACCCAGGTTGGCCACATGCAAGGCAAATGCCCTACCTGCTGTGCTATCACTCCAGCCCCCCAAATCACTTTTAAAAGCTTCTAAAAAAGTTTTTATTATTCTAGTTAAGGTAACCTGTTATGATAGATTTGATGTATGCAGTGATACTACCACCACCAAAGTAGGGCACGCTTTTAAAGGTAACTACAGCTTGCTAAATTCTTCAAAATTCGTAGTATTAAGACCAAACTTGTTGGGGAAGGGTCTACAGAGGTGTCAGGGGAAGGTGCATTTAAATAAGTCACCAAAGATTGTTCTTTGTTTTCCGGTTAAGTAAGCAAGGTGTTTTTTGTTTTGTTTTGTTTTTACTTTTGCTACTTCAAGCCATCTTTAGTTATAATGATCCTGTTTTCACTTTATTTGTGGTCAAGAAGAGGAGAGCTGGGGGTGTTCTTCCCTTCCAGAGTCCTTGTTTCTAGAAGAGTCCTGGAGAGTTTGGCAGTGGATGGGCGGGGAACTCTGACAGCCCCCACCACCACCACCCACCTCATCCTCCAGTTCGGGGCCCATCCCCGTGGATTTATTAATTGTGGACAAGTTATTCTGTCCACATTTGAGGTCCAGACTTGTCATTGTGAGCAGGTTATATTGCTTCCTGATTCCTTATCCAATATTACTGTTGATTTTCATTTCACAAACTGTTAGTGTTTGGAAGAGTTAAGGTCTAAAAATTGTGAAAGTCACTTTCTCAGAGAGTCTGCCTGATGGAGACTCCCTTGGAGACAACAAAGCATACAGCACCCCATCTGAGATCTCCAGGACAGAGTGGCAAGTGTTACTACCTCTGCTCAAATGAATTTGATGGGTATAGTAGCATCTGCCATCTGGTTGTTTTTACTCGAGTTGATGGGGTTAATTGAGCTGCTACATAAGGAATAGAGATTCATTCTATATGGGAACAAGGTAAGAATCCAGACATGATGACCTCTGACTGCTTTTTTTGGGGTGGGAGAGTGGGGGGAGTGGGGCTATTCCTGGCTTAGTGCTTAGGGGTTGCAAAACCATGAGGTGCCAGAGATAGGAACCAGCCTCCAGCACTCCTCAGCTCTCTCTGGCCCCAGCTTGGATTTCTTAAATTCTCTTGAGTATAGTGTTGACGGGTATGTACTCCACCATAGAAAACAGTTTTATGCCATGATCTTTTAATAGAGGAACTAGTACAAATCTGTAATGCGGACAACTAGACCTCCAAGCCATTAAATAATGGCTGTGTGGGTAGAGAGATGGTTCAATAGGTAGGGTGCTTGCCTCCCAGACAGCCCACCAGGTCCCCTCCCCAGCACCATGTATGGTCCCCTGCGCCTCACTAGGAGTAACTTCTGAGGGCATAGCCAAGAGTAAGCCATAAGTACTGCTGGGTGTGGCCTCAAAACAAAAAGAAAACAAAAATAACTGTTAAGTTAATACCTGCAAATGAAATTTGGGATTGGGAAAATGTTCGGTAGGGTTTCTAGCCATTTTGGCTGATATAAATATCAGACTTCGGCTAATCAAAATAAGTTGGCTCTTTTGGTGGAAAGAATCAAAAGAGGTAGTGCAGGCTAACTTGTGGGGTGGGTGAGGTTAGACTCAATTTTAGGTTCATCCTATTGTATCTGGCCTACAATGCTCTTAAAATATGATGAGAGGGAGAGTCAGGGTGGTGTGACCCATCAGC
This sequence comes from Sorex araneus, assembly GCF_027595985.1. Classification (NCBI taxonomy): domain Eukaryota; kingdom Metazoa; phylum Chordata; class Mammalia; order Eulipotyphla; family Soricidae; genus Sorex; species Sorex araneus. The sequence goes on from NC_073304.1 coordinate 104,623,372, forward strand.
CATTGCCTACTCCATCAGCCAGAAGTCCCCTGGGCCTTTCTGTGCAGTCACAGTCAGTCCCACATGGCCACAGGGAAGTCGAGTCATTGGGTTGGGGAGTTGCCACTACCCCACTGTGAATGGCTTCTCTCCTCACTGCTGCAAGTCAGACCAGAGGGTAGAAAAACACTGAAAACTGAGTTGCATAAGGGAAATGAGTACAAAAAAAAAGGGGCAGAAATAGATTGACCATCTCAGTCCTGTTGCCTGCGTGTTGTGTTCCTGCATGTCAGTATGCAGTTTGTACACACGTCTTGATGGCAGATGAGGCATATGATCAAGCATGGCCCTGCGCAGGAGAGCAAGGCTGCTTCTAGGGGGAAGCTGCTCGCTGTCTGTTTGGACTCTGGTTTGCTTTGCTCACTTCTCTCTCGCTTTTTCGGTCACACAACTGAGGTTCTCTGGAGGAATTTCAGCTGCAAGATTAAGGCTCTGATTTCTGTATCATATGATCATATAGGTTGGAACATTTTTCAAACTAGAGATTTGATCTCTTACCACTGAATGTCAAATTTGCTTCAGTTAAAGAGTTGTTGTTACCGTTATTATTATTATTATTATTATTATTGTTATTATTTTAGTTCCATACTCAGTGGCGATACTACATTCCTTATTTCCTATCATTTTGCAATACTGGATATCTAAAATTCACATGGGGCTTTACTTGCTATTTTATTTGTTTTGGCTTCCCGATTTGAACATCTCTTCTTTCACCCGTTTCTAGATGTTCCCTAGCTGTGCTGGCCTCTGCAGTGGGTAGTGTTGTCATCTGGTGGATTGTCTGTGACTACATTCTCCCCATCCTGCTATTCTGTTTCGATGGTTTCAGAACACAGTAGCCCTCAGGACCCTTGGGCGATAGCTGCTGTGTAAGTGCTCCGTCCCGTTTCTCTACCCGTGTTCCCCTCTGGTGTCCTGTGTGTTTCTCATAACATATGTTTTTCTCACTCTCAACCCTTTTAGCTTGGCTGGTTTGCTTCTTTTTCAAAGATGTTTTGTTCTTGTTATTGAATCTTTTGAACTATGTGGTTTGGTGATGGGGAGGGCCTTTTTATTTGCTCCGTTCATGCATTTTGTGTTAAGTTGTAGTTGATCTTATATGATTTTAACATAGCAATTTGTAAAAACATTGAAATTGTTTCCTTTCTTTATCCAAAAGATTTTAGTTTGGGCTAATTGGGGTGTTTTTCTTTGAGTAATTGACTAGCACATTGTCCCTAATTTCCTAGAGGAATATTGAGTGTATTCTTTCCACCTCGCTACAAATCTTCTATTTTACTGCTGATTTTGTAGCCATGGGGTCTTAGTAAGCATTTCATCCTGTTCTCTTGATTTTGCCTGTGTATGTATTGTTGCTTCCTTCCTAAGTCTTCTGTCTTGATTCCACAGACTTTTCTTATCCCTTACCTTCCTTCCTTCCTGGTAGGGAATACCATTTTTAGTGCAAACTTCTCAGGACTGTCAAGAAGAGACCGAGAGGACTTTCTGGTATCCGTGGTCTTCCATAATAGCCCCGATGGCCCTTACTCTCTAGTCTTCCCATTTCCCAGAAGGAACCAGCCTGCCTGGATTAGGTCAGTACAGATAGACTTTGTATTCTCTTTATCCTTTTCACTTACACACATAAAGAGCAAAGAGACTTTTTGGCAGAAGAATGGCCAGCTGCTCACCTGGGAAGCCTCCTGCTGAGGCAGCCGAGCCTGTGTTGCTGTCTGGGCTGCAGTTCTTTTTCCTCTGAAGTCCTTTGGCTCCTGTGTCAATTCTTCTCTTTCAACTTGCTTCTTAGACTTAGAAGTTACTAAGAGATAAAAAAGTTTCTTCTGGTATCTCTGCCAAAGTACAATTTCTGCCGCAACATCTTTGGCACTTTGTGGTCTCGGTGTTTTCAGATGGCCTAGGAAGACTTGGAAATTCAGCAGATGCCATTCTTTTTCTAGATCAAGGGAAGCATGTTTGACATGTTCCCACTTATTCCTTTTTTTTCTTGAATATCTTGTTAATTCAAATCTAGCATAAGCAGATGTTATGTTTCTGATTGATATTATCCTTTAATTAGCCTTTACTTTTCTTTTTTTAAAAAAATTTTATTTTATCACCATGTGGAAAGTTACAGAGTTCTCAAGTTTATGTCTCAGTTATACCGTATTCAAACACCATCCCTTCACCAGTGCCCATATTCCACCACCAAAATCCCCGGTATACCCCCCGCCCCCCACCCCAACTGTATAACTGATGAATTTCACTTCATTTTCTCTTCACCTTGATTACGTTCCATATTTCAACACAAAACTCACTATTGTTGTGGGAGTTATACCCCCAAACAAGATAACCCTATTAGGGAAGCATTTGATAATTAGTTTTCTATTAAAAGATGGTATGTTTTCAGGTTTTAGAAAAGGTCGAGCGGCTCGGATGTGTCCCAGTCCCGAATCCCGGAGCCGTGTTAGTTGCTGCTCAGTGTCGCCAGGGCTCCATCTGGAGAAGGTGTGCTGGTTGCACCTCCTCCTTCCTAGCCTTTACTTTTCTTAATAAGCTTAGATTTCTATACATTGAGTCCAGAACATCGCAGATTTATTCTCATCTATTCCAAAAGATTTTAAACTGGTTGGGTTCTAAATGTCAGTACTACTTAGTTCTTGATAATACTGTTTTTCCAGAGTAAATTTAAAAATAAGGCTGTTTTTGATTGACATTTTACACTGGAGCCAGAGTTACTTATTTTAACCTGACTGATCAGTTTAGAATTTATAAAACAAAAGCTTTCAACAACAGTACAGAAATGTAGGAGAGATTCTTTTTCCTGTTACTCTTTTTTGTTACAAGGGAGTGTCATGAACCAGTGGTCCTCAGGGCTGACTCTTGACTCTGTGCCTAGGAATCCATTTCTGGCAGACCTCTGGGACCTTTCTGACATGCTGGGGATTGATCTGGGTTTGGCCACATGCAAGACAAGTGCCAAGACCCGTGTATTGTCTATACAGGAATAATTCTTACAGTGACCTTGTGAGGCCTTATCTGGGACAGCATATTGCCTTCATCTATGCTGGCCAGTAACTCTGCATCACTTGACATGCATAGAGAACACAAGTGGTGTGTCCCCTCAGTGCTGTGCCCGTGGGGGAGAGTGCCTCTGCAAGGACATAGGCTCCTCAGCTCCCGCTCCCTCCCCCCCTCTTTCTCTCTCATCAGTATTGCTTATATACCACAGGGCACAGCATTTGGTAAGAGACCTGACTTCTTAGTGTGTGTGGCTGTGTTCCTCAGGTTTCATACTATCATTCATACTATCATTTTAAATTAATACTATCATTTTAAAAGTCCAAGGATACCAAGGTTCAAAACATCCTGTAGAAAAGAGAGTGAGTTGTACTTGGGCAAGTAATTAAAAGCAGAGCTGAGGATTCTGTCAGAAGGTGGACAAGGAAGGAGAAGGCAGGATAGTACTGCTCTGCAGAGCTGCGTGAGTGCTGGCCGGGTTTGGAAGGCAGAGGTGGTCATTCACATTTCCCGCTGGTAGAGAGAATATTTCACAAGTGCTTATCAGCTGCTCCCAAAATTTCTTTCAGTGTAGGATGTCAGAGGCAGTACAGTTGTGGGTTCCCCTTTATGGATGCATATATGATAGCTGTAATAACTCCTGTTACTGCAAATGTGGGATGGTTTGAAACTTACTGCTTGAATCATGCATTAAACATTTTATATAAACTTTCAGATTTCTACATAAATTAGCTTTTTTAATAATAAATTTATATTCTACGATATTATTGAGAAGTTAAAGAGTTTTTTTAGCCTGAATTTTGATTCACAATAGTATCTATCAGTTTGGTAATTAACTGTTTCAAAATCAGGTGAATTTAAAAACCAGGACCTGAATGTTTTAAGTTGGAAAATATATTGGCATTTGTTTTTTCTCTCATCAATGGTTTTATAATATGGTAGTTGTTTGCATGTTGGCTATAAATGTCCTCAGGTTATTTGAAAAATAGGTGTTACAACCCCACTCACACCTCTCTCCCTTCCCCAAGAGCAGGTGCCTCAGTTTCTTCATTGTAACAAGAAATAAGAACCAGGAACCTCCTGGCCTCCTCAGCTGCTCCTCTCCAACTCTCTTTGAACTGATGGTTGGGAAATTGCTGTAGAAGCATCTAGGGCTTATTTTTGTTCTTGTTTATGAAAAGTTCTAGATACAGCTTTTAACAGAGATTACTGAATATCGTGCCTCCTTGATCCAGTCTGCTAGAACATTAAACTAAACTGTTTTCAGGGCAGAGGGTGCTTCATCATAATGTGTCTTCACCAACATTTCTGTCTGTATTTCACCTCTGTGAAGGTGGGCTGCAGCTTAGACACGCTGAAATGAGCAGGGCTTGTTTGTGGAGCGCCATGTGGCTCACTGAGACTGGAGATAGTTTCCCAAGTCTCCCAGAAACAGGAGATAGATTTTTGTTCAGAAAATGGACAAAAGCAGGGCCGCAGCATGTCCGTGTGTCCTTCCAGCCTCCCTCCAGCTTGAAAACTACTGACCTCCTGGAGCTCTGGGTGTTTATCTGGCTCAGGCCAGTTTTGTAGGATTTTGTCGTGCAACTTTGGTTATGCTGCAATTTGATAAGGATTTCTTAATATATGGTGATAGCCCAGCTCTTAAAAATTAACCTTTAAAAATTAACCTGCGTGATGGCAACAGAGGCAGAGGAAATAGGACTGTGAGAGTTCTAAGGCCATTTTTCTCTTTAAGAGCTGGATCCTCCTAAAGTCTCACCTTTATTTTGGGATATGGTAGAATAGATATGTGTGTACTTCAGCGTTCAGACATCATTTCATGAAGAATTGGAGATCTTTGGATGTTTTCTGTTGTCCCTGGGATGATTCAATGAATAAGTAACAATACAAGACATTCCATATGGGCTTTATCTGAAAGCATTGTTTCATGAATTTACCACATGGCAATCTATTACTGTAAGCATCAGATCCTTGAGATTTTAACTGAATGAAAGCAAGTCTCAAAATTTTAACAGGTTCACTTATATGTTAATGGTATTAGAAGAGTTTAGTGAAGTAGTTACAATCATAGCAATGTTCAAGTTTGCTTGAACATATTATAAAATTTTCAAGTTTAGAGCCGTGGTGATAGGACAGCGGGGGGCAAGACGGGCGCACTTGTCTTGCACACAGGTGATCTGGGTTTGATTCCTGGTGTCCCACATGGACCCGTGTACTCACCAGGAGTGACCCCTGAGTGAGAGCCAAAAGTAAGCTCTGAGCACTGCAGGGTGTGGTTCAACAATAACAAAATAACAACCAAAAAAATATTGAAGTGTTATATGAAATCAGTATATAATATTGGTATGTATTATATACATTTTTGCTCTGAGAGGTCATTATCATTTAGCTATTTATATTGTTTAGAATTGGAGTTTTAAAAGTGATTTCTTATGTTTATAACTAGAATTCTGAGAGTTTTGTTTTACCAATAGATTTCTTTGTTGTGGAAACTGCTTCAAATGCCAGTCCTTTGCTTTACAAAAGCATGGAAATGATATCTTGTGTGGCCTGTCTCAGGTAGCAAGATGCTTCCTTCTAAAGATCATGTTGTAACATATATTTCTGAGCTTTTTGACAAATGTGAAAAAAAAAAACAAATCTTAACCAGGTCTTAGCAAAATAATTTGCACTAATGTGCAACAACACTCTGTCATTATTTCATCATTTGTTTCAGTGAATATAATCTTATTTTTTTCCAACTATTTTCAGAGTAATCCTTCAGTCCAGTGTTCAGAGCTATAAACCATCTGACCCTAACATTTCTGGCAGTACAGGTATTACTAAAAGAACCACCAGATCTGCTTCAAGAAAAAGCAGTCTTAAAAGGTGAGAAACAGTTCCTCCTCATCAGAGAGGTTAAATACTGGTTTCCATTTTAGTCTTCTGGAAATTTAAATGAAGATAAGAACTTCTCTGGGAATGAATCAAATGTGTTGGAGTTGTTCATCATCTAAGAAAATCTGGGTCATATTACTGCAGGATTTTATCCTGTTTTGATTTTTAGAGATGTTTTCAGCACTTCGAACAAGAGGATATTCTACTGTTAAGTTCCTGACTTCAGAATTTCCAAGACTCTTGTCAGAACACAGAGGGAATCTTTGGATCTGTGTTGAGCTCAAGCATATTTGTTCGAGAGAGGGGCCAGAGTGCCAGGCCTCCTGCTCTGCCTGTACCTTTGCCAAATGTTGACTTTGACATTTGCAGGTGAATTAAACTGTGAGCAGTCCAGATGGGTGCATTCTGCTGATGACAGTCTGTGTGGACAGGCTTTAAGTGGACAGGGTGTTTTCTCTTTGCAGGAGAGTTGCTCGGACTTCTCTTCAGGTTGAAGAGGAACTGTCCCATTGGCCATAGACCACTCCCAGTGGGCTGTTTCTAGACTATGAGCCCAGCATCTTGCACTTCCTTTATGAATCAGAATACAGACACACTCTTTGACCAAGTGTAACATTTAGCTCTGTCTTTGGGTGTACACTGAGTTGAAGGCAAACGTGCTATTTTTATCCTATTCCAAATGAGATCCTCTTTGGGAAGGGGGGCAAATAAGCTGTCCACCATTCTTGCACTGTTACATTTTGGGGGATCTTTGCCTGTGACCTGTGTTGCCCCCTCTCTGTTTGACATTCTGTGCTGTCAGCACCACATCTCAGAATAGACCCACAGGTGGAACAAGACTTTCCAGAATATTCTTTGCAATTTCACCTGCTTCTTTCTTTCTTTCTTTCTTTCTTTCTTTCTTTCTTTCTTTCTTTCTTTCTTTCTTTCTTTCTTTCTTTCTTTCTTTCTTTCTTTCTTTCTTTCTTTTTCTCTCTCTCTCTCTCTCTCTCCTTCCTTCCTTCCTTCCTTCCTTCCTTCCTTCCTTCCTTCCTTCCTTCCTTCCTTCCTTCCTTCTTTCTTTCTTTCTTTCTTTCTTTCTTTCTTTCTTTCTTTCTTTCTTTCTTTCTTTCTTTCTTTCTTTCTTTCTTTCTTTCTTTCTTTTTCTTTTAAGATCACAGTGCTTGGGGGACCCTGTAGTGCTGGGTCCAGTCCGGGGCTCTGCTATAGAGACCTTTGAGCCTTTCCTGAGTCTTTTGAACTTCAGTACCCACTGTCTTTGAGACTTTAGGCTCAGAACAGCCCATGGCAGCCCTTCGGGCCTTTGTGTTTTACGTTTTTGTTTGTTCTAGGCCTCACCTGGCAGCGCTCAGGCTATGCCTGGTTCAGTGCTCAGGAATTTTTCCTAGTGGTACTTGGGGGACCAGGTGGTATTTGAGTCACACCCAGACCTCCAGGATACAGCTGCTTTGTACTTTGCTTTCTAAGGAGCCATTCAAGTTTTCTGTTTTACCAGTTTGCTTGATTCCATTTTCCCCACTTTTGCTTACATAGAAATAGATCAGTGCTTCTTTTTAAAAAGGAAAATACAACGATCTATGCAATAATTATGAAGTCATACTCTAGTTTTCAATGTGCAATATACTATTCTAATTATAGGTACATTTCTAAATAGTTATGGGTATGTTTCTATTTATATGGAGTTTGTTTAAAACTGCCATGATATTAGTGATTTTTCTGATTGTTAGACCCTTGAGGGCTTTGTTATTATTTTTCTTAATTTCAAATTCTTTATAATAAATGAGAGTATTTTAATTTTGGTCATTTTAGGTGAATTAATCTACTCAGAATCCAAGTAGAGAACTGCTGTAATAATGCTGTTTAGACATGTTGGATGAACATACTAATTTTCAGCATATTAGAGGTTTTTATTTTTCAGTTGAGTGTGTTTGGCACTTTTAATTTTGTTTTTCTAGACTGGACTTCATGTTTCTAGAACTGGGGACAGAGACCCCCCTCACCAGCTTCCCTTAAGGGGCTGGGCTCTTCCCTCTTGGTCTTGCCTGGCTGATGGCACTGAGCATGTGCCCTTCCCCAGCCTGAGCAGGGATCAGGATGCATAAGCTGGGCTAATTATTGAAATGGTCCAAAGCAGTTTCCAGTTTCTTGGTCTGTGTTGCAAGCAGCAGCGTCCTGAGAGATGGGAAGAGATGAGCCGTGAGAATGAGTGTGTGCCCACCGCTCCCTGCAGCTCTGATGCCCTCCCACTTGGAGATGCCTTCACTGGGCATCCACAGCTCCTGTGGACAAGGCCCAGAGGTGGGCTCCATCCCCGCTGTAGACTGGTTGGGATGGCAAGCCTACGGCTTTCTTCTTACTAGATTGGATTCATTTTGGTGGGTGCACAGTGCACAGATGAACATGTTTGTACAAAATATAGTAAGATAAGATTGTTGAGTCATTTAAAGATACTATCTAGAAATCTTGTGTGAATGAACAAAGCAAAACAAAAGAGTGCTGTGTCTTCTCAAAAGCTCTTTAAGGACTAGCTGCTGGCTTGCCACCACTGCTGCCTGTAGGCCTTTTCACCTGCAGGCTGATATTCTTCCCGTACCATCAGCATGACCTTCATCATTGTCACAGTCCTCCTCATGCTCCTTCTCCTCCTCTGTACTGATATGGCATAGGAACTGGGCCTTTTATCACTGTATTTTTTTTCTTAGAGTCTTTCAGTGAGAAGATCTCACAAGTACTTCCTACTATTGTTTTTTGTTTGTTTGCTTTTTGTTTTTTCTTTTTTTTTTTTTTTTTTTAACAGAGATGCTCTGTGACTCTGGAGAATTTTCCCACACATGCACTCAGGGCAGTTATGTCGAGACTGAATATTCAAATCTTGTATATGGCCTTGCCTTGGGAAGACACCACTATGCCTGTGGAGGCAGGCAATGGTTTCCTTGTATATCCGTAAGTCATTGTGACAAGCTGTTTAGTGACAGTGGTGTGGTGGTATGTGTGGCACTGAGGTTGTGATTCCACTTCATCCCTTTCTCAGGCTCAGAGAAGCCAGAGACTCAGTGTTCTCCTTGAAGTTCAGCTAAGCTGTGTGAAGAGTGACTGCCTGCCCTCCTCATTTCATTGCCTTAGGTTCAGTTGGGCACATCTTAGTATATGCTGGCTTCTGGATGACTAGACTGTTTCTTTGGGATGATCTTTTCTTTCTTATAGTAAATAACAAATCCATTTTCAGGAAAAACTGTCATGTACAAGTGCTTTTCTGTTGTTTGGGGGCCATACCTAGTAGTGCTCATGGGAGCCTATATGATGCCAGGGGTCAGACTCAGTTCAGCCATGTGCAAGGCAAACACCCACCGCAGGGTCCTGTTGCTCCAGCCCTGCCAGTGCCTGTTTTTCATTCCAAGGTGCATCGAAGGCTCTTTCCTGCTCTACCTTCAAATTAACTTTGGGTTATCTCTTATAGGCATCGCTCTCATAAGGAAAGAGAAGTTCTCTACTTTGCTTGGTCCTTGAAATCATTAGTTGCATCACAAAACCTTCAGCCGGGGACTTAAGACACATTCAGTACTTCTGGGGCCTTGTTTTCTTATTCTAACCTTGCAATGATCATTCCTGTCACCGTTTCTTGTCCCTTAGAGCAGCATTTCTCAACCAGGAGCCTTTTGTCAGATTCCACAATATTCCAGGGCCACAGGTGGGAAAGTCACATACCTGAGCCACAGCACAAGTCTTGGGACAGGAGGAACCAGATTTCCTCAGTGGCCACAGTGAGAAAAAGGTTTCCAAACCTTGGCCCTGCTCTCAGTCCACATCCTCTGGGCTCTGACCTTTGGATAGTGACGTATTATCTCTAGGATTACATTAGTGTCCAAGCTCTGAAAGGTTCTGTCTAAATATTCCTTTCTCCCTCTTTTTAATGTGGGTTGACTTTTACCTTTAGATGATTAACCTTGCTTTAACATTCCAGCCATCTTCCTGCTTGTCTCCTCACTAACTGAACTTGCCCTTTCTCTAGCACTTGGGCTGTCACAGTTAAAGAGAAGTGCGCCAAGATTATCTTCAGCCAGGAAGGGTCCCTTCAGATTGGGATTTTTTTGAATTCCTTTTTCTCTGAATGTTGCTCTTAGCTGAAAGTGTATGAAGAGATGAATTTGGGAGGGAGAAAATAGAGAGTGAGAGAAAGTGTATGTGAGAGAATATGAGGGAAAAAGTGAAAATGAGCACCAACTTCTGAGGAACAGTGAAGTGTCCTGGCTAGGGTGTGGCTGGGGTTGGTATGTGTCCGTGTGTGTTGGTTCATGGAGGTGTGTTGGTGTGCATTGGTGCATGTAGGTGTGTTGGTGCGTGCTGATGTGCTAGTGTTGACATAGGTGTCAGTACATGTGGGTATGTGTTGGTGTGTGTCAGTGTGTGCTGCTGCATGTAGGTGCACGTTGGTTGGGGCATCTTTTCCAAATATGGAAACTGCTTGAGGTGCCAGAATTTTTTCTGTGACTTGAAATCCTGCTTTTGGAGATAATCTGGTAACATTTCTCTATCTTTTCATCTTTCTACTTTTCCCACAGCCTGGTTGCTCAGAGGGAAGGAAGGAAAAGGAATACTTTGCGACAAATGCCCTTGCTGGCTCTCTGGTACTCTCGCTGCCCCACTATTTCGTCCTCCCTTTAAGACTTTTTTTTTTCACTGTTTAAAAAATTTCTTTGCAGAACCGAACCATTTTTCTGCTCTGCCTTTCTTTCCTGTTTGTCCTTGTTTTATGATTGGTATTGTACTGTTTTTTCCCAAGTTATTTGTCATGAAAACATACAAGAGTGTATACTTTTTAGCATGTTGATATTTTTAGTATGTTGCCTTATCTTTGATAAACTGTACAGATCACTTGAAAACCTTTATGGTAAAAGTCTTTTTTTTCCCTTCTGTAGTCCCACCATTTCAAGGACTAAAACAGTCTTGCGTTAAGTACAAGCCTGTGACCAGAAGTGAAGGAAGATTCTAAGAACTGAAAACTACTGTGGGACGTTATTAGCACAAAACCGAATTGCAAAAGCCTTAGATGCTTTCCACCTAAGAAGTTTATTCAACGGAGCAAATTCCCATTGGAGTTTCAATAACGGAATGAGTTTGGGTACAGATGAATGACCTGAAGGCGGCCCAACTCCCCTTTTATGGAAACTCTCAACAAACAAGCTGGTGTCCAGTTAGCCTCAGGTGCACACTGGACACACTGCTCAGTCTGTGGTCTGAGTGCCGGTGGGAGCGAGGAGCAAGTCCCTGTGATGCCAATCGTTCTAGCTGCTGGCCTTCCGAAGGAGTCCTCTTAGGGAGGTGTTTTACTTATTTATTTTCTGTTCACCTTGTGTCAGAGTTTTAAAGGAGGAAACTAGCATTAGAAAAATGAGACTTTCTGTAACTTGGTAGTGTTTGCTTTCATGATCTTCCCATTAATGTCTGTGATGGTGTGCGGTGGGCGCCCATGCTGCTTGTTCCCCCCAGAGAGTGCTCTAGTGACAAGAGTCTGTGAAAACCCCGTGGAAATTCTGCGTGTATGTTACCAACTTGTACTTTGGAACCTAAAACTTGGAAAAGTTTAGTCCTGGAAGCTTCAGAAGACAGAGAAGAAAGGCGGTTCATTGGCCTCAGTGCTGTAGGGTAACAAGTCTGAGGGAATGCTGAGACTGCCTGGTCAAACAGTTTAACACCATAATGTCCTCCTGGCTTAGTTTGGGGGAAAAAAATTGGCTTTTACCTTTGGACCCAGCATTCTCAGGTAACAGTAGCTTTTAGAAAGAATAGTTCCAGCTTTATAGGTCTTTCCCTATGAATTTGTGGATTTGTTATCATGTGATGTGATCAGCCTAAGGCCATTCACACGTCCTTTGATTTAGGTAACAGTTATAGTGGCATCTGAATTTCACTTGTTTGTAAGTAAGAAACTCACAGGTTGCCTTTGGTTAGGGAGTACAGCTAGTAACTCCTTTTGTAGAGTGCCTTTTTCCCTCAGCCCCACAGAGCCAGAGTGTCTGTCTCTCTCTCTCTCTCTCTCAAGCAGTCTCTCCCTCCCCCTCTCCTTCCTTCCCTTCTCCTTCTCCCCTCCCCCTTCCTTTTCTCTCCCCCTCCTCCTTCCCCTTACTCCTCTCTCTCTCTCTTTCTCTCTCTCTCTCCCTCCCTCTTCCCCCATCTCTCTCTCCCTCCCTCTTCCCCCATCACTCTCTCTCTCTCTCTCTCTCTCTCTCTCTATTTGCTGCTAAGAAAAACTTGGGCCCCAAGGTAAAGAACATTTTGCAGTCCCCTTGGTCACATCCTTAATTAGTGAATGCTTTTGGTTATTAGCCAGTTTTCACCTGTTCTAGCTTGGAGAATTGGGGATAAAAGCAGTTGAGCAGAGGCAAGACCTGCACATTTCCAGTTGGCCCGATAAGGCTGTGGGTAGTTACGTTGACAGAACAAAGCTGCCTTTTTTTTTCTTTTTTTTAAGCTTGTGAGACCTGCGGAGTGGTTAGAATAAATTCTGTGGGTGTGCTTAAGAAGCAGTGGCTCCATTTTGGTGTTCGCCCCATTTGAAGGGAGAGTGGGAAGGCCGTGGTAGTGGAGGGAGAACTTTGCCGCCTCTGAACCAGTGCTTCTTGTGTTCAGAGTGGAAAGACCCACTTGCCTTGGAGCAGAGATGTTCCAGTCAACCGCGTGAACTGGAAGGCAATATTCAGTAGATAAACCATGCCCAGGCATAAGCCATGGAATTCTCAGGGCGCACTACCCCCCTCCCCCCTTTGCATGTATCTGTCAAGGTGGAGTCCTGATCTAGAGAGTTGGGAAAAACAAAGCCCGTCAGAGGTATAAACCGTCTGCCTTTCTCTTACCTAAGAGAGATTGAGGACACTGCTGACTCCTGTAGTGCATTGGCTGTTGGCAACTGGACATCAGTGAAACATTTGGACTTCAGTGTTAATCACAACTTTTTCTCATACAAATTGCCTTTTTGTTTTGACTGCTCATTTCCAGATAGAATTGCTGTCAGATGCTTGTATTTCCTGGTCTCGTTGAAAGGAGTCTTAGGAAACAGGATTTGGTAACATTCCTCGTAACCCAGAAGAATTGGCATACTGCCTCAAGAGCTGCTGCTTGGATCTGGGGAATCTCGGGGTCTGAATCAAGGGACGCCTTCTGCTGTGAATCAGATGGACACTCCCCTTCTCCCCTCCACACCTCAAGTGCAACTTCAACATACCCAGAATCTTGCTCGATTTGAAATTCTGAGTCCTGGTTCCAGATCTTATTGCTGTTGGATGGGAAACAGGACATGTCAGGAGAGAGTGATCCACTTAAGAGCCTTAAATAGCTTTGAAATTAAACCCAGAGAGTTTCCATTGAAATCAGATTTAGAAATGAGTATTCTTAGGTGCCCGTGGAGCTTTTCAGGAACTCTAATCAGCATGCCAGGAGCTGCCCACAGGAAGGGTGTCTGTCTGCAAAGTGACCGAAGGAAAAGGTACCTGCTGCCCAGCGAGAATCCAAGCAAGGCTCATGACCAGCAGCCACACTTGGTTGCTCCTGTGGCTCCTACCACACACTGCCCCTCTGCTCCTGGGTCTCTGCTCTCCATGCATCTTCCTCTGCCGTTTCCTTCTCTCCAAGGGTTACTTCTACCTCTTGTTTTGGACCCAGACACAGTTGGTTCTCTAGCGTCTCATGGATGTTGGGAGCCGTTGGACCGGCCCTGCTGGGGGTTCGTTCACACCTGGGGCCTCAGAGCCTCTGCTGGAATCAGTGCCCAGGGCCTGTGAGGGGCGCATGTGCTGCTTTTGATGTCCATTCTCAGAGTAGCTTGGCTGTGTCTCTCCAAACACTTTTAAAAGTAATTGTTGGGGCCGGAGCGATAGCACAGCGGGTAGGGCGTTTGCCTTGCACGCGGCCGATCCGGGTTCGATCTCCGGCATCCCATATGGTCCCCCAAGCACCGCCAGGAGTAATTCCTGAGTGCAAAGCCAGGAGTAACCCCTGAGCATCGCTGGGTGTGACCCAAAAAGAAAAAAAAAAGTAATTGTTGCATTTGGGGAAGCAGTGCTCAAAAACAGGTTTTAGAAATATCTAAACACAGACCACAGGGGCCAGAGTGATAATACAAAGGGTAGGCACATGCCTTGCTCATGGCTGATCTAAGTTTGATCCCCAGCATCTCATACGGTCCCCTGTGCACCCCCAGTAGTTCTGAGCACAAAGCCAGGAGTAACCCCTGAGCATTGCTGGGTGTGACTTCCCCCCTCACCCCTGCAAAAAAATTTTTTTCCCCTCAAAAGCAGGCCACAAAGAAACTATAGCTGGTAAGGAATTTGCCTTGCTTGTGGTCGACCTAGTTCAATCCCTGGCACCCCATGTAGTTCCCCAAACACCACCAGAAGTTATTCCCTGAGCACAGAGCTAGGAATAAGCCCTGAGTGCCACAGGGTGTGGCCCCCCAAACGAACAAAAATAGTCTTTTGATAATTATTTTCTCCTCAGCCTACCTTGGTGGGGCTACCCATCTCCCACATCTGTCTTCTCCACTTTGGCAAAGTGGAAATTCTAAGATGTGTTTTAAAAACTGGATGACACATCTCCATGGTGTAGGAAATTACCTCCTTAATTGCCCAGTAGAATCAACCAGCTGAGCAGACTTGTTTATCTGGTCACAGCATCGCAATTTTATATTAGTGACTTGCAGACTTTGACCTACACTCATGTATAGATTATATTTTAAAGTGTAACTGATGAATCAGTATTTGATCTATCATTGTCCTGATTTTTTAATCAAAATGTATATTTCTAATCATTTTATAAAACAGAGAAATGGTTGAATGATTGTTTATTTTCTTGAAGGTATTTTTAAGATAAAGCTTCAATATAGGCCTGGAAACTTTGCTATCTAGGTAGTTTGATATGTTGTTGCATTGCAAACCTTGTGTATTGTAACTGGTTTTATACAAATATGACTAGTGAAAATTGTATAATTATAATGATGCAATTAAAAGTATTAACAGCCCTTTTGGTTTGTTGAATTTACTTGCTGGCTCTTAGAGTCGTGACATTTAGAGGCTAAATGCGAAGGAAGGGCGTTCTCTATAGTTTTCTGGGACAGCTGCAGTCAAACAGGACAGACTGAAGAGTATGGTGAAGAGCTAAACAGGCTGGAGCAGGGTCTTTGCATGCAGAAGGCTGGAGTTCAACTCGAGCACCCTTTAGTACCCCAGCACTGCCAGAGGCAGTCCCAAAGCAGCTAGTTGGGAGTTGTCTCCAACATCAGGTAACAATTTCCTCAGTTCTGGGCGCTGGAAATTCAAGATCAGATCATTTGCTGGATTGGTATTGACTTCCTGTGTCCACACTGGCCCCACTTTCTATGCTGCCATCCCTGGTGTTCCTCCGATCTTCACGCCCTTATACTCGGGCCCCAGTCAGATTGGATTCAGGTCCACCACAGGGACTATTGGCTTGAATGACCTATGTTAAGGCCTTGATTACAACTAGTCACACTTTGAAGTACCAGAGGCTTCATGTTAAGAATTTGGCAGAGGATTGTGGGGTTCAGTCCTTAATAGCATCCCAGACAGTGACGAAGGCACAGCTTTGATGCCACACTGCACACATCTTCAGCTCCAGCAATGCCGTGTGGGGACACAACACCACTAAGGGGTGGAGGCCAGGCCCCTCCTCTGCCCCTTCTTCTGACCCAATGGCTAGCAAAGGACAGCAGCTGGGGGCAGCTCATCCACTCTCTCTGTATTACTGTTTCCGGCACAGCCTGGCAGTTCTAATGTCTAGTGTCATGCAGAGATTGAATCTAGAAAGCAGGAGCCTTTCTGGGGTTGTATCCTGTACTCCCTAGTATCCCATAGGACTACACTGATCCATGCCATGTTCTCCAAGTCCAAACCAAAGGGACCCACTCTTTACCCTAAATTCCAGCAGTATATTGCCAGCCCTGAGGTGGGATTTGTGAACCCTGCCTATTGTTGAACATGGATGTGCCACCCTCCACAGTTGGGCAAACAAATCGGGCCGTGCCGCCCCCCTGGGGCACTGTTTGTGGGCTAAAGTAGGTCGATTTCCAGATGGTCATTAATGGGCAAGGAAAGTCTGGGAAGCTCTGATTTAGCCAAGGAAGCAGAGGCTGACCCTGGGTCATGTCCCTTCCTGCTGATAGGCTGGTATGGACGAAAGCAGGTCTTAGTGAAGGAAATTGGACCTGGTCAAGACCCAGGTCTTCCAGGGATACCCCTGGCCTTTAGACACTTGATCTCTTTAAGTGCAGTCACAGTCCTGGCCTCTGCCACTAGATCACAGGCTAAGCTGTTTTTATTTCTTCAGATGGGAGTAAAAAGAAGATACTCAGTGGCTCATAGCACTTGCCAGACTGGCAACAGATGTGAATCTGTGCTTTAGACCCCTCTACTGCTGCTACAGGCCGAGACTCCCCTCAGGAGGAAGTGTCCACAGACCCCACCCAGTCAGAAAATAGCAGGCTCAGTCGCTGCGGGGCCCCAAGGCGGGAAGCTCAATCCTGGAGTGATAGCACAGTGGGTAGGGCGTTTGCCTTGCACACGGCTGACCCGGTTCAATTCCCAGCATCCCATATGATCCTCTGAGCACTCCCAGGAGTAATTCCTGAGTGCAGAGCCAGGAGTGACCCCTGTGCATCGCCAGGTGCGACCCAAAAAGCAAAAGCAAAAACAAAAAAAAAAAGATTCAATGAGAACAAAATGAAATGTAGGCCAAGTGCTTCAAATAGTGACACATAGCTTTCAGTAAATTAACCTTGCATACATTTTATATCTTTGATCCATTTCTGATCACTGGTACCTGCAACATAATTTCTTGCAGATGATTTTTTTTTTTTTTTTTTTTGCTTTTTGGGTCACACCTGGCAATGCACAGGGGTTACTCCTGGCTCTGCACTCAGGAATTACCCCTGGCCATCCTCAGGGGACCATATGGGATGCTGGGATTTGAACCCGGGTCGGCCTCGTGCAAGGCAAACGCCCTACCCGCTGTGCTATCTCTCCAGCCCCAACATGATTTTTTTTTCCACAAACTTTCAGCCCAGTGATTTAAAAAAATTTTTTTAACGAATCACTGTGAGATGCAATTACAAAGTTTTCATGATTTTCAGTCATACAGTGACCCATCCCTCCACCAGTGTACATTTCCCACCACCACTGTCCCCAGTATTCTTCCTGCCACTCCACCCCCACCTTCTATGGCAGAAAATTTCCTTCTTACTCTACTTTGGGTAGGCCCAGTGATTTACAAACTACTACTGATAAGAGGCTTCATGTATGCCACGTTCCAGATTCCCTCTCCACCAGAGGTGCCCCTTAGCTGTTCCCTCTCTCCCAGTTTCTAGCGTTTTCAAAGAGATCAAGTGTGTTTAAACATTTGAAGGGAGAAACTCATGCACGGAGAAGGGCGGGTCTCTGGAGAGTGGATTTCCAGAGGGAGGGGTGAGTTGCCATAACATCCCCTCTAAGATGAACTCTGTTCTTTACCTCCAAACCCTCCCTTGGTTCTTCTGCAAAACTAATAAGTGCATAGTGTTCGGGTAAAATAGGTTGACAGGGGCTAGAGAGTACAGTAGGTGGGCACTTGCTTTGTACATGGCTGACCCAAGGTTTCCATTTTGTTTTGCATCACTGTGAAATAGTTACAAAGCTGATCGTGGTCTGGTTTCAGTCAGTGTTCCAACACTCACCCTTTCACCAGTGTACATTTCAAGTTTGATCCCTGGCATCCATATGGTGCCCTGAGTACCACCAGGAGTAATTCCTGAATGCAGAGTCAGGAGTTATCCCTGAGCACAGCTGGATGTGGCCCCCCAAAAAGAAAGATAAAATAGATCTAGTTATGGGAGTATGGTGTGTGGTACCAGCCTGGGGATATCACTATCTGATGCTTTCATTTTCTTAGCCTGCCTGGCCAGTAAGATAAGGCTGCCTTGAGGCAGCATGGTGGGACTGTGTTTCCAACAGCTGATGTTGCCAGATGTAACCAGAGCTCAGAACACCTCTTAGACTCTTGTGGAAGTCTCCCGACTTTTTTGCTGTTGAAACACTACATTCCTCGGTGTGAGCTGTTCCTGAAGCTGGTTATTTCTTTAGGATAATTCTCACAACAGGCATTTTAAGTTATGCCACACTTAAGTGTCTGATGTACACTGCACCCAAAAGAGCTTAGTGTATTTGTCCAGCACATGGGATCTTACCCAAACCTGGGGTGCAAATAGGCTCTGCTGCATATTAGCTATGTGATTTGGGCCAGGATGATGAGGATTGAGAGTTTAGAACAAGTACCTGGCATATACTAAGAACCACATGTTGTATCATAAAATTATTAATAAAAAAAGTATTGCCTTTGTAGCCTTCCCAAGGATTGACAATATAGAGCTCTGCTCTGCCCCTGGGCCACGTGCAGGGAACCCTCTACTTTAGCCCTCCTGATTATTCCTACTAGAGGTATTTTGTCCTCTAATTGGTCATTAGCATGCCTCCATTGTTTTTCTCTGACTGCTGAAGCAGTCATTGGACCTTTCTGGGCAAACACCTACCAGAACCCTGCCTAGACAGCTCACAGGGAATGTTGGTGGCACCTCGGCCATGTTGCTTGGGTTCTAACTGTGTCTCATGTCTCTGCTAGCAAGTCTGCATGGCCTTGACATGTTTCTGGACGACAGGTCCTCCAGCTGCACTGAGATGCCCAGGTAAGGAGACCCCACCCAGCAGGGCCAGGCTCCAGACCAGCTGGTCGCCTCTGGACCCCTCTAGTTCCTCCCTGGGTCCGATGTCAGTTTTTTCCTTTAGGTGCAAAGGCTCAAACATTCAGGGCACGAGTTTTGCCTCCTAGCTCTAACATTGTAGGCCCCTCAGATGTCATCTGTAAATGGGGCCAGGCTTTGGCAGGCAAAAGATGGATTTTGCATTGTTTTACTTCGAGGGAAAACAATGGTCGCTTCTCATCATGGGTGTGTATCTGCAAAACAACATGGCTTTTCAGGCATCCGAGTTCTTCATTGTATAGGACTATGAAGAATGCCAGAGATGTCCCCAGCCACTGGAAAGTTCGACCCTCGCCCACAGCTCTAGCCCCTCAGCAGATGGGGGAATTGCTCTCCTCCAATACTGCTTGCTTGGGCAACCTTGTGAGAATGCAGCCCAGAACCATGTGAAGTGAATGTCATTCTCTGGCCCTGTTCTCCCTGCCCTTGGGCCCTCAAGGGCAGAGGCAAGTTTCCCTGTCAGGCTAGACATGGCCTGAGGCTGGCTTGAGTCAGGGCCAGGTGGAGAAAGATGCAGTCGCTGGCCTGCCTGGCCTGGCTTTCACCAAGAGGCTGTCTGTGCACATTTCTTAGTCACTGAGAGTAGAGTGTTTGGTGACAGTTGGTAGACACCAGGCACCTGCAGGACAGGCTGGGGTGGGGTGCACTGGGCCTACCCAGGCCCACTCTATCATGCCAATACCCAGTCTGCCCTGAGCCTCAGGGCCTTTTACCCAGCCCACACTGAGCCAGTGCTTGCTGTATGCAGTGGCCCTTCAGGTCCCGGTGTCATGCGCACATTTACTGTCTCCTCCATTTCCAGCAACAGATGGCTCTCCCGTGCCATCTCCTTTCTAGACCGGCTCTTCATATGGCTCGGGATTCCCAGGGACTAGACTTCAGTGGCCAGCAGCGCTCCAGGATGTGCGGCCAGCAGAAACCCTCTCCAGCTGCCATCCAAGCCTGTCTCCTCAGCTTGGGCCTCAGCTGCTCAGAACAAGTGTTTGCCTCGTTCTTCCCCTGGTACTGTGGATGGTGGGTGGCCGGGTGAGAGCAGGGACTCTGCCCCACCTGACATAGTACCTAGATCCTGGCCCTGGCCCACAGCTCTTGAAGTACCGTGCCTCTCTGGTAGCAGCTGGAGCCCTTCTGTCTATCTCCCTAGAGAAATTCATGCAGAAATCCTGAGGCTCCTATGGTCTCAATGGCCGAGCACTGACCAATTCCGGGAGTGCAGGCTGTCCTGGAGGCTTACCTTAAAGGCACTATTCACCAATCACCCCAAGATTCTGTTGTTCTTCCAATAGTCAGGGAACCTTTTTCCTGCCAAGGGTGATTTGGACATCTGTAGAATCACTCATGGGCAGACAGAACTAGACTGTCAGGCACATGATTCTGTGACCTCATAAGGCTGAACAGCCCCCAGATTAGTAGTGAAGATCTGTTGGCAGTTGACATCCTCCCTGGGTGCGTCCGTAGATGAACTGGGCAGGACACCGCACTCCTCACTAGACAAGTAGCCTCTGCATGTCCTGCACTTCTCATCTGCTCACCCCTCCAGTCCTGCTTCCCTTACCTCTGAAACACATGTCCAGTTTGCGTCTGTCTGAAAACTCTGCTGCTCCTTGTTGCTCCCAGCCAGCTCAGCAGCAGGGACACAGACAGACCAGTACTGACAAGACAATGGCACACAGGGTGTCCAGGTAAGGTCCCTGGAGGTGGGGGTGCACGCTTCTTGGAGAGATGTGGGTGCCAAACTTGGTATCTGACAACTCAGGACTCGTTGCCTGAGGCTCCAGGGCAAGTGGATGCACCTCTCCCGGTGCAGTGACATTGTTCTCCCAAAGCCTCTCTCATCAGACACGTTTCCCCAAGGGCACCACACACAGAAGGCGCCCTGCTCTGCCCATGCCTGAGCTCCTCCGTGGATGAGCTAGGGAAATTCTTGTTGCCTTTGGTTATGGACAACTTTGTAAGCAAGGTGGCAACTTGCCCACAGCCCAGGCATTTGGCAGATGCAGCCGAGGCTTGAATACAGGACCCGAAAGCTGTGGGCCTTAAGCTCCATGTGACACCCCGAGACAAACGTGGGCTTCTGTCTCCACCTGTGCTTTACTGGTGACCCTGAACCTAGCCTGCTGCCTCACCCCTTGTTCTCTGCATGCTCCAGAACCCTAGAGAGCCCTGCTAAGACATCTCAGGACATTGTCTCCACACCATTCCTCTCCATCTTCATTCTCTCCCCATACACACAGGGGCCTGGGCCTCCCACACCAGGAGTTTGTGTCAGGCAGCCAACCTGGCTCCAGGCAGAAAACTCGGAGGAGGCAAAGATGGGGGCAGCAGGAGCATAAGGCACATAAGCTCGAAGTGCCTGTTCTTTCCAGAGCTGCAGTCTCCTGTCTGAGACCCTCTTCAGAGAACCTGCCAGTGCTCCATGAGACCACCCCCCTCCCCCGGCCAAATGTGGGTTCCTGTCTCCACCTGCGCTTTACTGGTAGTCCTGAACCTAACCTGGAGGCTCAAGCCTTGCTCTCTACATGATCCAGAACCCTAGAGAGACCACCGAGAAACCACCCGCAGGCTGGATGCTGAGCGCTGCACAGAGCAGAGGAACACACTGGTGGAGACATGCAGGATCACATTAGATAAAGGCGCTCCTCAGAGGTAGCACAGCTGCCCCTGGGAGTTCGCCTCTTCCCAAACCTTCAACCAGAAGAGTGGCTGGCCCTGGACTCACATCACTCTCTTCATGAGTCTCTGGGTCTAACACTGCTGCCTGGATAGCCAGAAATTCTGTCTTAGAGAATGGCCCAGGGATGATACCTACCCTTGCAATTCAGATAGGCCTAACCAATCTCCAAAACAAATGACCTTCCTAGCCAGCCTCAGTCTTGGTTCTGTGTAAGACCACTGCCCAGTGCCAGAGTCATCTGCAAAGAAACCTGGCCATGGAACTTGGACCAGGAGGCCTTGCCTGGTACACCAGTTCAAATAATTCTCCACATCCTGTTTCTCCCAGCCCCTGAGGTAGTTCCCTGCTCTTTGCTTCTGCTCTGCCTCTCTGGGACACTAGACTGTAGATGATCACACCAAGGAAATTCCCTATCCACCTTTCCCACTGGTGAGTAAAGCCCTCCGCAGCAGGATCCTCCAGACTCTTTCCAGCCACAGTAGCATAGCATGCTTCCCAGGACAGGAACCTCTACCATTTCAAAAACAGTACTTGCAAACAGTAAATCCAGCTTTAAGGATTTTCAAAAGTATTGTTCTAAACACTAAGTGGAACATTCTCCTTTTTGTTCGAAAAGGATCTCCTTTTTGTTTGTTTTCAGTTTTGGTGCCACACCCAGCAATGTTCAGGGGTTAGTCCTAGGTCTGTGCTTAGGAATTATTTCTGGCAGTGCTCACAGGATTGTATGTGATTGAACCTAGGTTGGCCAAATGTAAGGCAAGCACTGTACTTTGTCTCTTCAAAGATGAGGCAAAGCAAAATGACTGCTCATTTACGTAAAATGACTGATCCACTGAGAAGCAGGACAGTTTCATGCATACCAGTGACTCTCTCACAAGACTCAGATCAGGGACATGTCTCATCTTTCCCAGGAAAAGGAAAGAAAACAGTTAATACAGCTCAGTACCTTGTTATTAATTTAATAACAGACCAAAGGTAGGCTAACACCACAGCAGATATCCTAAACTGACTAACGGCTGAAGATTTATATTTGGTTATTTGACAAAATATGGGCCCTCTATAATAGACTAGCCCTTTCTCACATTCCTATCTACCAAAGGATTCAGTTTTCTACAGTACCAAGAGGGAATATTATTTCTGTGTGGTCCAAGTTCAGAAAGCTGGAGTCCAGGTTCCCAAAGCAGGGAGCGGCACAGATCCAGTCTGTGATGACAGGCACCCATGGTTTCCTCAATGGAATGGGGGAGCTCTGAGCACCGTCCCTGTCATGCTCCTTCCCTGACTGTACCCTACAGGCTCAGCTCTTCTGCTGTATGGAGGAACATCTGAGGTTGCCCCCAACCCCAATTTCTCAGCAAAAGCTAGGAATTTGAATTGGTGTCAGGACCAAGTGAAAAACACTGTATATTGATGCATTAAGTATTATTTACAAGCTTTGCCCATGATAAAGACAGTGAACTCTGATATTCATTCTGAGGGAGAAAAGGTTATGGCAATAAGCCGCATCATATTTACTTGAACCCCTTTTTATCTGACCAGTAGATTTCCATGATTTTAAAAACCATATTCAATCACCCTTCTCTGAAACCACCCACACATTCAATATACATACTTACAATAAGTAGAGGGGTGTGTGTGTGTGTGTCCACCTGCACGTACACACACACACACACACACACACAAACACACACACAGAAACCAGGAGGTAGTTTTAAGTCAGCATTTAAAAAATAAATCAATCCTTAATTCTGTCAGAGTGGGTGACCAATGGCGAAATCACCCAATGGCGAAATATTAACTATTGAAAATTATGGATTAAATAAAAAACAACTCACAAAATTCCAGGAGAGTATCACATTTACAAGTAAACATAAATACAATCATATTTTAATATTTTAATTTCTTGTTCTCTGAAAACTGCTAATGACTGCTGAATGATCAGTTTTATGTATTTTCTCGATTGTCTTTGGCTACCTATACAACTTGCTAGCAGTCACAATAGATTCTAGTTTACAACTTTAACTCTCCATATTTTGTGAAGGATTCAATACAAGCTCTATATACATATTTTAAATTTTTTAACTTCATTTGGAATCCCTTAGAAAAATAATCACCATTCTCCACCTTCTTGGAAAAAGTGCTAGGCTTGTCTGGAGAAAACCAGATTCCCAAACCCCCCATGCCAAAAGAAGTGCAATGAATTCACACTACACCTGGGGGAAAAAGCAACATCTATTGTTCTTAGAGTCTGACTCTCTTCCCCATAGCAAGGAAAGTCTCTTTACAGGTACACTGGTGCTGTTTCCTTGCCAGGGAAAGAGGGCTCTCTCAGGCCAGAGCGGGAAAGTCTTCGGGGTCATCTGGGTTTGGAGCAACGTCTTGTATCTAAAAAAGAGAAGAGGACACCAAATGTCATTTAGCCAGTTCCATGGGGTGTGAAGCCTTGCTCTGGACAGGGAAAGGACAGCTGGGGGTTCTGTGCACTGGGAAGCCTATCTCCTTGTCCTAATCTGTGGCACTTCCTATAAAAATACAGAATGCTTTCTCTATGGTGGAACACTGATGATAAAAGGATGATCAAAGACAACTTCTGCCCTTGGGATATGAGTCCTAACTTTCACTGAGTTCCTGAGGGATTCAGCAACAGTCCACAGCATGGGCATCAAAGACAGTTTGGTGTCAAAGTTTGTGCCACATTCAGGTCTGGTGCTATGCACTGGACATAAGCCTGTGCCAAGACACAGTGGTCCCAAAGCTATGTCTCTCACCCCAAGATGGCACAACCTGTTCTGAAGAGTCTGCTCTCTGCAGTAAGAAAGGCGTGGATTTGGAACTTCCTAATTTATAACAGATCCTTCCCAACCCAGAAATACACCACTCGTTTCCTTGCTTAAGTGGAGTCTGACCACCGAGACCCTTCCCAGAGCTCACTAGGGTGTGGACAGGGGAATAGACAGCCAGAAAAATGTCTCCATGAGCAGCCACATTGACACTGGCACAGGGCGACTCTCCCAGGAGCAGGGACATTCACTCATGCCTCTCCTTTGAGAGCTTTCAGGACAGGCCTGTGATGCTACATGGTGCTGAACAAAGCACTGGGAAAACAGGAATAGGCCAATGTTTCATCTCTGTTGTCTACTTAAAAGATATCACTCCCCTGAGGCCAACCCCACCAGAGAGAAAAAAATTATAAGCGGAGAGAATGCTTCAGAGACTGATTTGGTCTAGACAGAGAAAGGATCAGAGCTCTGAGGATCTACTCAGGTAAACAGGCCAGGGTGGAGAAGTGCTGGCGAGTATAAGGGCAAAATTGCTGGGGCCAGAGAGATGGTACAGTGGATAGGGCACTTGCCCTGCACATCACTATGTTTGATCCGCAGAACCCCATCTGGTCCCCCAAGTCCACGCCCCTCCTCCCCTGAGCACAGAGCCAAGAGTAAACCCTGAGTACTGGCAGGTGTGGTCCCCAAACCAAAATAAAACAGATTTTGCCGAGGAACCAGGAATAAAGTGGTGTTGGCTGAGGAATGGGCAAAAATAAAAATGGTTTGAGGCAAGGTAAGCTGGAAAGGCTGCAGGAGACCCTGAAGCCCTAGGATTCTTTCTAACCCATATGAATGTTGAGACCAGTTGGCAAGCAGGTCTGATGAGGGAGTGTTTTCATAATCCTGAGCCACAGTGACTGCAGCCAACACCGCCAGGGTGTCCCAGGTAGGAGTCCGCCTGGCTGATTTCCAGGAGGCTAACTAAACAAGTGGCCTTCACTTCACACACGCCAATAGCACTAATAGGGAAGTAGCTGGAGGCAGAACCCAGTGACTCTCCACACCCAATGGAAGGTTCAGCACGCCCTCACACTCCCGTTCCACCCCGAATCTGGAGTCCAGCACTCACCACTTCTGCTCTGGGCACATAGTTCTCTGCCCTTCTGACCCTTCCCCGGCCTCCCCGGGTGCCGCTTCTGGCCCCACGCCCTGGACGGGGGAGGCTTCCAAAGTTAATCTCCAGCTGGGAAGTGATGTCATTCGCCGCTTTCCGGAAAACATGGGCCTCATCCTCATAGTCCTCCTTCACCATCTGAAATACAGTCACAGCACCAAATACACACATCCATACCCTCAATCTGCCACCAGAACAGGGTGGCAGAGTCTCCTGATCGCCAAAGCAGGTGACAGGCCATGTTGGAGATGCCTCACCAGCTCTAGGAAGAGTGATGGCGTCTGTGCATTCTGCAGTCATAGTCTGAATCCAAGCTAACTTCTTTACATTATTTCAGGAAAGACCAACGTCTATCAGTTAAAGAGGTGACCAAGATGTGGGCAGTACCAGCCCTGGAAGGCTCTGAAAGGATAGAATGCAGCCACTAGATTCCAGTGCAATTGGGTTCCTCCTCCTGTTTTTGATGTTTTGGAGCCACACCCAGTGGTACAGGGTTGGGGGCGACTGTGGAGATTGTTTCAATAGTGCTTGGAGCACCATCAGTGCCAGAAGGAACCAGGCTACTGGGGCAGACCTGTTCTCTCAAAGAAGGTGGATTTCCAGAGGCTGCTGGTTTTTGTTTTGTTTGTTCTTTTTTTTTTTCCCCTATAAAGGAGGTAGGCAGGCCAAGATGTAAGATTTGGGCCAAGAATGTGGGTCAGGTGGCAGAGCATGATCTTCCATGTATGTATAAGGCCTGGGTTGGCTCCACAACCCTGATGGATTTGACTCCCACAACAATCATCGAAGTATGTGTGTGAATGTATATATGTACATATAAGCATATACAAGCTTGGACATAACCAACAGCAATCAATACAACTGTTTTATCAGAGGCATATTTTGCTGCGAGTAAATCTTAATTTTGCTTTTGTTTGGTCATAAATTCCACTTTAACAAGTAGGGAATATCATCTCCCTAGAATAGAAATTCATGGAGAAACTCCTTTCACGTGGATGCTAACTGTACATGTACCATATGGTTAAAAAGTGTGGGACTGGGCCAGAGCGATAGCACAGTGGGTAGGGCGTTTGCCTTGCATGCGGCGGACCCGGGTTTGATCCCCGGCATCCCGTATGGTCCCCCAAGCACCGCCAGGAGTAATTCCTGAGTGAAAAGCCAGGAGTAACCCCTGAGCATTGCTGGGTGTGACCCAAAAAGCAAAAAAAAAAAAAAAAAAAAAAAAAAAGTGTGGGACTTACAATAAATAATTCTGACTCAAAATACAAATTATAAAAACTGAGTATGGTTGGGGCTGGAGCGATAGCACAGCGGGTAGGGCGTTTGCCTTGCACGCGGCCGACCCAGGTTCGGATCCCAGCATCCCATATGGTCCCCTGAGCACCGCCAGGGGTAATTCCTGAGTGCATGAGCCAGGAGTAACCCCTGTGCATCGCCGGGTGTGACCCAAAAAGAAAAAAAAAAAAAAAAAAAACTGAGTATGGTTTATCTGAGGGTTGCTACCAATGCTGCATAAAAGAACTCAAGCTACTTTAAAACAATTTTTTAAATTATAGCCTAACCTGGGGAAGTGTAATAGTACAGCAGATAGGGTGTTTTCCTGTCACATGGCTGACTCGAGTTCTATCCCTGGCCCCCATAAAGCCCTACAAGCCCAACAAGAAGTGATCCTGGAGCATAGAGCCACGAGCAAGTCCTAAGCACTGCCTGGTGTGAATCAAAACCAAAAAAGAAAACAAAAAAATTATAGTCTAAGCCTAAACATGTGTTTTTGATTTATTTAGTTGAAGTTTGTATGTTTGCTTTCTGTTTCACATATGAATAAAATCATCTGGTGTTTAAGAACACCAAAGACAAAGACAGTTCATTGTCACTGTCAGTCATCCTGTTGCTCATCAATTTGCTCGAGCGGGCATCAGTAATGTCTCCATTGTGAGACTTGTTGTTACTGTTTTGGGCATATCAAATACACCAAGGGGAGCTTGCCAGGCTCTGCCATTCGGGCAGGATACTCTTGGTAGCTTGCCCGTCTCTCCTAGAGGAGCGGAGAAATCAAATCCAGGTCGCTGTGCGCAAGGCAAACGCCCTACCCACTGTACTATCACTCCAGCCCATTTTATTGTAATTTATTAAATATTTATCAAGTAAGTTTGATTTGGCTTTATTTCATAATATTTGATGAAACTAAGCCTTCACTTTTAAATGAAACGACTTACAGAAACAATGCCATTGATCTTGGAATAATAAATATATAATGTGAAGCATTCCCCAAACCTGTACATCAACCTCTTCTGGCCAGATATTTATTATAGGTTTCAAGTCTAACATTTGTGCTTGCTTTAAAATTTCAGATTAAAAGTGTAAAAACTGGGGACATGACTCAGTGATAGAGTCATGAACTTATGAGGCCTGGGTTCAACACACACACACAAAGACACACACACACATCTTAGCTCAATGAATTCCAGTTAGGAAGGTTAAGTACAGGACTTGGGCACACTGGCACTGGTTATGGGGAACTATGTTGTGCGTATGAAGTGAGGGCTCCCAGCATGCCGTCCCTGGAAGCAACAGCCACCTCCCACTTTGTGCTGTGGAATTTCCGCTGAGCAATGAGCGTTTAAAGAGCACAGCACATTTCACCAAGTCGGGTCTGAACTTCCCAAATGTGATTGTTTTGCCTTTGGATGTGAAGAACACTTTGCCTCTTAGAGCACACTAGGAAAGTAAACCAGTGAACCCGTGATTTGGCTTTTGCTGCTCTAAGAAAAATTTCTGACTAAAATCTTCAGTGATAAGATTAACAGGAACTAGTGCTGTGTGGTTCACTGACACCAAACTTGATGACTCAGCTAATCCAGTTGATTCAAATATTCCAGGAAGCCTCTCGGGAGGTAGCGTATGGATTTGGTGTTGACTGAAAAAGAACAGCTTCTATTTTTGCTAAAAATGTTAGAAGCATGTTTCACATGCAGATGCTACCTATGTTTTAGGCAAAGCTTTGTAATACCCCAGAACAAAAAGAAAGTAGATAGGAAATAGCTAATGGGCTTGTGAAAATAGCTCACAGGAATTTCTTGGCAAACACAGGCCAGAGAGACAGTCCAGTGGGCAGGGGGCTCTTGTCTTGCAATGTGGCTGACCCAGGTTTGATCCCTGGAACCCATGTGGTCTTATAAGCACCATAATGAGTGATCCCTGAGATCAGAGCCAGGTATAAGCTTTGAGCACCCCTAGGTTTGGCCCAAAAAGCAAAATAAAATAAACAATTTCTTGGAGAATAAATGACAAAAATAGTTTAAAACTTATTAGTTAAGGGTTCCAAAAGCTTGGGATGGTGAAAAGAAAAGAGGATCCTTTGACATAAATAATCCTTAAAATGAAATTACTTGTTGAGCTACAGCACAGGTTTTGCATTGAGGATACCTGGGTTCAATCTCCAGCATTACAAGCTTCTCCCAAGTAACTATGAAGTAACCCCCAAGCATATCAAGTGTGGCCCAAAGCCCACCACCAAAAGTATTCACTCAAATACAATAAAAATATCAATGGGAACACAAATAAATCTATGTGATATAAAATTTCTGGGTTTGAAATGGAAAATCAATGAATAATATCAGAGGAAAAAAATTGCTCATTACCAACAACAAACAAATTGGCATCTTAGAGAGAAATATCTGTTATCTCATGATGCACATTTAAAATCTTAAAATTAGAATATTTCAATACCCTTTAAGGACAATGCATCATTTAATCACAGTCTGGATTTTCTGATAAAATGTTCAAAGCTAAGGTCTTCAATAAAGAGCTGAACATGAAAAATCAGGCCCTCACAAGAGTGAGGCTTAGAATAGTTCGACAGGACAGTTGGTGATTGGCACAGAACCAGTCACACTCCAGGTTCACTTGTGCTGTGCCTTTTGAGTCTGATGATATGGCAGAGTACATGGAATTGCTGCCGTGAGAGCAGAACCTCACACAATTTAGCATGCTCTTACTAAGAATTAGAGCAGAAGTAAATCTTATCACGTAAATGCAGAGCAGTTTTCCTTTGAAATGGCATTGTTGTGGAAATATTTTGGGTTTTTGTTTGTTTTGTTTTGTTTTGGAGTCACACCCATTGATACTCAAGAGTTATTTCTGGCTCTGCTCTCAGGCATTACTCCTGGTGGTGCTCAGGGAACGATATGGGATGCTCAGGATTTAACCAGGGTCAGCCGCATGCCCTACCTGCTGTACTATTTCTCCAGCCCCATACACCTCATTTTATTTATTTAGTTTTTGCTTTTTTTGGGTCACACCCGGTGATGCACAGGGGTTACTCCTGGCTCTGCACTCAGGAATCACCCCTGGCGGTGCTCAGGGGACCAGATGGGATGCTGGGAATCGAACCCGGGTCAGCCACAAGCAAGGCAAACGCCCTACCCGCTGTGCTATTGCTCCAGCCCTGCACCTCATTTTAAAGGCTAAAGTACAATTAAACATCCAAGGGTACCTCTAGATACAAAACATCAGACTCACATCATCTCTATACTTGGACTTGTGTATCACCACTGCTCTGGAAGGGACGGTAGACTCGGGTTTCCGAATGTTAAACTCAGGCTTTGGTCTGGTCTGTTCTTGAAGATTTTTCCATTCATCTAAGGTCATCTCTTGAACTTGAGTTTCTTCTATTTCCAAGTCAGGAACTCTAAAAAGAAGCATAAAGTCTCATTTATGAATGGGTCTGAAATGCCTATGTTTTCAAATAAAAGCCACATCTGTTAGCTTAAGTTATTTTCATGGCACTGCATCTCAAGTCTAATAAGAGCTAGAAACTATTGGAGGGGCTAGGATGGCAGGTCAAACGCGTAGCCATTGAGCTTGCTCCCTGCACTCTGGTGGTTTCCTGAGCACAGCTGGGCATAATCCTAAACATAGCCAAGTCCAAGAACAGAACTGTCAAGCCGACAATTCTAGGCTGAGCATTATACCAGGAGTAGTCCTAGGGCCACAGAGCACTGCTGGGAGTAGCCCCATTAAGAAAATGAAGAAAATCTGTGAACCAAAAGCTTCCTTATTTTATTTTCACATTTTATATTATCATTGTTAAGTGAAGATAGTTCCTATGCTCAAAGCCGTTTCTGAAAGCAGGACCATCATCCTCCCATGGCATTTCCAGGCATTTCCTAATCCCAGATGGCATCAAGCACAAAATGAGATGATCACAGAGGAAATGGGAGGAGCTCCTGAGACAAACCAAATCCAGAAAAGCATGAACAGAGGTTACATGAGGTTTACAAATATGTACTTTTATGAACAGCCTTTAAATTGGAGAATTTTTAAAAGAGATGAGGGATATATATATGAAATAGTTATATATTATATGGAATTATACATATATATGAAATAGAGTTCAGAAATAAGCCTTCACATTTACAACTGATTGTTTTTCAACCTGGGAGCTAAAGACAGTTCTAAGGAAAATAAACATGTTCCAACAAATGGTGCTGGGAAAGCTACATGACACAAGCATAAAGGAATGATCATCTTGGGTCCTTATCATAAGTAAAAAAGTTATAAGCATGGAATTC
The DNA here is from genome assembly GCF_027595985.1 of Sorex araneus. Taxonomy (NCBI): domain Eukaryota; kingdom Metazoa; phylum Chordata; class Mammalia; order Eulipotyphla; family Soricidae; genus Sorex; species Sorex araneus. Next base: position 104,654,270 of record NC_073304.1, read on the forward strand.
TTAGAAGAAAACAGAAGAAAATGAACCTGCGTGGCCTTCGGTTCAGCAATGGTTTTATACAGGTGACATCAAAAGCAGAAGCAACAAAAGAACAAAATAAATACGGAACATCACCCAACTGAAAACTTTTGTGCTGCAAAAAAGATACCCCATGAAAGGGCTGAAAATATTTGTAAGTCAGATATATGATAAGGAATTTATATCTAGAATAAAAGTCCCCTTACAACCATAAATAAATGACCCAAATAAAAAATAGGAAAGGCTCTGAATAAACACTAAGGAAAAAGTAAGGCAATAAAATGCTCAACATCATCAGCCTTGAGGAAAATGCAAGTTAACATTACAATGAGTTACTACACTCACTAGGATGGTTAGAATAAAAGATAAATCTTGAAATTAATGAACAGCCAGAAAAATTTCTCCAGACACTTGTGCATGGCTGAGACATCCAAGGCATCCTGGAGGGGGACAGGTCAGTCCAGTGTCCACCCAAACAGAGTTCCTGCAGCCACTTGTTCCCACACTCCAAAATCACCACCATCCCCCTGGCCAGACTCCACTGTCTCCAGACCGGGCTTCACCCAGAAAATTAATCTGCTGAAAAATTCATGTATGTGGGTTTTGTGACTGAAATCTCCAGGCTTTTCTCGGAGTCAGGATGGGCTACCACCCCACAACTCCCAGTAGTTCCAGAAGCCCAGGCAGTCATGTCCATACCCCTAAGCCATCCCCCAGTTAAAATTTTAACTCCAGTTGTACCACCCCCTTTAAAGTTTTGGACTTCTTGGAGCACATGGCTGCAAATGTGACCATGCAACATCTTATCTCTATAACACTGATAAACCAATAGTAGCACATCAGATCAGATAGGATGTAACGCAGAAGGCAACCAATCTCGATTAACAAAACATGAACATAGAGTCTTAATGTTACTACAACAACATGTTAATAATCTCACATATAAGTACTTAATGTCTCCATGGTGAGATGCAACAATTTACACTAATTTTCTTCTAAGGAAATATTTTTTGATCATTCTGCTAACAAAATTACTGATAAACAATATAAATTATTGAGGGTCTGCTATGACTGAGGAGTGGTTGGAGAAATGGAGACACTGGAGGGAAGATGTTATGGTGGTGGGATTGGTGCTGGAATACCGAATGCTTGTAACAAATCATCATGAACAACTTTGCAAACCAGAGTTTAGTGTAGGGGGAAAATAAAGTGTAAATAAAATAAAATAAAGGGAAAATAAAATAAAGTATAGGGGAAAAATTTACAGATATAGGCCTTACCTATTTCATGTAAATTCCAAATATGTTAATAAAGAATTGTTTTAAGTTTTATTAGTGACAGGTAAGATGATTATTACCATGAGATTCAAGTATATAATAAAATTTAATGTAATATACTTTTTAAAAAGAATAAATAATACACTGCTGAAGAGAATATGAAAAGTTTGGCAGAGGCCTTCAGGATTTCAAACATTTTGGACTGCTGTTATATGTGGATGCCTGTTATATGTGAGGTCCTGGGTTTGAGCTCCAGAAGCAGAAAGGGATAAAAGCAAACTGTTACTATCTGATCTAGTCACTTAATTTCATTCTTGGCATATATCCAAGTAAAGTTATTATCTATGCTCCTGCATCTGCAGCATGCTCCATAGTAAGGACATGTGAATGCAACTGCTAAAAGTGCAGCCTTGGGGGCTGGAGTACAGCAGGTAGGGCATTTGCCTTGCACGCGGCCAACTCAGGTTTGATTCCCAACATCCCATATTACCCCCTGGGCACTGCTGGGGGTAATTCCTGAGTGCAGAGCCAGGAGTGACCCTGTGCATCTCCAGGTGTGACCCAAAAGCAAAAAATTTAAAAAATTTAAAAATAAAAGTGCAGCCTCCAGAAACACATGTATGAGCCCTTTGCAAGCTGTGAGGAGAATGACAGCCATAACTATGCCTCAGGCAGAGTGAGGCCCCAAACAAGCATCAATGTATCACAAAGGAATGGACGCTATGGTGAGTCATGTGGTCATGGGTGTCTGACCACAATTGCTGTGCAAGCCAGAGTGAAAACAATGGTTAGAAATGTGCAAGCACCACACCAGGCACATGAAATCCCCCCACACCCAGCCCTATCATTGAAATATGGAGGGAATGAGGGAATCACAACTAAAACACTTTTTACTTAAGAATAAATAAATGAGTTAAATATATGCTAAGCAAAACAAACAGCATATAAAGCTTACATATGAATCTAATTATGGGAAATATACAGAAAGGGCAAGTTCAGAGAAACAAAAAGGACTGCTGGGAGAGAAGGGAATAAGAGTCACTGACTGCCTGATGATGGTGAGAGGGAGGAGGGGGGCAGGAGGACAGATGAAGGATGGACAGCAGAAAGGACAGACCACACGTCCAGTCTGAAGGAGGTGCATATTTATGGAGCTTGGCAGGGACAGACCGACATCACTTACCACAGCGTTCCACACCAACTGGCACAGTGCCAAAAGTGTGAGTATCAGACATCCTCAAGTGTGTCGCTCAGATACAAAACTGATTTTGAAATGATACAAAATAACTATCCTACTACCAGTTTAGCAAACTTTAAAGCTTGGTAGAGCAGTGTGGAAGAAACTTCTCGGCATGGCTGGCCACGTGCCCTCCCTGGTGACTGTCCCGTCAGCAGCTCCCTGCTGTCCTGTCCACTCTCTGCAGAGGGAGGGTGGGCTGGCCAGCTCAGCTGGGGTGCTGGAAACTGTGAGATTACCATGTATCATTATCTTGTTGTTCAGAGTAACAGATTAATTTGTCAAATAGTATTGATACTAGACTATATCAAATCAATTTTATTCCTTGGAATTTTGCTGTAATTTCCTAGTATTCAACCTGAATTATATGTTCATTAGCTCACAAAGTTCTCCCTGAAGTTTTTTAGTTAATTCACTTTCTCAACATTCACATACACTACTAATATATTTCATCAGTTAATTCACTATCTAATTTGAGTAGTAATTAACAGCTTTTACAATCGCTATAGAATTAATGCGCATTGTAAAGTAACAATAGCAACAATCACAGAGCACTAACCATTGTATGAGCCACTGTATGAGACAGACACAATAAATCTTATTACATACTCCAACTTCTGATGCTCCCATTTTATAGATTAAAAAAGTGAGCCACAGATATGTCAGTTAATCCACCCAAGCTAGTAAGTGGGAGCTGAGATTTGAACCTACTACAACTCACTCCAAAGACTCTGCTCTTAACAACACCCTGCTTATTGGCAGCTCTGGATGAGTAAGAATCAAACAGACTCAAGGAGAGGAGAGTTGAGGAAGAGGGATAGAGAAGCAAGGAAACAGCACTTGTAAAAGCTCTGTGGCATACTAGTAAGAGGAAAGTATGTTTGCACATTGAAAGAAGGGCCACAGGCTGGAACCAGAGAGGGACTGGGAGCAGGGGCGAGACCCTCAGGACCACATGGGCCAAAAGAAGCGCCAGAAAAGTGACTGGGAAGAGAGGGAAAAAGAATAAAGTCTCAAGGCTGATGCCTTGGTTTCTGACTTGGCAACAAGATGGAAAGCAAGCCATCCCACAAAACGGAAACTGAGTGAGGACTGAGGACTTGTGAACCCTAGTCCTTAACCTCCTGACCAGGGGGAGCTGTCAGGATGTCCAAGAGAAGGTGAATACAGGTCTCTCGTCCTCTCTCCATCTTCTCTCTTTCTCCCTCCCTCTCCTTCCCTCTCTGTAAAATAGAAAAAAAACAAGTCAAATGTGAGGCTGGGGAAAGAGCTCGGGGATAAGGGTCCAGTCGGGAGTCTGCGCCCACTCTGACGCTGCTGGCGGCGTGTCTGCAGGAGTGGCCACAGGGTCCCGAGTGTGGAGGCTTATACTCTAAGAGTTCAACAAGACACAGACAGGAACATCTGCAGCCACATGGCGGAAATTTTGGAAGGACATAAAAGACAGAGGCAGATGTGAAGTGACGCTGAAGGTGAAGGAGGGAGTGTGCTCAAGTCTGAAAAGGGCTCTAAGAACGGTGGGTGGGAGCAGGGAGGTATGAGGAAAAGCAGTAAGAGATAATAGCATATTCCTTTGTGTGAATTAAGCCACAGTGGTTGGCACAGGTGTCAGGACGTTGAGGACTAATTGGAAAGCCGGAGTCGGGAGGAAGGAGGTGAACAAACCTTGAGGAAAGCGCCAAGCATCAGGGTCCTGTTACTGTCATCCCGTTGCTTATCGATTTGTTCGAGCGGGCACCAGTAACGTCTCTCATTGAGAGACTTGTTACTGTTTTTGGCATATCCAATATGCACGGGTAGCTTGCCAGGCTCTGCCACACGGGCTTGATACTCTTGGTAGCTTGCCAGGCTCACCGAGAGGGGCAGAGGAATCGAACTTGGGTCTGCCGCGTGAAAGGCGAACACCCAACCACTGTGCTATCGCTCCAGCCCCAGGGTCCTGTAGAACTAGCAAACTCGGTAGCAGTGAAGGGAAAACAGTGCCTCTAATTTCCTATGAGGGAAGATGTGGGCAAAGTAGGGTCACCTTAGGGAGTAGAAGATGATGATGTGTGGGAAATTGCCCTGTAAATGCAGGCCCTAAGATTTGGGAAATATCGTGGGTAAAACAAACTTAGGTCAAGGACATAAGAGCTGCGAACATGTAGCCTAGCAAGAAATGTTCTGCTAAGAAAAGTTGAGGTTTTCGCAAACTTATGTCCTTCGAGGGAGAGTTTCAGACTTAAGCAGGAAACATCCTGCTAAGCAAAGTACAGACTTGGACTTATGGGGGTTGCAGCATAGCCTGGTAAGGAGAGGCCTGCCAAGAGCAGTGCTGGGGCTGAAGTGATAGTAGAGCAAGTTGAACTTTTGCCTTCCACACGGCAGACCGGGATTCAATTCCTGGCACTCCATATGGTCCCTTAAGCCTCACTAGGAGTTATCCCTGAGTGCAGAGCCAGAAGTAAGCCCTGAGTACCATTGGGCATGGTACCCATCAAAACAAAACAAAAAGCAACAAAACAGAAACAAAAAAGAGCACATGGTCTTCCCAAGTCTCAAGACCACTGCTGTCTCCACTCTATGTCTCCCTATGCCCACAGCTGCACTGACAGTTTATCCTTTGTTCTATGTACTAACTCATGGTGAATGGTGCATGTTGTGGGAGGGAGAAGGGAAATGAAGCTGTGACTAATAAAAGGCAAGACCACCAACTATGTGGGGCTGTCAAGGCCAGCCTGCTACCTGGATAAGCCTCTGCATCTGTCTCAGTTTCTGCAACTAACTCTGCTGGACAGAGTCAAATATGCCGGCTTCTCTCTCCTCTCTGACATAGACAACAAAACCCCAACAAGCAAAGTGGGATGCAGGAGTGGGTAAAGGATAGGGAAGGGTAAAGTGGCAGACAGTGGTCACATTTATGGTGACAAGGAGGACTAATACAGTTGGAGCTGGAGCGTTAGCACAGCAGGTAGGGCATTTGCCTTGCACGTGGCCAACCCGGGTTAAGTTCCCAACATCTCATATGGTCCCCCAAGCACCACAAGGAGTAATTCCTGAGTGCAGAGCCAGGAGTAATCCCTGAGCATCACCGGGTGTTATGCTGAAACTGGGTGTTTCAGACCCAAAAAGAAAAAAAGAATACTGAACCAGTTAATGCAGAGTGGGAAAAAGGGAGTCTGAAAAATCAGGGTTGATGGGAGGTGCTAAGGATTCATTCCAGAATGCTGGTTATTAAAAATTTATTGCAAAGCTCAGCGTGTGGATGGTGCTAGCAGGTACAACAAAAGGTCAAAAGGGAGGGTACTTAAGCAGTGATAGACATGCTTGATGCTTTAAGTGCTCCCTGAATAAAGGAGAGAGGACAGATTAAACGGAGCAGGGACTAGACCCTGAGGAGATCCAAGTTAAAGGACAGGCTGCTGACAGGAAAATGTGTGGGCATAAAACTGAATCCATGGATTGGACCCAATAACTATCTATTATTATTTATAGATTACTTGAACTATTAGCTTATTACTCATTAAAAAATTAAGAAAATTTACTTTCTGTGCTATGACAAAGATTGGACCTCCTGATCTGAGAAATCCTGAAGAAAACAAGTAACAACCCAACAGAAAAAAAATGAAACACTCAGGCCCACGCACCAACTTAATATCCACATAGTGAGCTACAACAATTTTCACCTAAGGAATTTATCTATCTATCTATCTATCTATCTATCTATCTATCTATCTATCTATCTATCTATCTATCTATCTATCTTGCTTTTTGGGTCACACTCAGGAATTACTCCTGGCAGTGCTCAGGGGACCATATGGGATGCTGGGAATCGAACCCAGGCTGGCTGCGTGCAAGGCAAAGGCAAACACCCTACGTGCCGTGCTATCACTCCAGCCCCATTTTTTTTTTTTCTTTTTGGGTCACACCCAGCGATGCTCAGGGGTTACTCCTGGCTTTGCACTCAGGAATTACTCCTGGCGGTGCTTGGGGGACCATATGGGATGCTGGGGATCGAACCCGGGTCGGCCGCGTGCAAGGCAATCGCCCTACCCGCTGTGCTATCGCTCCGGCCCCCAGCCCCATTTCTAAGGAACTATTTTTGATCATTCTCTTAGCCATTTATGGGTAACAAGAAATATAAAATAAATTATTGTGGGCCTGCCATAAAGGGTAGGCTCGAGAGGTGACTGGGAAAAAAGGAGGCGATGGTGGAGGGATAGTGACATGGTGGTGGTGAGACTGGTGTTGGAATATTGAATGCCTGTCACAAACCATTGTGAATGACTTTGTAAACCACGGTGTCAATACAGTGCAGTGGAAAAAAAAAGAAACACGCACTTGACTGGAGACTCGTGTTCTGGAGAGCCCAACGTCTCCTCCGTCACTGCGGCCTCTTCCATTGGTGCCAGGGGCTCTGCATCGCTGAAAGGCAAAGAACCATCTGAGTCACCGCTTTCACACGTTCAGAATAAAAGCAAATACTTTCAACACCCTTTTTCTTTCAACATCCTTAAGGAATTATATACATATACAGGTAACCACATCAAAATGGAAAAGAGAAATGTGCTCTTAGCTGTCAACCTATATAAATTATTTCCAAAAAATATACAAAGTATTTTGGGTAAAGGCCAGATAATATTCAAAACTCTTAGTATCTTAGGGAAATCCAAATATGAATAGGGCCATACAAATTTGCTATCTCTATGTTAAAACTATAACACAGCACATATAACATAGTATATCTAACAAAGTATATATATATAACATAGTATATATAAACAGTATATATGTTACATATTTTATATAGTATAAATATTATGTATATATCATATGTACTACAGAACAGACATCATACCAGACTTAGGAAATGGTTTTAAAAAGAAGGTAACACAAAAAATGAAATAAGTGCAAAAAATGCTAAAATTAGTCAGTATATAGCTACTCAAAAAATATCAACTATTTTTCTCTTTTGTTTTTTTGCTTTTTGGGCAACACCTGGTAATGCTCTGGGGTTACTCTTGGCTCTGCTGTCAGTAATTACTCCGGGGCAGTACTTGGTGAAGCATATGGGAATGCCAGGGATCAAACCATGCATACCTGGTTAGCTCCATGCAAAGCAAATGCCCTACCCGCTGTACTATTGCTTTGGCCCTCTATAAATATTTTTCTAAAAAGCAAATGTAAGTTGAACTATGAAATAGATTATTTATAGTAAGTTTTTAAATTTTCAACTAAAACTTATTGTAACCAATTATTAATTTTAATTTTATGGGTTTTGGGGGTCACAGCTGGCTTGCATAACTGTATACAGTGGCAGGGATTAAATCTAGGTCAACTGCATGCAAGATAAGTGCCCTATCTGCAGTACTATCTCTCTGGTCCATAACCAATTTTTTAAATTCAGTTTCAGCAGAAAATCTGAATATTTTGCTTTTATGAGACGTCCTAAATCAAATGATCACATGCTGGGATTGAGAGATCACAGTGGGCAGAGCACCCAATGGAGGGGTCACAAAAATTTTTAGCAACAAGAAACCCCAAGTCTAGCATCTGAAACAGCACTGAATTGGTCCAACCTTCTCTGCATTCTGTTAGCTACAAAATAACCAAGGGGATGAAAAAACAGGTCTATTGGGGCCGGAGCAATAGTCTAGCAGAGAAGGCATTTGCCTTACACTCGGCTGTCCCAGGTTTGATCCCCAGAATCCCATATGGTCCCCCAAGCACTGTCAGAGGGTAATTCCTGAGTGCAGAGCCAGAAATAGCCCCTGAGCATTGCTGGGTGTAACAACAACAACAACAACAAAGGTTTATTAGCGCTATCATAAACATTTGACCTACACTATAATTAAAAAGTTTATGAAGTCAATAAGTCACTGAGTGACCTTATTGGAGAGATGCTGACACAGGTGGTAGATGTGGAGTCAGATCATTGTTTACTTGAAATTTTAATATTAACAATATTGTAAATCATGGTGCCTGAATAGAAAATTAATTCATTTTTAAAAAGGAGTTTACTGACAGTTCTCAACTTTCAACATTAAAATCAAAACAGGACTATAAGACAAAAGGGAAGAAAACAGCGGTCTACAAAGACAACATAAGAGCCAGCATTTATTTATTTATTTATTTGTTTATTTATTTATTTATGTATGTTTGGCGGCCACAGCAGAAGTAGGGCTTACTTCTGGTTCTGTGTTCAGGGATCACTTTCTGGTGGGCAGGGGATTGGGGACCATACAGGGTGTTGGGGATCAAACTCAGGTCAGCGATGTGCAGACAAGCACCTACTGGTTATACATCTCCAGCACCCAAAACCAGAATTTCTTAACATAAGCAACCAACTTTGCTGATGAATTTTATTCATGAAGATATCCTAGTTTTTGGTCCTACTGAAGCCTGAGGGCTTTCCAGTTACAGAGCTCCAATAACAACCCCTCCAGCTGAGGCTCAAGACCTAGCCACCATCTTTCTGAAGTTCCTTTCCCCGCCTCCCTCCAGCCTACTTCCTAGGTTTTACAGATTGTCTCAGGGTTTGTTTACACTGGAGATTGTCTCATCCCTTTCTTTCTTTATATACTGCATATAAGTGAGATCATCTAGCACCTTGGGAAAAAAATGGAATGCTTCAAAAATCTACATCATCCTTACAGAGTTCATGCTAACCTTCCATGTAATGTTCCAATTTCAGTCTCTGCTGCCAAGCAAGCACAAGATCATCTAGCAATGACTTTTCAGTACAACCAACTTTTAAAGAAATATCACAGATATTCTGCCTGTACAGAACTTTAGGCTTATACATTAAGCCTAAAATTGATGTAGTTCTAAGCTGATGTAGAACTATGTAACCAAAATGCCAAATAATTTTCAAAATTAACAACTTATTTTGGCAAATTTTGTAATTCTGTTGAAAGTAAATCAATGTTGGATTTTTTAGGAGAAAGATATAATTTGATGGCCTGTATCTATTTCCTGACTTTAATTATACTTAATGTACAAAATATCTTTTTGAACATATCATGTCCCACAAAATAACATTAAATATATCAAGGGTTTTTAGTTCAAATTTGATAAGATTTCACACTTAACCAGATCTCTGACAATGAACATATTTTAACCAAATGTTACTTGATTTCTACATCAAATATCTTCCTTTTCACAATGAATATTGGAAAGAGGTGGTATTGAAAATTCTATTTGTGAATGTTCAAAATGCTAACAGATTTATCTGATATACTTTTTCATTATTGCTGAGGGAGAAAATTCTATTTTCAGCAGACACTGTCAAACTGAAGAAAACTCTAACAGTGTATGAAATAGTTCAGTCACATCATTTTCATTGTTTAGTTCATTGTTCCAGTTTTACTATCTACATCTTCAGGAAGGAAAAATAAACTGCAGCAAATTCTTTGCACCTTTAACACAGTGTGGGGCACTGAACCTCAGCAGCCAGGCGCACAACACTCTGTGTTAGGCTCACCTCTATTCTCATTGATCCAGGCTGGCACATAATTCCACTGTACTATACAGTTTTCATGCTACTGAAAGTTCAATTAGGAACCAGAATGATAGCACAGTGGGTAGGGTGTTTGCCTTGCATGCAGCCAACCCAACATGGTCCCCTGAGCACTGCCAGGAGTAATTCCTGGGTGCAGAGTCAGGAGTAACCCCTGAGCTTCGCTGGGTGTGATCCAAAAAGGAAAAAAAAATTCAATTAAAACTGAAAAAATTTAATTTAGAAATTCCAATTTATTGAGGTTGGGAGATAGTGCAGTAGACTGACTTCCCCTTAGGCTATGTAGCAAACTAGATCCAAATTCTTTTTAGGTTAAAAATAAAAAGAAAATGGAGTGGTCTAGGTAAGATAGTAAATTAGATTGTCCAGAAAGGGAAGTATGTGTGTGTCCTAGGATTTAGGAAATTTCAACACATTTCCTTTCACTAACAGCACAGCTGTGCAATACTAGTACATTTAATTGATTCTTTTTTTGGCATACCTACTGAACACATCTTAAAAACAAAGATTATTCTTCAAAGTAGTAAAGTCAGAAGTCTGTATCCCTTTTGGGTTTTCTAACATCTGAAAAACTTGCCCTATGATACTTCATTGAGAGGCCCCACTTCTTTTTTAATTTTTAACAGGGACCCACTTCTTGCCTGCACTCCCTGCTTATTTCTACTTATTTCTTTGCAGACACCAGGAAGATATTGCCTCTGCAGCCATACAATGACATCCTGCAGAACCAAGTATCTCTTCTAAGTACTAAAACTACTTGGAACCTCAGATAAGCCTCAGGTGAAATTTGTCAATGAGCTATAATTTTGATTTTATTAAACCAAGATATAGTGTACATAAGCACTTTGAAAAGTTACAGAAGATATGCAACATCTAGGAATTTAAAAAGCACTGAGGCACATGAAAATACACAGGTATTAAAAATAAACAATCATTTGTCACAAATCTTTATGGTTGAAACTGTAGAATTTTATTTTATTTTATTTTATTTTTTTGGTTTTTGGGTCACACCCGGTGATGCACAGGGGTTACTCCTGGCTCTTCACTCAGGAATTACCCCTGGCGGTGCTCAGGGGACCATATGGGATGCTGGGATTAGAACCCGGGTCGGCCGCGTGCAAGGCAAACACCCTACCCGCTGTGCTATCTCTCCAGCCCCTGAAACTGTAGAATTTTAAAAGCAGCTCAAATATAACTGTAATTTGGCAAACAACTCCCATAAAAAAGCTGGGGTAGCCATCCTAGTATCAGACCACATTGATTTCAGACTGAAGAAAGTCACAAGAGACAGTGAAGGTCATTTCTTATTGATAAAGGGATCTGTACAACAGGAAGAACTTACAATACTAAATATATATGCACCTAATGAGGGACCAGCAAAGTACTTAAAACAATTACTCATAAGACTTGAAGAAAGACACTGATAGCAACACAATAGTAGTGGGAGATTTCAACACCGCTTTATCACCTCTTGAAAAAATCAACCAGCCTCAAGCTTAGCAAGGACATACTTCATCTGAGGGAAGAAATGAAAGAAAGGGACTTAGTACATACATACAGGATACTTCATCCTCAAAAAGCTGTGGTGCTGGGAAAACTGGATAGCTATCTGCAAAAAAATGAACTCTGACCTCTGTCTAATGTCAGGCACAAAAGTCAGATCAAAGTGGATTAAAGACCTCAGTATCAGACATGAATCTATAAGGTACATAGAGGAAAATGTAGGCAGAACCCTCCAAGACACTGAAGCTAAAAGCATCTCTAAGGATGAAACAGCACTGACCATGCAAGTGGAAGAAAACATAAACAAATGGGACTCCATCAACCTAAGAAGCTTCTGCACTTCAAAAGAAACAGTGACTAAAATATAGAAAGAGCCCACAGAATGAGAAAGAATATTTACACAATACCCATCTGATAAGGGACTAATATCCAGGATATACAAGACACTAGTAGAATTGTATAAGAAAAAACCTCCAATCCCATTTAAAAATGGGGTGAAGAAATGAACAGAAGTTTCCTCAAAAAAGAAATACAAATGGCCAAAAGGCACATGAAAAAATGCTCCACAATGCTAGTTATCAGGGAGATGCAAATCAAAACAACGATGAGATATCATCTCACACCACAGAGACTGGCACACATTCAAAAGAACAAAAGCAACCAGTGCTGGCATGGATGTGGGGGAAAAGGGATGCTCTTTCACTGTTGGTGGGAATGCTGACTGGTCCAGCCTTTCTGGAAAACAATATGGACAGTTCTTCAAAAACAGAAATTGAGCTTCCATATGACTCCGCAATACCACTTCTGGGAATATATCCCAAGGATGCAAAAAAGCACAGTTGAATTGACATCTGTACCTATATGTTCATTGCAGCACTGTTCACAGTAGCCAAAATTTGGAAACAACCCAAGTGCCTTAGAACAGATGATTGGTTAAAGAAACTTTGGTACATTTACACAATGGAATACTATCCTCTGTTAGGAGAGATGAAGTCAAGAAATTTGCTTATAAATGGATAGACATGGAGTTTCATGCTAAGTGAAATGAGTCAGAAAGAGAGGGACAGACATAGAAGGACTGCACTCATTTGTAGAGTACAGAATAACATCACATGAGGCAAGGACAAGCAAGGACAATAGATACAAGGGCCAGGAGGATTGCCCCCTAGCTGGAAGCCTGCTTCATGAGCAGAGGGGAGAAGGCAGATGGAATAGAGAAGGGATAACTAAGAAAATGATGACTGGAGGAATCAGTTGGAATAGGAGATGTGTGCCAAAAGTAGATAATAAACCAAACATGATGACCTCTCAGTGTCTGTGTTGCAAGCCATCATCATCATCATCATCATCATCATCATCATCATCATCATCATCATCATCATCCCGTTCATCATTGAATTTCTCGAGTGGTCTTAGTAATGTCTCCATTCATCCTAGCCCTGAGATTTTAGAAGCCTCTCTCTACTTGTCCTTCCCAACGATGCTGTATTGGAGGTTCTTTCAGGGTCAGAGGAATGAGACCCAACTTGTTACTAGTTTTGGCTTATGAATACACCATGGGGACCTTGCCAGGCTCTCCCATGTGGGCAGGAAACTCAGTAGCTTGCCAGTTTTTCCTAGAGGGAGAAGTAGGCTATAAGATATCGCTTAGCTGCAAAGCAGACTCACACTTCCAGGAGCTTGCTTTTAAGTCTCTGGATGTTGGCTGCTGATGGGATTACACGGCGCCGGGAGGGGGCAGTCCCTGGGTGTGACCGCCTAGCTACTGGAAAATGGGAAATCTGGGCAGAAGAGGCCTAGTCCCGATCCGAGCAGGCGTGGAGGTCTCAGCCCCAGGTCCCACACACCTGGGTTCCTCTGCCAGTACCTTCATGTGTGAGGCTCGTCTGAATGTGTGGAGAGGGGCCTTTAGCATGGCTGTGGCTAGGGTTCAGACGTCTTTGGCTGCTAGGAGCTCTGCTCGGGGTGGGGAGGGAAGGTGGAGCCCATCCCCTCCGAGGGGTCCCAGGGAAGACAGCCAGGCACACAGGCAAGAGACTCTCTGCAGGAAGAATCCGGGCCGTTCCTGCAGACTCCGCAAGCCAGAGAATGCTCCGGACCCCAGACCAGGCCAATAACACCGGGGTGCCAGACGGAGAAGGTACAGCCAACATGCCTTCTCCAGGTGGATCCCCGGTGACGCTGAGCTTCTACTAACACGGCTCTGGTATGCGGGACTGGGACATCTCCAATCTGTGAGGGGGCACTGGAAGGGGGAGGCGCCAGCCCAGTTTCCAATTTGCCCCTGTCGCCGAAGTCACGCCCTCGACCTGCCCTCGGTGCCATCTTGCCACAGCATCCAGCAGTGAAGAATCCGGGCCGGGCAGGGCCGGCAGGCACTGCAAGCCGGAGAATGCTCCGGACCCCAACAACATTGGGGTGCCAGACGGAGAAGGTATGGCCAGCATGCCTTCTCCAGATGGAGCCCGGCGACACTGAGTTTCTACTAACACGACTCCGGTATGTGGGACTGGGACATCTCCAAACAACATGGCCACGTCCTGATATACAAAAAATATGCTCAGGAATGGCTCCACCACCCCTGAGCATCCATTATCCCAGAGGCACAGAAACCAATCTCAGAATGCAGCGGCTGCTGACAGATATATTCCGGGACTGTAAACTAAGCTACGACCCCGTGCAGCCCTGGGAGGGGAAGGGTTTCTGTCCCTTGGCCATTTCCCCCCTGTGACAGCATGGTGACCACCACCATTCAAAACCAACTAGACAGAGAGGTAGGAGTTTGCAGTGATGGGACAGGATGCATGGGGAAACCTGTGATGGGAAGGCACAACCAGCCCTGCCTCCTGCCCAAATAAGACCCTGAGCGGTCGCCCATGAACAGCTCCTCCGCTCCTAACAGCCATGATCCCAGCATCACAGAAACCAATCTCGGAATGCAGTGGCTGCTGGCAGAAATACCTCTGGACTTAACACCAGAATTCCAAAACTGAGCGGCTGCTTTTGAGACTGTGCAACATCATATGCTCTTTGTTACCAACAACAGAAAACGTACAATCTAATGATGCCATTCTGACAGGTCTGACTGTTGGAGGAAAAACTCCAAATAATGATAGTGAGTTTCCTGTCGAAAACTGAAAAGTGAAAATCATCTGCCACACAGGCAGAGGAGGAGTGGAAGGGAGGGTATGCTGGGGGTTTTTGGTGATGGAACACGTGCACTGGTAAAGGGATGGGTGTTTGAGCATAGTATGACTGAGACTCGATCCTAAAAGCCCTGTAACTGTTCTCATGGTGACACAATTAAAAAATAAATTAAAAAAAAAGAAAAGGAAAAAAAAATTATGCAAGCCATAATGTCCAAAAGTAGACAGAGTATGGGGAATATTGTCTGCCATGGAGGCAGGGGTAGTGTGGGAAAGGGGCAGTGTACTGGGGATATTGGTGGTGGGGAATGTGCACTGGTGTAGGGATGGGTGTTTGATCATTGTGTGATTGTAACCCAAACATGAAAGCTTAATTCAATAAAATTAAAAATATATATAACTGTAATTTATAGAAGAGCATGTTTACACAATACCTGGTTTCTTTACCCAATCCCCAAGTGTGAACTCCACATCCACCCATGCTGTCTTCGGTTCTGCTGACTCTAAAGAAAGAAAGAATATACCCTTCAACTGAAAGTTGCTCTCCAGTAAAAGTTGTTTGCTTTTTGTTTTTTGCTTTTTTTCTTCTTTTGGATCACACCCGGCGATACAAAGGGGTTATTCCTGAGTCATGCACTCAGGAATTACTCCTGGTGGTGCTCAGGGGACCATATGGGATGCTGGGAATCGAACCCGGGTTGGCTGTGTGCAAGGCAAACGCCCTACCCACTGTGCTATTGCTCCAGCCCCACCAGTAAGAAAAGTTGATGATAAAAGCTGTCCTGGGCTCATCTCTCTCAGGAATAATAGCCACTAACCTAAAGTCAACTGGAACATAAAAAGATTCATAAACATACTACAGGATCTTAAGTAAAAACAGTATTTGCAAAGAAACTTACGTCTTATCATTCCCACTATATCTTTCGAATTCTCGTTTCCCTCTCTGGTCGAAGGCATCAAAAGTTCTGTTTCCAGGACCTCCTCTTCCTCTGCTTCGAATACCTCCTCTCAGGCCACCACGTCCTCTCAGTGGTCTCTCTCGATCAAACCTGTCTACCAGTCTAGGAATAGATGGATGTAATAAGTGGTAAGTGGGATTGAAGAGCTGAGATTTTTTTCAGAAAAAAAAAATTCTAGAATATTGTGGCCATAGTATACTGGAAAAATAGTAGCTTGAGTAACAAACTGTCAATTTTAGCACATCCTCCCCATAGCACTGACTACTTTCCAAAGTGTAATTTAATTCTCATGAACAAGTCTGTGCCAAAGACAAGGACAGTAAGGCCTTTTATAGAAGCAGACAACTGGCTTAAGTTCATAGGATAAGAGTAGCAGTTCTTAAGTGGCTCATACTAATCTATCCCTTTCTCTGTGACATTTGCCACAGATTAGAAATAGACCAGAATTTAAATGTACAATGTTTCTATAGGCATAGTGGTTAAATTTCAAACCATGCCCCACCTCTACAAACAATAAAGAATCACACTTAGGTTTGAAAACACTAACCTACGTCACCCCACCTTCTACCACCACTACTCACTCCACATAAACTTCCAGGGACAGATGAAGAAAGCCTCTTGGCTGTCAAATTTTTGTTTGTACCTTTTACATCTAAATCATTTGATCTGGATTAGTCATTTGACACGGCCCATCACTAATTTTCCTCAGGCCTTTTTTGGCTTCTCTTCCTTCCTGTTCTGAAAAAGTCATCTTTGAATAGAAAACACCCAAACATATACAAAATCCATAAGGTATTCTTGTCCCTCAGTCAACAAATTGGTCACCACATCCAGATCACACAGAGGAGGGCAAGGACAGCACTTGCCCTTTCCACAGAACATTTTCCTGCACTGTACACTATGACTCAAATGTTCTAGAGACCCATTTGTGCTGAACTGCGAGGCTACGTACAACTTCCCCATCCTGGTTCCTCACTACACTAATGCTATTATGAAACCTGGCCTCTCTGGTCTTTCTTATCTCAAGCCAAAAGACCAGCTTACTTCTTTTTGTGGATATCTTCATTTATTCTGTCTTTCTGTCTTGCAGATACATAACCACGTGTATCAGTCAAGATGTAGATTTTCCCAGTCACACATGCTACCTTAAAAAAAAAAATCTACATTGTGCTTCTTATACTGTTTTTTTTTTTTCATTTTTGGGTCCCACCCATCGATGCACAAGGGTTACTCCTGGCTCTGCACTCAGGAATTACTACTGGCAGTGCTCGGGGGACCATATGGAATACTGGGAACCAAACCCAGGTCGGCCTCATACAAAGCAAACACCCTACCCGCTCTGCTATTGCTCTAGCCTCATTCTTTTTTAACCAGTACCCAGTCTTTATTACTGACAGAAATCACAGATATTCTGTATCACATTGCTATTTTTCAGAGATCTATTGCATTTCTATTAATCACAGCTTAGCATAGTATTTTTCTTTTTTTTTTTTTATTGAATCACCATGGGATACAGTTACAAAGCTTTCATGTTTGAGTTTCAATCATACAATGATCAAACATCCATCCCTCCACCAGTGCACATTCTCCACCACCAATGTCCCCAGTATACTCCCACTTTCCAACCCTCCCCCTACCTCTGTCAGACAATCTCCCCCATACTCTCTACTTTGGGGCATTATGGTTTGTTATTACAAAGATGAGAGGCCATCATGTTTGGTCCTTTATCTACTTTCAGCACACATCTCCCATCCTGAATGATACCTCCAACCATCATTGTCTTAAGTGATCCTTTCTCTATTCCAGCTGCCTTCTCCCCCAGCTCATGAGACAGGCTTCCAACTATGGTCCAGTCCCATTCTTCACTTTATCACTGTCATCCCACTGCTCATCAATTTGTTGGAGCAGGCACCAGTAACATCTCCATTGTGAGACTTGTTACTGTTTTTGGCATATCGAATGTGCCACGGGTAGCTTGCAGGCTCTCTGGTACGGGTGAGATACTCTTGGTAGCTTGCCAGGCTCTCCAAGAAGGACAGAGGAATTGAACCCGGGTTGGCCGTGTGCAAGGCAAATGCCTTACCCATTGTGCTATCTCTCCAGCCCCATTCTCATACTCTTATTTCTTTATTGAATCACTCTGAGAAACACAGTAACAAAGTTGTTCATGATTGGGTTTTAGTCATACAATGTTCCATTACCCATTCCTTCACCACTGTCCATTTCCCACCACCAATGTCCCCCCATTTCCCTCCTGCCCTGCCCTCCCCACAGCTTGCCTCTATGGCAAGCATTTCTCTCTCTCTCTCCCCTTTCTTCTTGGCATTATGGTTTGCAATACAGGTACTGAAAAGTTGTTTCTCCCTTTACCCACTTTAGCACTCAGTTCTTGTCCAGAGTGATCATTTCCAACTATCTTTGTCATAGCGGTTCCTTCTCTATCCTAGCTGCCCTCCCCAAACCACCATTTGTGGCAAGCTTGCAACTGTGGAACATTTCTCTTGGCTCTTATTTCTATTGTCCTTCAGTATTAGTCTCATACTATGTGTTTTTATATTCCACAAATGAGTTCAATCGTTATATGTCTGTCCCTCTCCCTCTCATTTCATTCAGCATGATATTCTTTCATGTCCATCCATTTATACATGAATTTTATAGCTTCTTTTTTCCTGGTGGCAGTGCATTATTCCATTTGTAGATACATTTCTTTATCCAGTCACCTGTTCTCAGGCACTCAGTTTGTTTCCAGATTCTGGCTATTGTGAGCAGTGCTGCACTGAACATAGAAAAGCACGTGGCTTTTCTGCAGTGTGTTTTTGGGCCCCTGGGTTGTATTCCCAGAAGTGGTATTGCTGAGTCACATGGAAGCTCAATTTCTAGGTCTTTGAGGAATAACCATATTGTTTTCCAAAAAGGGTGGACTAATGGCATTCCCACCAACAATGAAGGAGAGTCTTTCTTCCCTAATCCATGCCAGTACTGGTTGTTCTTGTTCTTTTTGATGTGTCCCAGTCTCTGTGGTGTGAGATATCTCATTGTTGATTTGCATCTCCCTGATGATTAGCGATGTATTTTGTATGTGCCTTTTCACCATTTGTATTTCTTCCTTGAGGAAGCTTCTGTTTATTTCTTCTCCCCTTTTTTTATGGGGTTAGATGTTTTTTCCTTGTCAAGTTCTACCAATGCCTCATATCTTGGATATTAACCCCTTATCTGGTGGGTATTAGGTAAATAATTTTTCCCATCCCATGGGTTGTCTTTGAATTTTGCACCATTTCTTTTGAGGTGCAGAAGCTTCTTAGTTTGATGTAGTCCCATTTGTTTACCTTTGCTTCCACTTGCTTGGTCAGTGGTGTTTCATCTTTGAAGATGTCTTTAGCGTCAATGTCACTGAGGGTTCTGACCATATTTTCCTCTATGTACCTTATGGATCAAGGTCTGATATTGAGGTCTTTAATCCACTTTGATCTGACTTTTGTGCATGTCATTAGAAAGAGGTCTGAGTTCATTTTTCACATGTCGTTTTCCCAGCACCACTTGTTGAAGAGGCGTTCCTTGTTCCACTTCATATTTCATGCTACTTTATCAAAGATTAGGTGAGGGGCTGGAGCAATAGCACAGCGGGAAGGGCTTTTGCCTTGCACATGAGTGACCCGGGTTCAATTCCTGGCATCCCATATGTTCCCCCGAGCACCACCAGGAGTAATTCCTGAGTGCATGAGCCAGGAGTAACCCCTGTGCATTGCCGGGTGTGACCCCCCCCCCAAAAAAAAGATTAGGTGATCATATATTGAGGGCTGGTGTCAGTATATTCAACTGTTCCATAGATCTGTGGGTCTATCTTTATCCCAGTACCACGCTGTGTCAATTACTATGACTTTGTAGTACAGTTTGAAGTTGGGTCAGGTACTATCTCCCATCTTCTTTTTCCAAAGGATTGTTTTACTATTCGTGGGGACGTATGCTACATTTTTAAGCCTGACAACCACTTCTCTCACCAACATCACTATCATCACCTCCACTAGATTCAAACTCCCGTGGAATCATATACTTTTTATGACTAAACCCTCATTTACAAGATGACTTAAGTATTTAAATTATGAAGACTTTTAAAAATATTTAAAGCAGCTTACTCCTTAAATGCAAGCTGCTTTTTCATATTTTGCTCGCCTGTCTCTATGTCTATGTCTCTGTGCCTTTTCCACTCTGGAAAAGTGAATTTCTCTCCTCTCTTTCTCACCTTTCACACCTAAGTAATTTTCAATAAAAACTACCTTGCTTCATACACACACACACACACACACACACACACACACACACACACACACACACACACACACACACACACACTCTTTAACAATAAAACATTAAGTCTAGTGGCATTAGAGTTTTAAACCCAGAGAGGTATACCTAATTTTATGTTTAAAAAGATGACATGTGACATGTAATGGGTATAATAATAAGTAAAAAGAAAATAAGATACATCACTATTTATAACATTGAGAAGTGAAGTCTACTTAGGAAGTTTTGTGATGTATTGACAAGCAAAAGAAAGAAAAACAATATGTAACCAAGCATATAGCTCTACAAACCTGCAACTCTCTTACAACACTACAAGTAAGTACATATGGAAGGAAGGAAATGGGGCATTAGAGAGTTCAATCAGTAGAGGCTGAGAAAGATGAGAAAGTTCTGGAGAAAGATAGTGGTAGTAGTTGTAAAACAATGTAAATGCACCTAATGCCACTGAATTGCACACTTAGAATTGGTTAAAATGGTCAGTTTTATGTTAACCATATTTTAGTACAATATACATGTTTATTGGGATAAAGAGATTGAACAGCAGCAGGGCATTTACCTTACACACAGCAGTGTGTGTTGGACCCCCATCACCCATTGATCCCAAGCCCCAAAAGAAGTGATCCCTATGCAGAGCCAAGAATAACCCCAGAGAAAGTCAGTTGTTGCCCCAAAACAAAACACAAAAAAATGCTTCCATATGAGGGTGAAAATTTAAACTGAATAAATGATACTTTAAGAACAGAATTTATATGATGGGCAGTGAACTGTACTTTAAGAAAGAGCCATAATGAATCCATTCAGAAGATGACCAATTTCCTCTTGGTCCATATTATAACAGTTCACTTCAGTTTATTATTTGGAGCCCACAAAACTACTCTAAGTTGTGATTTTGATTCCAGAGTAGAAGCAACAGGTGATCCAACTGATTTGAGGCACTTACATTGACCGCTACCTCAGCCTTCACAGAAAAACAGGCCTTACCCCACATGAAAATATGTGTGTACTCTGCCTTAGCAAACTAAGTACTCTGCTGTGACCAGAGAACTTATGGTTAAAATACCAGGTCTTTGCTTGAAATATAGGGAATAGATTATCTTTTAAGATAAACAATATCCTATAGCACTCTCCAATAAGTATGTCTAGGTCTCAAAGAACAGGAGAGTGATACCATGCCTTGTTATTAACATTAACATCATCATCATCCCGTTGATCGCCGAATTTCTCAAGCGGTCTCAGTAACATCTCCATTAGTCCAAGCCCTGAGATTTTAGAAGTCTCTCTCTACTGCATCCTTCCAACTGGAGGCTCTTTCAGGGTCAGGGGAATGAGACCCAGCTTGTTACTGATTTGGGCATAATAATACACCATGGGGACCTTGCGAGGCTCTCCCATGTGGGCAGGAAACTCTCAGTAGTTTGCCAGGTTCTCCCAGAGGGAGAAGTAGGCTATAAGACATCGCGCAGCCACAAAGTGGCCCCGCGTGTTTCCAGGAGCTTGCTTTTAAGTCTCTGGATGCTCTGGATGCTGGCCGTTGACAGGATTACACGGCGCTGGGAGGGGGCAGTCCCTGGGTGTGACCTCCTAGCTACTGGGAGATGGGAAATCTGGGCGGAGGAGGCCCAGTCCCGATCCGAGCAGCCTTGGAGATCTCAGCCCTGGGTCCCACACACCTGGGTTCCACTGCTGGTACCTTCATGCGTGAGGCTCGTCCAAACATGTGGAGAGGGGCCTTGAGCATGGCTGTGGCTAGGCTCCGGAGGTCTTCGGCCACCGGGAGCTCTGCTCGGGGTCGGGAGGGAAGCTGGAGCCCATCCCTTCTGAGGAGGCCCCGGGGAAGACAGCCAGGCATGTGGGCAAGAGACTCTCTGCTGTTAATAACATCAAATTTGATTATATTCAAGTCTGCACAAGTGTTATGAGAAATGCTTTCAGAGATTCTTAGAGACAGAGCAAACTGACAGGTTACAAGGATAATGATGTATCTAGGTTCATAGCTCCATTGCCACCACTCCAGCCTCCACTCTGTTTTCATACTACATGTGTCCTCAACTTTGCATCCAAGCACAGACTGGATCACAATTTGAATACAAGACACTTAGCGGAGAACCCACTGATTTTCATGACTAACTGGGATTGATTCCCATTTCTAGAACTCCATCTAGGAAAGTCACAACAAATATAAAAGGCTTTTCACTGGGTATTATTTATTTGTAAGCCACAACAAACAAACAAAAAAACGAAAACACTGAAAGCTGCACAAATGTCCTACACTTATGGCAATAATTATAATGTATTCAAAACAAAATATCAGTATAGAACTCTTACAAATAGTCACAAAAACTCTTACTGACAAGGGAAAAACTTGTTGAGTGGAAAATAAGAAAAATAAATTACTTGGTGCATATAAACTATCATCTCAGCATCTAAGAATATCTGCATACTGAAAAAAGAAAATCAGCCAACACTAATTTTCTCTATAATTTTATATATTTTCTAAATTGTCTAAAGTGATTATAACTTATGTGTATATTGTTTTGCTTTTGCTTGTTTTGGGGCCATACCCACTAGTGCTCAGGGCTTACTCTTGACTCTGCCCTCAGGAAAAGCCCCTGATGGGCCTTGGGGAGACATATGTGGTGCTAGAGATTGAACTCAGGTTGGCAAGAACCATACTATCTTTGCAGCCCCTATAACTAATTTTCAGTTAAGATCATTTGATACCAATAGAAGAGGATTTTTTAAGAAATCAAGAAAAATCTTTTATTTTTTCCCTTTTCTGGGGGGGTCACACCTGGCAATGCTCAGGGGTTACTCCTGGCTCTGCACTCAGGAATTACTCCTGGCAGTACTCAGGGGACCATATGGGATGCTGGGAATCAAACCTGTGTCGGCAGCGTCCAAGGCCCAACCCACTGTGCTATTGCTCCAGTCCCGAAAAATCTTTTCTTATAGCACAACATTTATTTTAAAAATTCATAGGTCCTTGATGAGAGACTCTTGCCCGCACGCCTGGCTGTCTTCCCTGGGACCCCTCAGAGGGGATGGGCTCCAGCTTCCCTCCCCACCCCGAGCAGAGCTCCCGGTGGCTGAAGACCACCGGAACCTAGCTACAGCCATGCTGGAGGCCCCTTTCCACACGTTTGGATAGGCCTCATGCATGAAGGTACCGGTAGAGGAGCCCAGGTGTGTGTGACCCCATCAGTGGCCAACATCCAGAGACTTAAAAGCAAGCTCCCAGAAGCATGATATCTTGTTATCCTACTTCTCCCTCTAGGAGAAATGGCAAGCTTCTGAGAGTTTCCTGCCCACATGGGACAGCCTTGCAAGCTTCTCATGGTGTATTCATATGCAAAATCCAGTAACAAGCTGGATCTCATTCCCCTGACCCTGAAGAGCCCCCAGTGCAACATCATTAGGAGGGCCGAGTCGAGACAGACTTCTAAGATCTCAGGGAAAGGATAAAATGAGATGTTACTAAGCCTGCCCGAGAAATCGGTGATTAACGGGATTTCGTGATTCGTGATGTCCTTGAAAGTAAAAATCTCTAACATGACACATTGATGAGGACATAAGATTACTTCCGTGGTATTCTGGGCAAAGTGCAAAACCTCACTCCATGAGGAAACACCAAACTAAAATCATAAGCTATGCTATAAAATGACTGTCCCATACTTTTCATAAGAATGTAAAATTTATAAAAAATAAAGACTAAGGAACTAAACCAAATTAAAGGTGACAAATGTCATACACATTATCAGAACTACATACAGAGCCAAAATATCTTCCTTTTGCCCAAAATTAATATAATTTCTGAAAACTGAGTAGTGTGTAGACCATTTAGAGAATTATATAATATTTACTGTAGCAATATTAATGAGTCTGGTAATGAGTGCATAATTTTAGGGATGTTTTTTAAATTTTAGGGATAAAAATACATTTCTAGAGACAGACAGCAAAAGAAAAGTGCCTGCTGGGATGGGGGAAGTGGAGGGAGGGAAATTGTGAAAACCGGTGGTATCTCAGTGATTCAATTAAAAAAATAAGACATTCCTGCACTTTTCTCTCAAGTGAATAAAAAAGGACGAGAAGAGAAGTCGTAGGAGAGAGGAGAAGAAAAGGGAGGAATGGGGGGAGAAAGGAAGAGGTTGAAAAAGTAAATGTGCTAAAAAATGTTAGCATATAGGGTATATGGAAATTCTCTGTATTTTCCTACTTTTCTGTAAATCTACAAATAGAGGGGGGAAAATCCTCTTATGTTCTGTATCCAGCTATACATACTTATATGACTTTAGCCTCTTGAATGAGCCTATTTTCAAGTGAACATATAATGATCTATTTTATTACTTTATAAGATTGACAATATTACTTAAAAATAGGTAACAAACTTGCTTTTGAGATAAAATTCCCTAATTTCCATGGAAAATAACCTTGAATATATTCACAGTAATGCTTATAGATACAAGCAGTGCTGTGGCATAAGGGCTTTCTGTAAAGCAAGCAGAATGACAGATATAACAAAGTTGGAGCAATCACACACATAAAGCAAAATCGAGCCTTTCCACAGTCTCTTGTCCTCCAGCACGGCAGATATACTATCTCAGTGTTCTAGATCTGTGCTTTCTAGGATAAGAATGCCACACTCATCACCTGTTCCACTCTCTCAGATGACTTTTAGGGGTCATCTTTTGGAGGTGGGAGGAGGGTATTTTAATGGACTCTAGAATTATTGATTCTAGAGTCCATTAAAAGCCATGTTTTTTGGTTAAGACCTGTAGCCTGGGGCTGGAGAGATAGTTCAAAGTGCTGACTTGCAGGTTCTGAGTTCTCTGGTACCACATCCCCTTCCCAAGTACTGCCATTCCTAACAGCAGCACATCTGCAGGCCCAAGCATTGAGTAGTCCAGATAACTCAGCTAGACCTAATATCAGCAGAAGTAGGCCCTTTTTGTCATTCTATTGTCCGCATACTCCAAAAACAAAAATGATTCGTAGACAAGGAGCCCACGGATAAGACTCAGTGATAGATCACCTGACCTTGCATGTTCTGAGGCCCCAAATTCAATTCCCAGCACTTGTGAAACAAAAACAAATAAAAAGCTTGTAGCAAGGATCTAAATGGGATTAGTAACAAATAAGTTTAGCTTTGGGGAATAATGAGTCCCTTGACACTAAACTGTACACTATTCTACCTTAGAAATGTTTATTTTTTCTTGATATGTGAATCACAATTTTTTTAAATTCAGTATGATGTTCATGGAGGTTTGATATACTGGACAATGACTTTAGGCAATAAAATAATTCCTGTTAGTGTCAAACACAATCCACATAGAATTGTTCCTATGTATATGTGGACATGGAGAGGTCATCCCATAATCTGCTGTCACATGAAAGTGATGTCAAGCTGCACCAACTAGAGACCATTTACCAGGTGACAACATTTTCTAGAGAAAGTACAGGAGCTAGAAACTGGTTACAGTCTACATTAGCTTTTACTCCAAGCTCATTATGGTAGTCTATTTACATAAGACTAGGAATATAGTCAAACATGTTAATACTCTAAGTCGTGCTAAATCAAAAACAGATTATGTCCTTAGCCCTAATTTAAAAACAATCAGTAGAACATAATTATTTTATGACTGGTCTTCAATAGTTATTAATAGATACTTCATTTTCACTGGTCAATCATTTCCTGAATGAAGACCTAAGGTTACTGCTAAGATAACTGGCAGATCATTCACATGTTACCCAGGGTTGATTTACTACTTAAACTGATAAAATGTTCTTATGAATGGTACCATGAAAAAGTTGAAAAGGCTAGTAGTTTACTGAAAAGCCTCTGGTTCCCACGTTTTCTAGCAGAAACTTTTCATACATACATACTTTTCATTTGTAAACTTCTCTGGTGTGAAGTCCGCCTGCCTCTCAGTTTCATAGGGTCGATATTCTCTATGTGATCTCTGCTCAGCTCTGTCAAGAGTCACTTCTGTCCCCCGGCTGTCATTCCATCCCTGCAGCTCTCCTCTTCTAGGAGTTCGCTTCTGGCCTGTCAGAGAAGTCAAAAGGAAAAGTTAGAACACAAGGTCCATTACTTTTAAAATTTCATTTTTCTAAGCACCAATGTCACAAAAAACTCATAGTTTGGGAAAGTTTCAAAGGGAAGTAAAGTTGATATATCTACTGCTCACAGTCAATAACTTTCTTTTTAGGCCACAATCCGTTGTGCTCTGGCCTTACTCCTGGGTTTGCATTCAGGGATCACTCCTGACCTGGTGGGGCAGGTAGAACAAAGGAAATGTGTGCATGTTACCTGAGCCCATTACGTTGCTGCATGTGGTGCCTGAGCACAAGTATCTCCTGCAACTATATGTGGAGCCAGGGATCAAACCCAGGGGAGCTGCATGCAAGGCATGCTTACTTGCTATACTATTTCTCAGAATCCTCAACTATTTAATAAACCTTTAAGGTACTATAAAGTCACATTTTTCCCTCATGTCCTAAAAAGGGTAAGTGACTTTTAATTGTAGGAATCTCAAAACTGTGACAAAATATGGATATACGTATTTTTGCTAAACAATGTTTCACAATAGCTTTATCAAAACATGGCAGCTAAACTCCATCCAGAGAAGAACAGATTCTCTATTCAGACTGTAATTTTTAGAAAACCTACCGAATTTTATTTTTGACTACTAAAGTTTTTATCATTCAAAAGCTTGCATTGGGGCTGGAGTGCCCAGCATCCCATATGGTCTCCTGGGCACCACTAGGTGTTAATTCCTGAGTGCATGAGCCAGGAGTAACCTCTGTGCATTGCTGGGTGTGACCCCCCCCCCCAAAAAAAGGAAAAAAAAAGCTTGCATTGATGTATCTTTTTCAAGTGGTAAAGGCTCCTTGCTCTTTGATGAAATGTATATATTTCAAATACAGGTCACTTTAGTCTTTTCTTACTCGTCACCTTATACTAATCCTTTTGTTTTAATGCTTTAAAATTTAAGCAAAGTCAATGTTTGAAGGCATGCCAGGTATATCTAGAAATATCAGGAATATCTCGTAGTATCAGGTGAAAAAATGCCTCTTTTTACTTGTTCCAAAAATGTCTTATCATTTCTCAGTATATATCTATGGTTTTCATCTCAAATATTAAAATTTCTATTTTAGTGGCTGTAATAATTCTTGGTATAAACCTTTACATTGGTTGTATGACTATATTAAGTGAATATTAATGAATGTCTTTTAAAATCATTGAATCTCTCCTTAGATACAAGATGAGTATATTTTTATATGTATTTTTTTATTTTCCTACTTCTTACTTCCTAAAATAAACTTTATAAACTGGTTACCCATAAGTATTAGCATGGTTCTCATGTAACCCACAAGAATGTATTTTTTTAAAATATGAAAAACCACATAAGAGAACTATCTTAATATCCTATAACCTAGAACTGTTTATGTACAATCTGCATCTTGTACTGGTCACAGTCTGAGCCTGTGACATGTTAAGGATATAGGAAAAATTTTTTATCATAAAAGAGCATTATAGTGCTTTGCTTTTTATTGAAAAACAAAACTGACACTCATGCCCTATTCAGTATGCAATGTCAGATTCAAGGGCACATACATTACTAATGGAGATCAAATATCAAAGCAGCATTTAAAGTATACGGTAGAAAATGCTAGTATAAAAGTCAATTATTTAACATGCTGAAAACTATAATAGACCAGAACTGTCGTTTTCAAAGTTATCAACAGTCAAAATATTTTCAATACTTTTCCCTCAATGTAAAATGTTAAATTACAATTTCAAATTTCCTACTTACATCATATAATTTTAATTACTATGACTTTTTAAGGTTTTTTTTTGCCACACACAGCAGTGTTCAGGCCTTACTCCTGGTCATGCTGAAGGGACCATATGTGGTACTATGTATCAAAACTGGTTGGCCACGTGCAGGCAAGTGCCTTACCTGCTGCATTATCTCTCTGATCCAACCCTATAATTTAAAAATAAAAACAAAAAACCCTAGGATCTACACTTAACTACAGAAAAACTTAGGAACTTACCCCACCTCCTGTTTCCTCAAGGTTATTTCTTAAATGTTATCAATTGGAATTCACCATTCAAAACTTAAAATAGTATTTGCTGCATGCTTTATGTTATACTTTATGTTAAAAAGCATCTTTAAAAGTTCTCCTGTAAAAATGGAAAACCATTAAATATGACTGATTCCTTATCAGGATATTAACATGCTGCAATTTATTTCCCCACCAAAACCCCAAAACTAGAACCCAAAACAAGGGTACCAGTTATCTCCTACAATTAAGTACTGAGCTCAAGAATGCAAGCACAGGGGCTGGAAAGACAGGGCGGGTAGGGAGCTTGCCTTGCATGAGGTCAATATAGGTTTGATCCCCGCATGGCACCCCATAAGGTCCCAAGTCCTTCCAGGGACTCTGAACAGAGTCAGGAGAAGCCTGGAACACCACTTGGTGTGGCCACCCCCCAAACCAAAATAAAAGAACGCAACTGCAGTGAGGTCTGGA
The DNA here is from genome assembly GCF_027595985.1 of Sorex araneus. Classification (NCBI taxonomy): domain Eukaryota; kingdom Metazoa; phylum Chordata; class Mammalia; order Eulipotyphla; family Soricidae; genus Sorex; species Sorex araneus. The sequence goes on from NC_073304.1 coordinate 104,682,748, forward strand.
GGCAAAATTGCAAGTTCAACCCCAAGTGCTGCTGCATGATGGTACCAAGCACTATCAGCAACTCTGTGACTGCGCCTATGATCCTGATACTGGAAGAGATTTCCGTACTGAATATTGCTCTGTGCAAGCACTGAAACTAAAGGGCACAGCTTCAGTGAGCATCACAACACAAAATGTTGAAACACTGTGGCCAGTGTTGGCATGTGTGTTCAATCCAAAAGCATCACAACCAAGCGCATGCACAGAACAGGTTACTGCAGCATCAACAGAAGAGGCAGAGGGTACTTGCTCTTAATATAGCTCTTAAGAGATAGAAAAGCAAAAGTGAAATAGCCTCTGAGGATTTCGGGACTAAGTTCCAGAAAAAAGGCTCACTCAAGATAATTAAAAATGGTCACACAGGTGCTGGAGTGATAGCACAGAGGGTAGGACGTTTGCCTTGCCAGGTTTCAAATCCCAGCATCCCATATGGTCCCCTGAGCACCGCCAGGAGTAATTCCTGAGTGCAGAGCCAGGAGTAACCCCTGTGCATTGCCGGGTGTGACCTAAAAAGAAAAAAAAATGGTCACATATATTTTTTAAAAGCTTACATTTCCATGGGAAATGCTATGATTTCCATATACCTTGAGTTGTTTCTATTATCAAAAACATGCCTTTGACTTCTCTATAGTAAGCATTTATTTTTAATTCTATTTGAAGTGTTTGAGTTTAAGGAGTCCTTATCAGGTGAAGTTGTAAAAAGCTTCAAAGAGGAACTCTCACACCTATTAGAGATAAATTTAGTTCAAAGAGGACGTAAGTAAAAATCAATGAGTGGTTTGGTCCTGAAATACATGAAAGAACTAAAATGATAACATTATAAGGCAGATTGCCTGATGGTAAGCAACTGAAACGCTAAACCTTTAATTGGGTTACAATACTAAGTGAAACCAAAAAGGTGTAACCTGGTTTTCATCTAAATTTGGGAGAGGAGGAGAGTTCTGCACATTTATGTATATAAATATAACATGTTAATAGCAACTTTGGGATTTCCCTTTTCAGTTTTGTGAATTTTTTAAACTTTTTTGGCCACACATGCTGATGTTCAGGGGTTACACCTGGCTCTGCACCTCCTGACGGGCTCAAGGTACCATATGTAATCGAATCTGGGTGGGCCATGCACCCGCTGTACTATCTCTCCACCTCAAAATGTTTTAATTTTTAAATCTGAAAATGAATTCCATTTCTAATAATCAAATAGTTAAAAAAATATCAAGCATAGATCAAAATGAAGTATAATATCCTAAGGCAGTGTTTCTTAACTGCCCATGTTGTCCCACTTGTGAGCCCCAGGGTATCCCAAGAGGGTCACAAGAAAACACGTGGGGCTGGAGTGAGACAGCACAGCAGGTAGGGCGTTTGCCTTGCACGTGGCCCACCCGGTTCAACCCCCGGCATCCCATATGATCGCCTGAGCACTGCCAGGAGTGATTCCTGATTGCAGAGCCAGGAGTAAACCCTGTGCATCGCTGAGGTTACAAAAAAAAGAAAAAAAGGATGAAGAAAGCAGCAGCAGCAGCAGCAGCAAACATCACAAGGAAAAAGACTGAAAAAATATGCTCTAACGCACGAAAATAAGTATTTTCGTGTATTAGGAAAGCAAAGGGAAAGCTTAGCTTTCCTCAATTCTTTTATTATTATATTTATCTAAATAATTACAATAGTACATTAAAAAATGCACATATATTTCACCTTTTGCCTAAATAAGGCTCTAACCTTATTGGCCTAACGAGGGAATCTGGAGATAGCCAACCGCATTTTCGTTTCCAACGTCTATTTCTATTACAAACACTTAATCTACCAATTCTCAAGTGCAACCCTCGACCGAGACCTTGGCAGGCAGCAGGAAACGCCGCTCGCATGCCATCTAAGCCCCAGCACTTGCGCGTGGCGCGCTCGCGGCCGGGGCGGGGCTAGTCGCATCACGCAGTGCCCGGGCACAGTTAACTGCATCGCCCACGGAGTCCGCGGCCGCCGCCTCGGCCCTGCGCGTCGGGGTCTCCGCACGGGCGGAGGACCCGCGGGCGGGTGTGGCCGAGCCGGGGGACAAGGCGGTGTCTGGAACGCCCCTCCCCGGGGACCCGGCCTGGAAGGCCCGTCGGCGCAGGCCCTTCCTTCCTTCCACTCGCTCCCGTTCGTTCCGCAGGCTGAGTTCTGGGGCCCGGGCGGGCACAGACATCCAGCCGGACCGGGCTCGGGAGGCACGACGCGGCCGCGCGCGTCCCCGCCGTCCCTCCGCCAGCACGGCACGACCGGGCTCGGCGACTGCCCCTCGAGCCGCACCACGAAGAGCGCGGGGCACGACGACCCCGCGCCCCGGACGGCCGCGAGGTGGCCCGGCGACCCGCCCCCGAGGCGTACCGGGCGGCTGCCCGCCGCTCCCGGGGCTGTCGGGCCGCGGCGCGGGCGCCGGGAGGCTCTTGCGCTCCTTCTGGGACTCGCGCCGACCACCGCCGGTCCCGGGCCTGGGGCCCGCCGCCGCGGCCGGGCTCTTGCCGCCGCGGGGCCCGGATGCCGCCGCCGCCTCGTCGCGTTTCCGGCGCTGCAGCTGCTGCTGTCGCCGGCGCTCGGCCTCGCGCAGGACGTCGAACGGGTCCGACTCGTCGTCCAGGAGCTGGTGGAAGCGGTTGGCCACGACGCAGCCGAAGCTCTCCTGCATCGCGGCGCCGGCCGCAGCCGCGGCCACGGGGCTCGCCAGAGCGCCCTTCATGTCGCCGCGGCCACTGCGGGCCCGCCGCGGGCAGCCCACGCGAGCGACTCAGCGGAGCCCGCGGCTAGCACCCATCCCGCGCCGCCGCCCTCCCTCTCCAGCCCGGCCCGGCCCGCCCGGCGCCCGCTGCCGCCCGCCGGCCGCCGCCGGCAGCCAATCAGCGCGACCCGGTCCGCCCTCTCCTCGCGCTACCTGGACGGAAAGCCCAATCAGCGCCTCGCTTCTGTCACGTCACGCGACTCTCGGCCCCGCCCCTCGGAGTTAGAAGGGCGGGGCTACGGGAGGAGCGGAGTCGAGTGGTCCCGGCTGCTCTGGCGTGCGGGTGCTCACGGAGCTTGCAGGTGCGCAGTTCGCGTTCGTTATCCTCCTCTGTTCTCGGAGTTTCCCTTTTCCTCACCCATTCAGCACCTCTATATTGAGCACGCACCGGTTGCTGGCAGTGTATCGTGGAGGATGCTAGCTCCGCATCTTTGTGTATTTAGTCTGGCGACCAGGGAGGTAGCATTGAGGAAAGTAGGCTACCGGTCCACAGCAAAAGCTGCGGGATAATTAGGCATGGAAAGGCCTGCCCTGGTGGGTGACGGTTAAACGGAAACCTTCGGGATGAGAAGACCAGAAAGCAAGAGAGGAAGGGTTTAGGCGGCGTGTTGCGCAGCCCAGTCCAACTCAAAGGTCTGTAACTCCCTTGCGAAGAGCAGGGAAGGTCTAGTTTGGGGTTTCGTGCCAGGAGTAGAAAGAAACAGATTTCAAGCTGAACTTGTCTTTGAACCGGCTGCTAGATTGCTCGGCAGTGGGAAGTGCGGGACTGAGGGGGATTTCGAGTGGACGCGGGAAGCCAAGTCGAATTGGGGCGGAGTAGATGCTAATGGCTGGATTAGGACAGCAACAGACCATAGAGGCGATTCAATAGTCAATTTAAAGTTTTAATCTACAGGTTTTGACGATACTTTACATTGGGCGATGAAGAAAGCACAAAAAGTATGTCGCCTATTATGAGATTTTTCATACATGTTGAGATGTATTTGTTTTTCTTTTGAGAGAATTCAGGTGAGACCTTGAGTTCACAGAACACTGATAACGGTGTTTTTTTTTTTCCTTTTTTTTTCAGTGCTAATCCTGAATTCCCCCAGAATTTTTTTTCCTCTTATATTTCCCCAGAACCTATGCTTCATTGGCACATCTGTTTTACCTGAAATTTGATTGATTTTTTTTATTTTTATTTTTTAGTTTTTTGCTTTTTGGGTCACACCTGGTGTTGCACAAGAGTTACTCCTGGCTCTGCACTCAGAAATTACTCCTGGCGGTGCTGCGGGGACCATATGGGATGCTGGGAATCGAACCTGCATCAGCCACGTGCAAGGCAAACGCCCTACCCGCTGTCCTATCAGTCCAGCCCCACTGATTGATCTTTAATCACGCATGACCTCAGATGTTAAATCATTGTACTTCCACACTCTGGCTGGACACATCAAAGGGAAATATTTGGGAGGATTTCTGGGAAACTTTACCTTATACTTTAGAAATAATTGGAAAGGTACTTGCCATCTTCTCTTCCTGTGTTTCGGTCCTTGTGTGAGAAGGACATAAGGCCCACACTTTGTTATGACAAGGATGGCAGGCAGAGACTGGGATAACAGATCCTTAAGATTGAACTGCTGACTTAAGCCACTCAGGAAGCTCTCTACCTCAGATTTATTGCTAGATGGTAAGTCCATTATTATTTGCACTATCCTTATATTTATTTCTTTCATTTAAAAGCATTGTCAGAGTCTTAGTCTGGGTGGGTCACTCCCAGCTTTCATGGCTTGTAAAGAACTCTTAAATACAAAAGAGTTTGTATTTTGTTTTGTGTTTTACTTGTTTGATTGTAATTCATGAGCAGGAGATGGCTGGCTGTGTCTTATTTACTTATTCCTGTTGACATTCTCAGTACTTCTGGGAAGCCATATAGTAGGTTCTCCATAAATATTTGTTAAGTAGCTGAAGATCTTTAAAATATGGAGTTATTTCCTTGGAGTTGGCCAAGATTAATGATAAAACATATATGGGGGGGGTCTTGAGCAATAGTATAGCAGATAGGGTGCTTGCCTTGCATTTGGCCAACTTGGGTTCAATCCCTGGCACCACCATATTATGACTCCCTGAGCCCCTCCAGGAGTGATCCCTCAGTGCAGAACCAGGAGTAAGCTAGAAGCAGCACCTACTGTGGCCCAAAAATCAAAAAAAAAAAATGTGTATGTGTGTTTAAGGGGGGATGCACCCAGATTTGTGTTTAATGGTCCTAGAGTGTGGATCTTGGACTTCATGCATATGGAGCATGCACTCTATGGTTAAGCCCATTTCAGCCCTCAAAAGTGTGTGTGTATATGTGTGTATATATATATATATATATATATGTGTGTGTGTGTGTGTATGTGTATATATATGTATGTGTAGTGATTATACATGCATATATGTAATCACACATATATATGTTCCATGATATATATATAGGGGGGAAGGTGACGGGGATATTCTGAGGACTCACTCCTGGCTCTGTGCTTTGGGTCACCCCTCACAGTGTTCAGGAGATCATACCAGGGTGGTCTCGTGCAAGGCAAGTGTCTTACCCCTGTACTATCTCTCTGGCCCTTCAAAGAATATATTTTTACCCAAAGGAATTGAGGGCAGATATTCAAAGAGAAGCTTGTAAGGGCAGCGATATGACTTCATGGTTCAGTGTATGCCTCCCATTCATGGCACTGCAAACACAGAGAGAGAGAGAGAGAGAGAGAGAGAGAGAGAGAGAGAGAACAGAGACAGACAGAGAGAGAGAAAACCAAACTTGTACCTGAATGTTCATAATATACATTATCAAGAGATGGAAATAACCAAATGTGCACTAGTTGATAAATCACGAAATCCCGTTGATCGTCGAGTGGTTCGAGTGGTCTCAGTAACCTCTACATTCATCCTATCCCTGAGATTTTTAGAAGCCTCTAAAGACTTCAGGGTCAAGGGGGAATGAGATTCAGCTGGTTACTGGCTTTGGCATATAGATACACCATGGGAAGCCTGCGAGGCTGTCCCATGTGGTTGATAAATGGATAACAAAAATGTAATGCAATGACTACAAAATGGAATGAAGATACCTGCTACAAAAGGAATCAAAAACATTATACTAAGTGAAAGATGCTAGACATGAAAAAAATCACATTGTATGAGTCCATGTATATGAAATATGCAACATAGGTCGAGACAGAAAGCAGGTCAGTGGCTGCGAGGGAAAAGAGGATACAGAGGACTGCTTAATGTATGTGAGGTTGCCTTTTAGAGATAAAACCTTTCTGTAACTAGGTAGTGACTCAGAATTTAGGTGTATTAAATATCACTGAATTTTTACAGTTGTAAATAGTTAAAATAGAAAATATCAGGTGTATTTTAACTACCACTCTATTTTTAAAGCATTGATTTTGAACTTAGACCATGATCTAATTCAGATCAGCTGAATCCTGAGTCTGCTGCTCATTATTTTTTAACCAGGTTTCTTTGCCTTAATTTTCTCATATGTAATATAGAATAATGGTTCCTTCATCTGAAAATTGTGAGGACTAGGCAAAATAATGCATGTAGTGTTCAGCACTGGGCCTAACAAAAGACATTTAAAAAGTCATTATCAACATTAATGGTTTCTTTATCACCAGCATTTTGGATCAGGTTTGAGTAAAGTCATAACCAGACCTCATCACTATAAAATGAATGAAATTTCAAAGATTCTTTGTGCACCAGATTCACTTCGTGCACCAGAAATCATATAAGAATTACCTTAAGCCAAATCTGTCTCTAGGATGTTTGGACTTCCTTATCACCAAGCCATGACACAAAAAATCATTACCATTTGTGAGAAATGCCTATGCTTTTTTTTTTCTACTGAATATCCAGAGACAATCCAGTTTTCTATTTTGATTTTGTTTTTCTCTTCCAATGGAGCAAACTGTGACCAATTCTTTATCTTTTAAAAAAATCTTTTTTATTGAATCACCATGAGATAGAGTTTTCGTATTTGAGTTACAATCACATAATGATCAAACACCCATCCCTCCACCAGTGCACATTCACCACCACCAATATCCCCAGTATACCCCCCATTTCCCACCATCCCATTGCCTCCATGGGAGACAATATTCCCCATACTCCCTCTCTACTTTTGGACATTATGGTTTACAATGCAGATAATGAGAGATCATCATGTTTGGTCCATTATCTACTTTCAGCATACATCTCCCATCCCGACCAATTCCTCCAACCATCATTTTCTTAGTGATCCCTTCTCTAGTCACCTGCCTTTCCCCCCGCCACCACTCCCCGCTGATGAGGCTGGCTTCCAACTATGGAGCAATCTTCCTAGCCCTTGTATCTGCTGTCTTGGGTGTCAGTCTCATGTTATATTATTTTATACTCCGCAAAGGAGTGCAGTCCTATATCTGTCCCTCTCTTTCTGACTCATTTCACTTAGCATGATACTCTCTATGTCTATCCACTTATAAGGAAATTTCATGATTTCATCTCTCCTGACAGTTGCATAGATGTAACCATTGTGTAGATGTACCAGAGTTTCTTTACCCAGTCATCTGTTCTTGGACACTTGGGTTGTTTCCAGATTTTGGCTATTGTGAACAGCGCTGCAATGAACATATAGTATGCCAACTCTTAAGGCATACTCAAGAGCATGCCATCCTAAATTCCAAATAAAAGCTACCTAAAATGGCTGCATATTTATCCTGATTATTTCAGGCTTAAGAAAACCTTTAGAGCCTCTGAAATTTCTACGTATAAATTAAATGTCAAAGTGTAGTTTCTATATGGCATTAGCTGGCTGTCTTGTAAGGCTGTTGATTACTATAGAATTTATGGATGGTAGCTAATTAAGAAACCTCATTTTTCCCTTTGACCCTTTATTTGCTGAGAGATTGCATCTTTAAATTGCAGGGATTATTTAGAACATTGTGTTTAATGTCACCATTTAACAGACTGATCTAGTAGTCCAAGATACATGAAACAATCTTTAGTAATTATAAGCAGTAACAAGAAACCCCAATGACAACAGTGCATGCTATATATTATAGAAAATAAAGCATACCACAAAAGCAATGATGTGTGGTTGCTGACTATGGAAGGAACGAACCTTCTATAACAGTTATTTTTTGCCACCAGTGTAAACATAATGAAAGTTTAGTTGCATATAAAATATAAATCTCTTGAGCTACATAATATCCAAATACCTCTAGGAATAATAAACTAAAATATAGGCAAACCTCAGAGATAGTGTGGGTTCAGCTTTAGACCACTGTAATAAAGCAAATATCCCTATAAAGTCAGATGCAAATTTTGATTTCCTGGTATATATAAAATTAGTTTGTACCATACTAATAGTTAATCTGTGCACTAGTATTATGTTTTTAAAATATATAGGTTAATTTTAAAAATTAACTGATATTTGGCCACCCCTGATAATACTTAGGGGTTTCTCTTAGCTCTACATTCAGATCGCTCCTGGCTGTGCTTGCAGAACCATAGGAGATGCCAGGGATCCAAGTGGGGTCAGCAGTGTACAAGGCAAATGCACTATCCACTATACTGTCATTCTGCCCAAAGTCTAAAGTTTTTTTGGGGAGGGCATACCCAGCAGTGCTCAGGGATGATTCCTGATGGGCTCAGGGGACCATTTGGGGGTTCCAGGGATTGTACCTAGGTCAGCATGTGCAAGGCATACGCCCTACCCACTGTACTATCCTTCTGGCCCTTTAAAAAATGAATTTTTGCTAAATCATGCTACCATATTTAACTAGTTCTAATCAACACTTTAAGGATCTTGCCTTGATATTGGCTGCTAACTGATCAGGATTTCATTGCTGAAGGCTGGGCCAGCTGTGGCAATTTCTTAACATATGAATAATGAATTTTGCTGCATCAATGCATTTTTATAAAATATTTCTCTGTAGTATGGACTGGAGCAATAGCACAGCGGGTAGTGCATTTGGCCTTGCACGTGGCTGACCCGGGTTTGATTCCTCCGTCCCTCTAGGAGAGCCCAGCAAGCTACCGAGAGTATTCCGCCCTCATGGCAGAGCCTGGCAAGCTACCCGTGGCGTTTTCGATATGCCAAAAACAGTAACAACAAGTCTCACGATGGAGACTTTACTAGTGCCCGCTCCAGCAAATTGATGAACAACAGGATGACAGTGCTACAGTAATAATGTTACTTGGTATCATTTTGCCCACAGAACTTCTTTTTTAAATTTTTTAAATTTTATTTTCATAAAGTTGTTCACAATAGTTGATTATATTCAATATTTCAACACCAATCCTACCACCACTTCACCTTCCCACCACCATTATTTTGAAATTTCCCACCTCTACTCAAGCCTGCCTCAAGACAGATGCTAGATAATTTATTTTGTATTGCTTGTTATGAATAGTATATGATGTCTGTAAGGGTCTAGCTCAGTGATTGAACAAAAAAGAAGAAAAAAATAGTATGAGATATTGCACAGCCACTTTTGCGGCCGTGCACTTCTGGGATTCTGAAAATTTAAATAATTGGGATCCGGAGCCATCCCTGCAAGCTGCTCCATTCTGAGGTTCATTTGTGGGTCTCTGGATCACGGCCGTTTAATGCTCTTAAAATGGCATCTAGAGGCAATTCATAGGCGTGACAGCCAGGACACTGGAAGGACTGGAAGATAGGAAAGGGCCCAGTCCTGACCCCTTTGAGGCCTGGTGTTTTCAGTCACTGGTCTTGTGTATCTGAATTTTTTAGCAGATTTAGTCTCTTGTGTGGGGGCCCCAGGGTGAGCCTGTGAAGATCAGCCATAAGGGTGGCAGTGATTGGGTTCTGGAAGTTTGCAGCTGCCAGGGTTCATCTGCTGCAGGAGGAGAGAGGGGTCACCTGCTCCCATCTGAGGTGCCCCCGTGAAATCAGCCTGGAGCTATCCCTGCAGTGAGCTGCTCAGTTCTGAGATTCATTTGTGAGTCTCCTGCCCACAGAACTTTTTTATAAATTGAAGTTGAATTTTTCAAGTCTGGTACTGCTTTTTTAGTCTACATTTATGTAACATAATAAATCCCATTGCCATTTAATAATATTCACGCATTTTTTGAAGGCATAGAAGGCATTTTTTGCAGATGCATAGAATCATTGCCAGGAACCATTTTCTTTGCTTAACTTTGAGGGAAAATTCTGTAACTATGATAGGTTTTATACTGATATTATAACAATTTATTCACACTTCTGTAAACCACAATGAAGACTTTTTAAAAAGCCCCTCTCATAGAAGCAGACTGGTTTATGGCAGTGAACCCGTGGGTGGGGAACATTGATGAAAGGAAGTGGACACTGGTAAAGGGATTGGTGTTGAAACATTGTATTTCTGAGACCCAACATGAATAACTTTGTAATTTCATGGTGGCTAAAGGTGTTTTTTTTTTTTAGAAAAACAAGTGACATGTTAGAAAAGTGGATTTATAGATTTTATCAAAATCTCAGAATACAAATTGAGTGGCTGACTGTGTGATTTTTGTTAACAGGAATCTAAAAGAACCAGATTCTATAATAGCACTGTTCTGTGATCACATAAACAATGACAAATAACAACTTGAATCAGGAATATCTGTATCAGGAATAAAGCACCTTAGGATTGGATCTTTATCTTAGCCCTGCTACCCTAGTTTTCTTCTGAATTGAGTCCCCTTTTATCAGCTCTCCTTAGACATGGTCCCCAGGATGAATGTTTAAAGCCTTACATTTGTAAGGCTAGAAAAAGAAAGAGGATTTTACTGGCACACAAATCCTATAATTGAATAACTGACCTGTCTTGGGTCATGTGTATGACCTTTATGTACACTTTAGCATAGGATGTTTAATTTTCTAATCATCTAGGTGTAGGATATTGAGGACAAGCTGGAGTCATAAGAAAGTTAGAACCTTGCACATATGGACTGGGGATAAAGGGGTGGCTCTCCAAGAAAAATAAGATTTCAAATACCAGTAGGTGGGAAAAGATTCTAGGAAGGTAGAAAGCATAATTCCCTCCATGGGATGATTCACATATTATTGGTACACATTTTATAGCATCCACCTGGTGTTGTTGTTCTTATATGAATGCATATAAACATTCATATAATTTCCACACATTTTTACTTAACAATGTCATGGACATAGTTCTATGTTAATAAGTATGTCTATGATATTTTAGTCGCTACCACATATCTTATCACTCCATTTATCAGTCTGAGTCCAATCAGAAGACAGTAATTTAATAATTATCACTGTTTAGGGATAAGAGAGTATAAATATAGAAAAATAATTCTAAATGATATCTTAGGGCTTAGGGCTGGAGCAGGTAGGGCGTTTGCCTTGCACGCGGCCAACCCAGGTTCGATTCCTCCACCCCTCTTGGAGAGCCTGGCCTCACAGCAGAGCCTAGCAAGCTACCTGTGGCGTATTCGATATGCCAAAAACAGTAACAACAAGCTCACAATGGAGACATTACTGGTGCCCGCTCGACAAATTGATGAGCAGTGGGATGGCAGTGATACAGTGACAGTGATTTTATTTTTTTTTAATTTTTTTTATAGTTTATTTTTAATTAGTGAGTCAACGTGAGGGTACAGTTACAGATTTATACATTTTTGTGCTCATGTTTCTCCCTTACAAAGTTTGATAACCCATCCCTTCACCAGTGCCCATTCTCCACCACCAGTAAACCCAACATCCCACCCCCCCTTCCCAGTCCCGTCTCCCCCCACCCCACACTGCCACTATGGCAGGGTATTCCCTTTTGTTCTCTCTCTCTGATTAGGTGTTGTGGTTTGCAATAAAGGTGTTGAGTGGCCATTGCGTTCAGTCTCTAGTCTATATTTGGCCCGCATCATCTTTCCCCCACATGACCAACAACCACATTTACTTGCTGTTCCCTTCTCTGAGTTGCCCAGAATGAGAGAACAGCCTCCAAGCCATGGTGACAACCTCCTGATACTTATTTCTACAATTCTTGGGTGTTCGTCTTATAGTCTATTATTCTATATTCCACAGATGAGTGCAATCTTTCTATGTCTGTCTCTCTCTTTCTGACTCATTTCACTTAGCATGATACTTTCCATGTAGATCCACTTATATGCAAACGTCATGACCTCATTTTTTCTAACAGCTGCATAGTATTCCATTGTATAGATGTACCAGAGTTTCTTCAACCAGTCATCTGTTCTAGGGCACTCGGGTTTTTTCCAGATTCTGCCTATTGTAAACAGTGCTGCGGTGAACATATAAGTGCATATGTCACTTCGACTATACTTTTTGGCTTTTCTGGGATATATTCCCAGCAGTGGTATTGCTGGGTCAAATGGGAGCTCAACCTCAAGTTTTTTGAGAATCGTCCATACTGTTTTCCAAAAGGGCTGAACTAGCCGGCATTCCCACCAGCAGTGTAGAAGGGTCCCTTTCTCCCCACATCCTCTCCAACAGCGGTTGCTTTTGTTCTTTTGGATGTGTGCTAGCCTCTGTGGTGTGAGGTGGTATCTCATGGTTGTTTTGATCTGCATCTCTCTGATGATTAGTGATGTAGAGCACTTTTTCATGTGTCTTTTGGCCATTCGTATCTCTTCCTTGGTAAAGTTTCTGTTCATTTCTTCGCCCCATTTTTTGATGGGGTTGGATGTTTTCTTCTTGTAGAGTTCAACCAGTGCTTTATATACCCTTGATATCAACCCCTTATCTGATGGGTATTGTGTAAATATCCTTTCCCATTCTGTAGATAGTCTTTGTATTCTGGTCGCTGTTTCTTTTGCGGTGCAGAAGCTTTTTAGTTTAATGTAGTCCCATTTGTTGATCTCTGTTTTTACTAGATTGCTTAGTTCCGTGTCATCTTTGAAGATACCTTTATCTTCAATATCCTGGAGGGTTTTGCCTACCTTGTCTTCAATGTACCTTATGGTTTGTGGTCTGATGTTGAGGTCTTTAATCCATTTTGATCTGACTTTTGGGCATGGTGACAGATCGAGTTCTAAGCCCATTTTTTTGCATGTGGTTGTCCAGTTGTGCCAGCACCATTTGTTAAAGAGACTTTCCTTGCTCCACTTCACATCTCTTGCACCTTTATCAAAGATTAGATGATCATACATTTGGGGTTGTGTGTAAGGGTATTCCACCCTGTTCCATTGGTCGGCAGTTCTGCTTTTGTTCCAGTACCATGCTGTTTTAATTGTTACCGCTTTGTAGTAGAGTTTAAGGTTGGGGAGGGTGATGCCTCCCATCATCTTTTTCCCAAGAATTGTTTTAGCTATCCGTGGGCGTTTATTGTTCCATATAAATTTCAGGATTGCTTGCTCCGCTTCTTTGAAGAATGCCATGGGTATCCCTATAGGGATTGTGTTAAATCTATATAATGCTTTTGGGAGTATTGCCATTTTGACAATGTTTATTCTCCCTATCCATGAGCAGGGGATATTTTTCCATTTCCTCATGTCCTCTTTTATTTCATGAAGTAGCGTTTTATAGTTTTCTTTGTAGAGGTCCTTTACTTCTTTAGTTAAGCTGATTCCAAGGTATTTGATTTTCTGGGGCACAATTGTGAATGGGATTGCTTTTTTCATGTCCCTTTCCTCTGTCTCATTGTTTGCATATAGGAAGGCCATGGATTTTTGGGTATTGATTTTATAGCCTGCGACTTTACTGTATAGGTCAATTGTTTCTAAGAGTTTCTTACTAGAGCTTTTAGGTTTCTCTAGGTATAGTATCATATCGTCTGCGAATAGTGAGAGCTTGATTTCTTCCTTTCCAATCTGAATCCCCTTAATATCTTTTTCTTGCCTGATGGCTATTGCTAATACTTCCAGTACTATATTAAAGAGAAGTGGTGAGAGTGGACATCCTTGTCTTGTCCCCGATCTCAGAGGAAAAGCCCTTAGTTTTTCTCCATTGATGATAATGCTTGCCATAGGTTCATGGTAGATGGCTTTGACTATCTTGAGAAAAGTTCCTCCAAAACCCATTTTGGTGAGAGTTTTTATCATGAATGGATGTTGGATCTTGTCAAATGCTTTTTCTGCATCTATGGATATGATCATATGGTTTTTATCTTTACTTTTGTTGATGTGATGGATTATGTTGATTGATTTCCGAATGTTAAACCAACCTTGCATCCCTGGGATGAATCCCACTTGGTCATGGTGTATGATCTTTTTGATGAGTTGTTGGATTCTATTTGCTAGTATTTTGTTGAGAATCTTCGCATCGGTATTCATCAAGGATATTGGTCTATAGTTTTCTTTGTTAGTGGGTGACAGTGATTTTAGGATTGAGGGAGATTGCCTAAAATATTACAAAGCTGAAAGGGGTATTCAAACTTCATTAAGGAGGTTAAAATCCAGTGTATATTAAAGAACTGTTTTGGGTTGTCAGGCTGAGATGATGTTGGCTCACTGTAAAGCAGCAACAGCTCTCCAGAACACAGATGAATCATCTCTGAGAGGAAGAAGTGAGGTGCGTCTGCTGTGAACAGAAGCTGGGAAATCACTCAATAGGCAATTAACACATTTTTGTGGGGTTTTTTTTTTTTTTGCCATTTGTATTTTTTCTTCGAAGGAAATTTCAATTCATTTTTTCTCCTCAGTTCTTGTTGGGGTTGAATTTTTCTAATGTAGGAGTACTGCTATTTATTCAGCTATTGATTAAGCTGCTTGAATTGGGCATGAACTTCACATTACTTTTTTAAAAAAATTTTTAATTGAATATCCATGAGATAGACCATTACAAAGCTGTTCATAATTGGGCTTCAGTCATACAATAATCCAGCACCCATCCCTCCACCAATGTACATCTCCTACCACCAATGTCCCCCAATACCCCACCCCCACCCCCAGCCTCCCACTATGGGAGGCAGTTTCTTTCTTGCTCTCTCTCTCTCTCTCTCTCTCTCTCTCTCTCTCTCTCTCTCTCTCTCTCTCTCTCCTTTTCCTTTTCTGCATTATGGTTTGCAATACAGGTGCTAAGAGGTCATGGTATTTGTTCAGGGCATTCAATATTTTTATCAGGACGAGTCTGGAGTAGCTTTTCAATTGGGTGGCTCTTTGGGGTGTGGATGTGACTGCTGAAGCTTCAAGAAGTACAGGGAGGTAGCCCATCCTGAGCCTGAGAAAGCCTGGAAATTTCAGTCTCAAAACCTGTATACCAAAAAGAAAAAATATATATATATACATATATATATATATAAAGAGAGATTAAAAAAAAAGAAAAAAACCTGCATACCAGAATTTTCAGCAGATTAATCTTGGTGAGGTCTGTCCTGAGACAGTGAAGTCAGGCTGGAGGTATGGCTGGAATTTTGGATTGTGGAAGCAAATGGCTTCCAGGGGCTCTGCTTGGGCGAGTCCTTGGCCAACCTGCCCCTCTCTGACTTACCCCGGTCTGCTCATCCATGTGCGGGTCTGAGATTAACTGTGGCTTTTGATCTCTCTCAAGATTTATGGGTCTCTGAAATAAGGCCAATAAATGAGCTTGTGTAGCTGAGCCGGAGGTGGTTTGTGGGCTTGGCTCCCATATACCTAACTTTTGGCCTTTTAATTTCTTGGTAAACTTGACCCCAAGTTGTTGGGTCCAGCCAAAGGCACAGCGGCAATTTTGGGGCATCAGGAAGCCTGAAGGCTCCATTCAGGCTGCTGATGCACTCCCCCCCCCCCCCAGGTACCTGCTGGTGGCACTATATCCCCAGGGGTTTTTTTTTTGTAAAGTTCTACCAGTTCTTTATATATCTTGGATATTAACCTCTTATCTGATGGATATTGGGCAAATAATATTTTCCTATTCCATGGGCTGTCTCTGTATCTTGGTCACCATTTCTTTTGAGATGCAGAAGCTTCTTAGTTTCATGTGGGCTCATTTGTTTATCTTTGCTTCCACTTGCCTGGTCGTTTAGTGCAGAACTTTTCCCTGTTTATTGGTTTTCTTTGTTCATTTTCTCACTTTATACTTTGATTTTATACCCTTTGTATAGAGACCAAATTCTATTTTCCCTTTCTTGTTTTGAGGTTGCAATAAAGTTCACATCTACTGATCTAATTTTATATTCCATTTTTCATATTTAGACGACATAAATATCAAAGTTGCCAGTGCCCAGTATCCCCCACTTGCCCTGAAATGTTACATGGGCCAGAGAATGACTGGGAAATGTGGTTTAAGATGGAACTTAAGGACACCAGGGCCTCAATCAATGTATGCCTTCTGGGATTAACGGGAAACATAGCAGGCAATGGAAGGCCCATGCTAATTCACTATGCTTTGGGAGTTCCACAGGATACTTTCTAACTGTAGGGTTGCAGCTGATTTAGTAACAGTAAGGCATGTTTATTTATTCGCCAAGGTTTAAGAGATCATCTCTCTGCCCCAGTTAGCTCAGCCTTTAGTTTGAAGTGGATGTCATGCCCACCATCCCTGAGACATGGTGGGTGTGTTATGCTGAACACCTCACACCCCAATACTGTGGGATTGGCATCACCAGCAGGCATTATCTCGATGGCCTCATGCAGCCACACAAGGTGTGTGGATACCATAAATTCCTGAGATGAATTCCACCCACTTCAAACTAAAGGCTGAGCTAACTGGGGCAGAGAGATGATCTCTTAAACCTTGGCGAATAAATAAACATGCCTTACTGTTACTAAATCAGCTGCAACCCTACAGTTAGAAAGTATCCTGTGGAACTCCCAAAGCATAGTGAATTAGCATGACTTAGTGGTCCCTTCTCCATCCCAACTGCCTTGTCGCCCAGCACATGATGCAGGCTTCCAAACTGCAGAATGATCCTCCTGGACCTTGTCTCTATTGTCTTTAGGTGTTATTCTCATATTATATGAAAATGAATATATTGACAGTTGCTTGAAAGGGGAAAGAGTGGCTATGTAAACTGAGTACACAGAGGTCAGTTGTATGATTAAGAATAGAATTAGACTTTCATATACAGATATTATTGACTTAAAGTTATATACACCCGAAACCTATGTGATGCCACTAATCAATATTATTTCAATAATATTCTTTATTAAAAATTAATATTTTGAGTTAAGAATCCTGGCCGGCGGGCACCACACTGGAGAATGCTTCCGGACCCCAAACTGAGCCGATAACAGCGGGGTGCCCCAGATGGAGCAGGTGCTGTCTCCCCACCTTCTCCAGATGGAATCCCAGTGACCAGGAGCTTCTACAAACATGGCTCTGGTATGTGGGGACCAGGACTATTTCTCCAATAGTCCTGATGTACAAAAAAAAAAAAAAAAAAAACGCTCAGGAATGACTCCTTTGCCCCTGAACGGCCATGATCCCAGAGGCACACAAACCAATCTCACAATGCAGCGGCTGCTGGCAGAAATGCTCCTGGACTGTGAAGCTTACTATGGCCCCATGCCACTCCAGGAGGGGAGGGGTTATTGTCCCTCGGCCTTGTCCCCTTTGCGGCAGCATGGCGACCACCACCTTTCAGAGCCAATTGGACAGAGAGGTAGGAGCTTGCAGTGAGGGGGCGAGGGAAATCTCATGATGGGAGGGCGGGACTGGCCCTGCCCCCCCCCCCCGACCAAATGGGACCCTGAGCAGCCGCCCACAAACGGCTCCTCCGCTCCTGAACGACTATGATCCCAGAAGCACACAAACCAATCTCAGAACACAGTGGCTGCTGGCAGAAATACCTCTGGACTTAATTATTAAAATACCAGAATTCCAAAACCTCGGCCGCACGACATCACATGCCCTTCATTATCAGCAACAGAAAACAAATGATCTAATGATGCCTTTTCAGCAGGTCTGATTGTTGGGGGAAAATTCCAAATAGTGGGTTTTCTGTCGAAAATTGAATGTAATCAAAGTAAAGAGAGAGTAAAGTGAAAATAATCTGCCACACAGGCAGGGTGGGGGGTGAGATGCGGGGTATACTGGAATTCTTTGTGGTGGAACATGTGCACTGGTGAAGGGGTGAAGGGATGGGTGTTTGATCATTGTATGACTGAGACTTAAACCTGAAAGCTTTGTAACTGTTTAATGGTGTTTCAATAAAAAAAAATAAATTAAAAAATAAATTAATTTTTCTACTTTTAAAAAGCTCTTAACGGGCTGGAGCAATTGCACAGCAGGTAGGGTGTTTGCCTTGCACGCGGCCGACCTGGGTTTGATTCCCAGAATTCCATATGGTCCCCTGAGCACTGCCAGGGGTAATTCCTGAGTGCAGAGCCAGGAGTAACCCTTGTGCATTGCCAGGTGTGACCAAAAAAGGGGAAAAAAAGCTCTTAAAAAGTTTAATTTGAAACGTAATGTTTATTAGTAATAATCAAGACCCAGGAATAATGTGTAGTCCACCAATAAGAGATTAGTTTTTAAAAACATGTTGGGCATAGGGGTTAGTTCAGTCTCCTTCCTTGCATGCTGGTGCCATCTACTTGTACCAAGTGAGGCTTTACTATATTGCACCTCTGGCACAGCAGCAGGATGTGTGATCCTGAACACAAGTGTGTGTAAGCACCACAACTAAAAGTGTAAAGCCCTTGACAAGCACCATGGCCAAGAATGCAGGCATCACAACCAATCATGTATAACTTTCCCCACCCCTTCCACCACAGCTATGATCCCAACAACAACAAAAATAAAGGGAAAGGTAGGAAATATAGATAAATGAAAAGTAGTTAAATCTGAGTAAGAAAGTTTCTGTAACACAAAATTCAGTTCAACTCAATTCAATTCAAAATTCTATTCAATGCCCAATTGAATTGAAAAATATCCTTCCTGATAATTTTTCTGTTCAGTGAAAAATTTCAAGCGTTTCATAATGTGTACCTTCAGCAAGGTAAAAATTCAATTTTCTAAAAAACCAAATGAAATTTCTAAAATCCTTTGTTTTTTACTATAGAAATACTAAGCATTACAGTCAGTATTGATCCTTTTTCTTATTGAGTCACCATGAGATGCACAGTTACAATGTTGTTCATGATTGGGTTTCAGTTGTACAATGTTCTAACATCCATCCCTCCACCAGAGTACTTGATTCTGCTATGACAGTTACATATTTTAAGTGGCTAGATTTCCTATGCCATTGTGTAAGTGCTCTCTCAAGGTTGAGTGACCTTTAAATATTACAATCTCTAAACTGTGTGCCTGTATAACATCTCTGCTGCTGCCATCAATTTAGAACTGCACCATGCACCCACCTGATGTACTACTGCAGTGTTGTGAGTAGTTACAGGAGGATGTAAGACACTGCTAAGCACTAGGACCTGAAGGATGGAAATTGTTGCTCTAACAACTCCTCACCTTAACCGAGGCCTCAGCAAAGCAGCTTCATCTCCATGATTTTTTTTCAACTGTAAAATGTAGCTATCTAAACTAGCTACAGAGATAATGTAAGGATGTCACTGTCACTGTTATTCCATTGTTTGTCGATTTACTCGAACGGGTACCAGTAACGTCTCTATTACACTCAGACCTGAGATTTTAGCAGCTTCTCCTTACTCGTCTTTCCCAACAATAGGAGGCTCTTTCTGGGTCAGGGGAATGAGACCTATCGTTACTGTTTTTGGCATATCGAACACACCATGGGTAGCTTGCCAGGCTCTGCCGTGCGGGCACGATACTCTTGGTAGCTTGTTAGCTTCTCCAAGAGGGAGCTTGGTCTTATAGTTTCTGGATGTTGGCCGTTGGTGGGATTACATGGATCTGGGGGCAGTTTGTGGGTGTAGCTGCCAAGCTACTGGAAAATGGGGAGTCTGGGTGGAGAAGGCCCAGTCCCAATCCGAGCAGTGTTGGGGATCTCAACCCCGGGTCCTGCACACCTGGGTTCCTTTGCCGATCCCTTGATGTGTGAGGCTCGTCCGAACGTGTGGAGAGTGGCCTTGAGCATGGCTGTGGCTGAGTTTCGGAGGTCTACAACTGTCAAGGCTCTTCTTGGGGCAGGTAGAGAAAGGCAACCTGTCCCTTCCGAGGGGCCCTGGTGAAGACAGCCAGGTGCGGGGAGCAAGAGACTGCGTCGCTTTCTTCCGGGAGCTTGGATAGAATAAGAAAATAAATAAAAGTGTTTTGAATGCTCACAATCATCATTAGAATGCAGTGTTATTTATGACATTGTGAAAGTAATCATCAGGCATCAGCTCTGAGCACCTGGCTCATCCAGGTGATTCCACCAGAGCCAGGGCCAGAGGTTTACTGTTTCCTTGCGGGTTGTGGGGGGTGGGGGGGGACAGGGAAC
This sequence comes from Sorex araneus, assembly GCF_027595985.1. Classification (NCBI taxonomy): domain Eukaryota; kingdom Metazoa; phylum Chordata; class Mammalia; order Eulipotyphla; family Soricidae; genus Sorex; species Sorex araneus. The sequence goes on from NC_073304.1 coordinate 104,702,755, forward strand.
GGGGAACACACATTAAGCCTTGCTCCTCTAGTAACACTGCATACATCTCCCAGATGTGCTGCCCAGATAAATGAAAAAATTAAAGCAATTGACTGAATCCAATCATATATTGACTTGTTAATTTAGATCAACAAGGTTAATTGGCCTGCAAATTCCAAATGTAGACACTTACCAACTAGACATTAATACCTCTGTATGCTGGGGATCAAACCCAGGTTGGCCTCATAACTTATTTTTTTGCCTGGAATTGCTTTGGCTATTCAGAAGGTTTTATTATTCCATACATATTCCAACAGCATTTTTTGTCCTATGTCTTAAAAATGTCATAGGGAAGCCAGAGAGATATTATAACATGTAGGAAACTTGCTTTGCATGCAGCCAACCCAGGTTCTATCCCTGGTACCTCATCTGGTCCTATGAGCTCTGCCAGGAATGATCCCTGAGAAAAGAGCCAAGAATAATTCCTGAACACTTCTGGGTGTGTCCTCCCTGCCAAAATGTCATCGGTATTTTTATAGGAACTACATTGAACCTGTATATTGTTTTGAGTAAGATTTTCCTTTTGACAAATTTTAATTTGATAACAAAACCAATCAATGAAAACAAAAACAGAACAAAAAAGCTCTACAAATAAACTAGAAATAGTAAACAGAAAGGAGGGGTTTGCTGATGTAGTTACTTTACTGAAATTGTATGAAGAAAAAATGATCCTCAACTAGATCACAGTCAATTCACCCTGAGTTTGGACACTGTTCTGAGTTCAGAGGTTGGATATCTGTTGGCATAGTAACTGCTAAATTCTAGGTTGCCTTCATCCTTTTTTTTTTTTTTTTTTTTTTAATTGAATCACTGTGAGATAGTTACAAGCTTTCATGTTTGGGTTAAAGAAAATATGTCAACAAGAAAAAAACGTTTATATAGAACAGTTACATCAATTTCGTATCCACAGATATGTATTCAACTTTTTACAAATCCCTCTTGACATTTCATTTTGGAAAGAAGCTCTTTTTTTTTTAAATAAATTTATTTATTTTTAATTAATGAATCACCATAAGGGTACAGTTACGGATTTATACACATCTGTGCTTATGCTTCCCCCATACAAAGTTCGGGAACCCATCCCTTCACCAGTGCCCATACTCCACCACCAGTAAACCCAGCATCCCTCCCATCCTCCCCAATCCCATCTCCCCCCACCTCACCCTGTCACTGTGGCAGGGCATTCCCTTCTGTTCTCTCCCTCTAATTAGCTATTGTGGTTTGCAATAAAGGTGTTGAGTGGCCACTGTGCTCAGTCTCAAGCCCTCATTCAGTCCGCAACTCCCTTCTCCCACATGGCCTTCGACTACATTATAGTTGGTGATCCCTTCTCTGAGTTGCCCTTTCCCCAGAATGTGAGGCCAGCCTCCTAGCCATGGAGTCAACCTCCTGGTAGTTGTTTCTACAATTCTTGGGTGTTAGTCTCCCACTCTGTTATTCTATATGTCATAGATGAGTGCAATCTTTCTATGTCTGTCTCTCTCTTTCTGACTCATTTCACTTAGCATGAAACTTTTCATGCCGATCCACTTAAATAAAAAATTTGTGACCTCCTTTTTTCTAACAGCTGCATAGTATTCCATTGTATAGATGTACCAAAGTTTCCTCAACCAGTCATCCGTTCTAGGGTATTCGGGTTTTTTCCAGATTCTGGCTATTGTAAACAGTGCTGCGATGAACATACATGTGCATATGCCATTTCGATTATACTTTTTTGCCTCTCTGGGATATATTCCCAGCAGTGGTATTGCTGGGTCAAATGGGAGCTCAATTTCTAATTTTTTGAGAATCGTCCATATTGTTTTCCAGAAGGGCTGAACCAGTCGGCATTCCCACCAGCAGTGTAGAAGGGTCCCTTTCTCGCCACATCCTCTCCAACAGTGGTTGCTTTTGTTCTTTTGGATGTGCGCTAGTCTCTGTGGTGTGAGGTGGTATCTTGTGGTTGTTTTGATCTGCATCTCTCTGATGATTAGTGATGTAGAGCACTTTTTCATGTGCCTTTTGGCCATTCGTATTTCTTCTTTGGTAAAGTTTCTGTTCATTTCTTCGCCCCATTTTTTGATGGGGTTGGATGTTTTCTTCTTGTAGAGTTCAACCAGTGCTTTATATACCATTGATATCAACCCTTATCTGATGGGTATTGTGTAAATATCCTTTCCCATTCAGTGGATAGTCTTTGGATTCTGGTGACTGTATCTTTTGCGGTGCAGAAGCTTTTCAGTTTAATGTAGTCCCATTTGTTGATCTCTGTTTTTACTAGATTGATTAGTTCTGTGTCACCTTTGAAGATACCTTTATCTTCAATATCGTGGAGGGTTTTGCCGACCTTGTCTTCAATGTACCTTATGGTTTGTGGTCTAATGTTGAGGTCTTTAATCCATTTTGATCTGACTTTTGTGCATGGTGTCAGGTCAAGGTCTACGCCCATTTTTTTGCATGTGGTTGTCCAGTTGTGCCAGCACCATTTGTTAAAGAGGCTTTCCTTGCTCCACTTCACATCTCTTGCTCCCTTATCAAAGATTAGATGATCATACATTTGGGGTTGTGTGTAAGGGTATTCCACCCTGTTCCATTGGTCTACGGCTCTGCCTTTGTTCCAGTACCATGCTGTTTTAATTGTTACTGCTTTGTAGTAAAGATTGAGGTTGGGGAGGGTGATGCCTCCCATCGTCTTTTTCCCAAGAATTGTTTTAGCTATCCTTGGACGTTTGTTGTTCCATATGAATTTTAAGATTGCTTGATCCATTTCTTTGAAGAATGTCATGGGTATACTTATAGGGATCGCGTTGAATCTGTATAATGCTTTGGGGAGTATTGCCATTTTGACAACATTGATTCTCCCTATCCACGAGCAGGGTATATGTTTCCATTTCCTCATGTCCTCTTTGATTTCATGGAGTAGCGTTTTGTAGTTTTCTTTGTAGAGGTCTTTTACTTCCTTGGTTAAGCTGATTCCGAGGTACTTGATTTTCTGGGGCACGATTGTGAATGGGATTGCTTTTTTTATGTCCCTTTCCTCTGCCTCATTGTTTGCATATATGAAGGCCATGGATTTTTGGGTATTGATTTTGTAGCCTGCAACTTTATTGTATAAGTCTATTGTTTCTAAGAGTTTCTTAGTAGAGGTTTTAGGCTTCTCTAGATATAGTATCATATCGTCTGCAAATAGTGAGAGTTTGATTTCTTCCTTTCCTATCTGGATGCCCTTAATCTCTTTTTCTTGTCTAATAGCTATCGCAAGTACTTCCAGTACTATATTGAAGAAGAGTGGTGAGAGTGGGCATCCTTGTCTTGTGCCTGATCTCAGAGGAAAGGCCCTTAGTTTTTCCCCGTTGAGGATAATGCTTGCCGTAGGCTTGTGATAGATGGCTTCGACTATCTTGAGGAAAGTTCCTCCAAACCCCATTTTGGCGAGGGTTTTCATCATGAAAGGATGTTGGATCTTGTCAAATGCTTTCTCTGCATCTATTGATATGATCATATGGTTTTTATCTTTGCTTTTATTGATATGGTGGATTATGTTGATTGATTTCCGAATGTTAAACCATCCTTGCATCCCCGGGATGAATCCCACTTGGTCGTGATGTATGATCTTTTTGATGAGTTGTTGGATCCTATTTGCCAGTATTTTGTTGAGGATCTTCGCATCGGTGTTCATCAGGGATATTGGTCTGTAATTTTCTTTCTTAGTGGTGTCTTTGTTTGCTTTTGGTATTAGGGAGATGTGTGCTTCATAGAAACTGTTTGGGAGATTTCCTGTTTTTTCAATTTCCTGGAAAAGTTTGAGGAAAACAGGCAGCAGGTCTTCTTTAAATGTTTGGAAGAATTCGCCAGTGAAACCATCTGGGCCTGGGCTTTTGTTTTTGGGGAGGTTTTTGATCACAGTTTCAATTTCCTTAACATTGATGGGTCTATTCAGGTATTCCAAGTCTTCTTTGTTCAGTCTTGGGAGATTGTAGGAATCGAGGAATCCATCCATTTCTTTTAGGTTCTCCTGTTTTGTGGCATATAGACTTTCTAAGTAGTCTCTAATGATCTTTTGAATCTCACTGTTTTCTGTTATGATGTCCCCCTTTTCATTTCTGATTCGATTTATTAGGGTTCTTTCTCTTGGAAAGAAGCTCTTTATCAATAACTTTTTCTAGCTCAACTGAGGTAATTCTTTTTTCTCTTTTGGTATTGCAAGTTGATGATAAAATTTTTATATACATATATGGGTTTCTGTTCTTCCTCCAAGTTATTGGCACAGGGCTCCTAAACCTGTTTATACATGGATATCAGAAGATTACCTTTTTTTTTTTTTTTTTTTTTTGCTTTTTGGGTCACACCTGGCAATGCACAGTGGTTACTCCTGGCTCTGCACTCAGGAATTACCCCTGGCCATGCTCAGGGGACCATATGGGATGCTGGGATTTGAACCCGGGTCGGCCGCGTGCAAGGCAAATGCCCTACCCACTGTGCTATCTCTCCAGCCCCATATCAGAAGAATATTTTAATATAATTTTTTTAATATAATTTTTTACTCAAAAAGAGTTTTGAATTCTTTTTTTTTTTTGAGTTCTTTTTTTTTTAAGTGAGGAAACTCTGGCTTACAAAAGTGTAAATGTTTGTCTACCACTGAAGTGCCAATATCGCTCCATCATTGTCCTTGGGAAATTTCTCTTCCATTTTCCCTCCTCAAGATAAGATTTCCTAAACAGGACATATTTTAGTTCCATCTATTTTCTAGGAAAATGCAAGATTTCACTTTTTTAATAACAGAAACACTCAATTGAATATATATACATATATATATCACTGTATCACTGTTGTCCCATTGCTCATCTATTTGCTCAAGCAGGCGCCAGTAACGTCTCCATTCTTCCCTGTCTCATTCAGGGTCAACGAAATGAGGCCCATTATTGTTACTGTTTTTGATATATCGAATACAGCATGGGTAGTTTGCCAGGATCTGCTATGCGAGATTCTGCATCACTCTTGTTTCTTCCAGAAGCTTTGTTTTATAGTCTCTGGATCTTGGCCATTGATGAGATTACATGGTGCCAGGGGCAGTTTGTGGGTGTAACTGCCAAGCTACTGGAAAACGGGATCTGGGTGGAGGAGGCCCAGTCCTGATCTGAGCAGGCTTGGAGATCTCAGCCACGGGTCTCACATACCTGGGTACCCCTGCCAGTTCCTTCATGGGTGAGGCTCGTCTGAGTATGTGGAGAGTGACCTTGAACATGGCTGCAGCTGGGTTCTGGAGGTTTTCGGCTGCTTGGGCTCTGCTTTGGGCGGGGAGGGAAACTCAGCTCGCCCCCCTCTGAGGTGCCCCTGTGAAGACAGCCTGGCGCGGGGTTGGGAGATTCTGCCCATACCATTCTTTAAAGAGTATGGAAATAATACATATCATGCAGAACTCAGAATACAAAAACCAGCATGAAACCACAAAACTCCCACATAAACAAAGTAATCCTGATGAAAAAGAAAACAGGAGGCATTGCAATTTCCAACTATAGTATATACTATAAAATCAGCAATGATAATAATAACAAGGTGTTAAAATTAAGATGATAGGCTTCTTTCTTTCCAACTTTAAACTATACTATAAAGCTATAGTAAAAAAAAAGCTATGTGGCACAGACTCTCACACACAACATAAGGACATACTCTAAGACCAGTGGAATAGAATTCAGAGTCCAGAGATAGATCCTCATGCATATAGATGGAGCAAAGAGTATGAACTGTTAGCCTTGTTTAGTGTTTCATTGGTATTTTGTAAAAGCTTTAAATTTTTCTTTATCTGTTATTTTTGCATGTTTATTACTTAAATCTGAATTACTTTTTATTTTATATGTTCTTGGTTTTATTTCCTTTAGGTATGAGATTATATTATTTATTTGAACCTCTTCTTGTTTCCTGATTTAAAAAAATAAGTTGTGTAGCTATTAGCTTTGTGCAGCTTTTAATGTTTCCCATGTATTCCAATATCCAGTGTTGTCTTTTTCATTTTCTCCTTCCAGGTACCCTTTTACTTTTTTTTTTTAATCTCTGCTTTAATCCAATAGTTAATCCAATGTGTTTATCCTCCAAATGGTCAAGTTTTTCTCAGGCTTGTTTAATTTTGTTTTGGTTACACCTGGTGGTTCTCAAAGATTACTGTTTCATACTGGCTGCTCAGAGGTCTTTCCCAGGGTTGCTTGGGGACATCATGCAGAATCATATCTGGGATACATCTCAGTATCTGTATTGCACACCATAATACCCAGAAGTACAGAGGGAGAAAGAGAAGAAAATTGTATTCCATAGAGATGGGGTGGAGTGAGGTGGAGATGGCGGGAGGGATACTGGGACATTGGTGGTGGAAAATACACTGATGAAAGGATGCGTGTTCAATCATCATATGACTGAAACTGAATCACGAAACCTTTGTAACTATATCTCATAGTGGTTTAATTTTTTAAAAATCTGGGCTACAATCCTTTTGAGGCTTCTTTTAAGCCCCCACCTTCACTTGCATGGTTAAATTCTACCTTCATTACATTGTGATCTAAAAGGATATTCAATATAATTTCAGTCTTTATAATTTATCAGCATGTGCTTATGTCCACCCCCGTACTCCCTTCTGCCTCTGTGGCAGTCACATTCCTTTTTACTCTCTCCTTTAGGGTGTCGTGGTTTGCAATAAAGGTATTAAGTGACCGTCATGTTCAGTCTATAGTCTACTTTCAGTATGCATCTTCCATTCCGAGCGGGCCCTCCAAGCATTCTTTACTTGGTTGTCCCTTCTCTATCTGAGCTGCCTTTTCCTACAGCATGTGAGGCTGGCTTCCAAGCCTTGGAGCAATCCTCTTGGTCCTTATCTCTACTGTCCTTGGGTATTAGTTTTCCATTCTGTCACCTGACATTCCACAAATGAGTGCAGTCTTTCTATGTTTGTCCCTCTCTGAATCATTTCACTTAGCATGATACTCTCCATGTTGATCCATTTATATGCAAATTTCATGACTTCATCTTTTCTAGCAGTTGCATATTATTCCATTGTGTAGATGTACCAAAGTTTCTTTAACCAGTTATCTATTCTCGGGCACTCGGGTTTTTTCCAGATTCTGGCTATTGTAAACAATGCTGCAGTAAACATACAAGTGCAGATGTCATTTCTACTATACTTTTTTGAATCTCTGGGATATATTCCCAGAAGTGGTATTACTGGGTCAAATGGGAGCTCAATTTCTAATTTTTTGAGAAACGCCCATACTGTTTTCCAAAACGGTTGAACCAGTTGGCATTCCCACTAGCAGTGAAAGAGAGTCCCTTTCTCTCCACATCCATGCCAACACCAGCTGCTTTTGTTCTTTTGGATGTGTGCCAGTCTCTGTGGTGTGAGGTGATATCTCATTGTTGTTTTGATCTGCATCTCCCTGATGTTTAGTGATGAAGAGCATTTTTTCATGTGCCTTTTGGCCATTTGGATTTCTTCTTTGAGAAAGCTTCTGTTTGTTTCATTGCCCCATTTTCTCATGGTGTTGGATGTTTTCTTCTTGTAGAATTCACCCAGTGCCTTGTATATCTTTGATATCAACCACTTACTGGATGGGTATTGGGTGAATATCCTTTCCCATTCTGTAGATTGTCTTTGTATTTTGGTCACAGTTTCTTTTGAGGTCACTATTTCTTTTGAGCTTTTTAGTTTAAAATAGTCTCATTTATTTATCTCTGTTTCCACTTGCTTGATCAGTGGAGTGTCATCTTTGAAGATACCTTTAACTTCAATGCCATGGAGGGTTTTGCCGTCCTTGTCTTCAATGTACCTGATGGATTCTGATCTGATGTTGAGGTCTTTAATCCATTTTGAACACCATCTTGTGCATGGTGTTAGGTAGAGGTCTGGGTCCATCTTTTTGCATGTAGCTGTCCATTTTTGCCAGCACCATTTGTTAAAGAGGACTTCCTTGCTCCACTTCACATTTCTTGCTCCCTTATCAAAGATTAGATGATCATATATTTGAGGGTGTGTATAAGGATATTTCACCCTATTCCGTTGGTCTGCGGCTCTGCCTTTGTTTCAGGATGTACCATATTTTCTTTATCCAGTCATCTGTTCTCAGGCATCTGGGTTGTTTCCAAGTCTGACTACTGTGAATAAATTTGCAATGTACATAGAAATGCAGATGGATTTTCTGCATTGTCTTTGGGCCCCTAGTGTATACTACCAAGAGTGGTATTGCTGGGTCATGTGGTACTACCAAGTGGTATTGCTGGGTCAAATGGTAGCTTAATTTCTAGTTTTTGAGGAATGACCATATTATTTTCCACAAAGGTTGGACTAGTTGGCATTCCAAAGAATGAGAGTCTCTTTCTTTCAGCTTTCATGCCAACACTGGTTGTTCTTGTTCTTTTTGATGTGTGCCTTTCTCTGTAGTGTGAGATGATATCTCATTGTTGTTTTGATTTGCATCTCCCTGATGATTAGTGACATGGAGCATTTTTTTATGCATCTTTTGGCAATGTTCAGGATTTACTCCTGGCTCATGCACTCAGGAATTACTCCTGGAGGTGCTCGGAGGACCATATGGGACTCTGGGGGATTGAACTCAGGTAAACTGGGTGCAAGACAAATGTCCTACCCACTATACTATTGCTCCAGCCTCTGTATTTCTTTGAGGAAGTGTTTGTTCATTTCTTCTCCCCTTTTTTTGATTGGGTTGGATATTTTTCTTGTAAAGTTCTACAAGTGCCTTACATATCCTGGATATTAACCTCTTATCACATGGGTAATGGGTAAATAATTTTTGCCATTCTGTGGGCTGTCTTTGTTTTTTGGTCACTGTTTCCTTTGAGGTGCAGAAGCTTCTTAATGTTGTCCCTTTGTCTTTGCTTCAACTTGCTTGGTCAGTGGTGTTTCATCTTTGAAGATATCACAGGATTCTGCCTACATTCTTCCTTATGAACCTTATGAATTCAGGTCTGATATGAGGTCTTTAATCCATTTTGATCTGGACTTTTCTGCAAGGCATTAGAAAGAGGTTTGAGGGCTGGAGCAATAGCACAGCGGGTAGGGTGTTTGCATTGCACGCAGCTGACCCGGGTTTGATTCCCGGCATCCCATATGGTCCCCTGAGCATCTCCTGGGGTGATTTCTGAGTGCAGAGCCAGGAGTAACCCCTGTACATCGCCAGGTGTGACCCAAAAGGCAAATAAATAAATACTTTCTTTAAAAAAAAAGAGGTCTGAGTTCAGTTTTTCCATGTAGCTGCCCAGTTTTCTCAGCACCACTTGTTGAAGAGGTTTTTCTTGTTCCATTTCATATTTCTTTCTCCTTTACCAAAAAGTAGGTGATCATATATTTATGGGTCGGTGCCAACAGACTAATATTCAAGTCTGTTCAGTTGATCTGTAGGTCTGTCTTTACTGCAATAGCATGCTGTTTTAATTACTACCTCTTTGTAGTACAGATTGAAGTTGGGTAATCTGATGTCTCCCATCTTCTTTTTCTCAAGGATTGCTTTAGCTATTTAAAGGTCTTCACAGTATTTTTGTTATGCTACTCCCATGCAGTTTACATCTAAGTTGTAGGGTCATTTTCCCTTTTTAATTTGAAGTAAGCTAGTCTCAAGTTTACTTGGAAGATCTAATTTTATGTACTTTATACATCTTACTACTTCTGAATGGTGTTTCTTTGACTTTCATATGAGCATTTAGTATTTCCTGCTGAACTAGTTTAGTGGCAATGAGTTTCTCTAGTTGTTTATCTGAAACACTTTGTCACTTTTTCAAATATGAGTAATAACCTAGTTAGAGGATTTTTGTTTGGAAGTGTTTTTTATTCAAATCTCCCCCCCCCTTTTTATTGATTCACTGTGAGGCACAGTAACAGAGCCATCATGTTTGAGCTTCGATCATACAATCATCAAACACCCATCCTTTCATGAGTGCATGTTTTCCATCACCAAAGTCCCCAGTATCCCTCCACCCCACCCTATTCCATACCTACCCCTGCCTGTGTGGGAGACTTGCACAATACTCTTTCTCTACTTTGGTTACCTCTGATAGTTGAGCTCAATCCCACCACCACTCATACCTGCTGAAAATGCAATGCTAGGCAATGTGTTTTGTATTGCTTGTTATGGATACAATATAATGTTGCGTGGCTGCAAGAGCAGCTATGCGCTTTAGGAATTCTAAAATTTTAATAATTAGGGTCTGGAGAGATCACTGCAGCAAGTTGCTTGGTTCTGAGATTCATTTGTGTGTCTCTGGCTCATGGCCCTTTGGGAGCTTAAGTAGACAGTGGCCATGTGTGGTCAGCATCTCAGAGTCCCATCAGGGTGGAGGGTGTTCAAATATTTCAAAAGACCATGCTGTTTCCTTCTGTCTCACAGTTTGGGTCATAGATCTGCCATGAGTCTTGTGAGTTCATTTATAAGTGAGTCTCTGCTTTTCTCTTGTGGCTTTTAGGAGTGTATTTCTCTGTTTGGTTCTTGACATCTGATTTGTGTGTCTTATAGTTCTTTTGTTTGATTTCTTTTGAGGACTACTTTTCATTCTTAGATTTGAGCATATATCTCCACCCTCAAATTAGGGAAACTCTTGTGTATTATTTCTTCAAGCAATAATTCTCATTTCTCTCTTTCCTCTCCTTCCACTATACCTATGATACAAATATTGTTCCTTTTGATGCTGTTCATAGATTTCATAATTTTATTTTTATTTTGTTTTTCTTTATCCTGTTCTTTTGGATATTTTCCTTTACCTTATCATAGATTCAGTCTTCAATTTCTTTCTGCAGTTGAGTCTTGCTGCTATGTTCTTGGGGCCTTCATAGCAATGCTTGGGGAGACCTAGGGGCCATCCTGGCTATACCTGGTAGCATAGGCCTCACAGTTCAGTGCTAGGGCCTGGCCATGTGTGTTCATTGCATTCATGGTGCTGAGGACCATCAGGATGACACCTTATGGAGTACAGTAGATTGGGGGTTGCGATGCAATGTCAGGGATCAAGCCCGTGGTCTTTTAAATTTCAAGGCATAAATTCTACCATTTAGCTATCCTCCCACATCCCACTATTGTGTTCAACAACTATATTATTTATTGTAGTAATTTGTTTGGAATTTCCTCATATTTTCTTTCTTAGTTTCTCTGCCCTTATTAAAGTACTCTTCCATTAATTTTTTCATTTCAGTGAGTATTGATAGTATTGTTGTTTGAAAATATTCTTTGGGACATTATAAAAATTGTGTTGCACTGAGATTCTTTCTGGGCTTTTCTTTTCATGCAGCAATGTGGGTGGATTCTTCATTTCCTTATTGTGTCTGGTGCTCTGTGAATAGTAGGTGAGTAAGTCTACTTACAGATGGATTGGGTTGCACTGGTTCACAGTTGCTAATCTGAGACCTTATGGTTATTAATTTGTGTACACCTGGATATGTACTGGGAATCTGCAGTTACATATGCCCTGTAGCAACTACACACTAAGGTTTAGAGGTCCTGGACTCTAAACCACAGCTAATGGTGTCTGGCAGCAAATATGATATCAAACTCCAGCTGGCCTGTGCATCAGCTATGGTCACTAGTTTTTCAGCAAGCTGACCTCCACAGTTTCAAGGGCATTGCATGTGCTAATAACTGGCAGCAGTTTCAGTGCTAAAGTTCATAAGACTTGGGTGGTAACCTGTGGTGTGACATTGCAAATCTTTGAGAAAGCCCAAGGACTAAAGTTCAGCAGGTATGTGCTGCCACCAGATGTATGAAATGCACACATGTCCTAGTGTACTGGGTGCCATATTTCAGCAGTCTGAATGGTGATCAGGTCATACTTGCACGGTGTTACTTTGCAATAGTCAGCGTAAAGGCAGAGTGGGCATATTGGGCTGCCTGGAGTACCTTTGTGCCAATCTCCAAGGTCCTGTGCAGCAGTGACAGGGAGTTTGGGCTTGTGAGTGTGCCAGCTATATCCTATGTACCAAGTTTTCCCAGCGGTTGGTGGCTGAGGTTCTGATCACAAATGCCCAACGGCACCTGAGCACCTATATTGAGAGAGCCTGAAAGGAGTTAGAAGCTCTGGACCACAAAAACCTGGAAGTCCCAAGTCTGTGTGTGGAAACAATAACTTGTGAGTTGGGGGTGGACCTGACTTATAAGGCAGCTAAAGCCTAGGTCAGCATCTGATATCTAGGGCTGAGTGCACAGCAGGTGAGAACTAACTTGGCATCCTGGTATGCTTTGAGAGGCATGACAAACTCTCTACCAGAGTGTGTGGGGTGGAAGGGGCTGTTGGTTCTGCTAATAAAGTTTTACATAGCTGTAAGTTTGCTCTGTTACTGACTTAGGATGGGTGGGACCCAATTCCAGAATGGCATTTCCCACTCATCTTGGCAGGTACTGAGATGATGACCACAGCTGACTCCAATCCTTGTACCCAGCTCACAGTCTCTTGCAACATCTCCCATTCACATGTTGCAATGATAGAAGTGAGTAAGTGGGGAGATAGGGAATTAGCATGAAAACCCTCTTCCTTTCTCCTCGAAACAGTGTTCAGTGCCTTAGAAGCTTGGGAAGGAACCTTCCTTCCCATATGGTGTCCACACTGCATGCCTATCCTTTGCAGTGGTTCTTTTTCTACAAGTTCTTTTTCCACTCTCCTCTTTGAGAGTAGAGTACTACTACTACTCTAGTAGAGTACTACTCTCCTCTCCATCCCAGCTGGAGACAAGATTCTCAGGCCATATTCTGTGATCCTTAGATTTTGGTGTAAAATAGTGTCACTTTTGGAACAAGAGTGAGTAGGGTCCTTGCCTTGTATGAACTGACCCAGGTACAATCCCTGACATCACATATCATCCCAAAGGACCTGTCAGGAATGTTCCCTGAGTATAGAGCCAGGAGTAAGCCCTGAACACAGCCCAAAAAATTAGTGTAGGTTTTTCAAGGGAATGCTGACAAATTGTCTATCATTAGCCACTGGGTCTATCTTCTAAGTTCTTAAATACTCTAATATCTCAGGTGATAGTGTCTTTTTAACTCTGGTAGACTTCTGAATTGGACTTGTTATCACCAGTTTATATAATAGAGTTAGAATAGTGTTCAAGAGGGCTAAGGTGCCTCCAGCAAGTCAACCTGTACCGGTGGGACAAGTGCATCAGCAGCCCGATAATGCCTTCAGGCCTCCTGATATCCCAAAATTGCAGCTGTACCTCTGGCTGGACCCCCATAACTTGGGACCAAGTTTACCAAGAAATTAAATGACCAAAATTTGGTATGTGGGAGCCATGTCCACAAACCATGTTTTGCTCAACTATACAAGCTCATTTATCAGCCTTATTTCAGAGACCCATAAGAGATCAAAAGCCACAATTAATCTCCGACCTGCACATGGCTGAATAGACAGGGGTAAATAGGAAGGAGGCAGGTCAGCCTGGAGCCAACCCAAGCAGAGCCGTCGGCAGCCACTTGCTTCCACAATCCAAAATCACTGCTAAACCCTCGACCTGACTCCACTGTTTCAGGACAGACCTCACGAAGATATAATCTGCTGAAACTTATGGTATGCGGGTTTTGTGACTGAAATCTCCAGGCTTTCTCAGTGTTGGGATGGGCTACTGCCCCCCCCCCCATTCCCAATATTCCTGGAAGCACTGGCAGTCACTCCCACAAACCAACTCCAGCGCCACCATGTAAGTTCTACTACCGACCTTGCTTCAAAGACCCATAAATAAATCTTGAAAGAGATAAAAAGCTGCAGTTCATCATGGACCCACGCAAGGCTGAATGGACCAGGGTAAATCAGAGGGGGTGGGTCAACCTGGTTGCTTGCTCCCACAATCCAAAATCACCGCCATATTCCTGGCCTGACTCCACCATCTCAGGACAGACTTCAGTAAGACATAATCTGCTGAAAATTCTGGTATGTGGGTTTTGTGACTGAAATCTCCAGGTTTTCTCGGGGTCAGGATGGGCTACCACCCCCTACCTCCCTGTATTTTTTTTTTTTTTGCTTTTTTGGGTCACACCCGGCAATGCACAGGGGTCACTCCTGGCTCATGCACTCAGGAATTACCCCTGGCGGTGCTCAGGGGACCATATGGGATGCTGGGATTCCAACCCGGGTCGGCCGCGTGCAAGGCAAACGCCCTACCCGCTGTGCTATCGCTCCAGCCCGCCTCCCTGTCCTTTTGGAAGCCTCAACAGTCACATCCACACCCCAAGGCTGCCACCCAGTTAAAAAACTACTCCAGCCTTACTGTCCTGATAAAAATGCCAAATGTCCTGAACAAACACCATGGTCTCTTAGTACCTGTACTGCAAACCATAATGCACAGAAGGAAAAGTAGAGAGCGAGTTAGAAGGAAAGTGTCTGCTGTGTATTCACGAAGTGACTAGGGAACCCTGTGGCCCTCTCTTGCTACCGCTCTCTCAGTGGTCTCAGGCCATTTCCCCATCTAGGACAGTGGATCCCATCCCGTGGGCCCACGAAGGAGGAAACAAGGGTCAGGCTGGTTGGTGAGTTGCCATTTATTCCATTCTCCCCACGTGCCTGTTCCAGTCTTGCTAAGTTCCCCATTCTAGTCTCACACTGCCCCTTATTCCCGTCTCCTGTCTCTCCCGATCATATCTTCATGCTCCATCTCGCAGCCTTGTTTCTCTCATCTCTCACCAACTCTCCGCATTGGGGATAGCCACCACACCCCATCTAATCATAGCCCACTACTTAGGGGTGTTTCTCCTCTCCTTAGTCCAATAATTTAATTAGCATCTTAATTCTAATTCTACTTCTTAATATTAGTTATTTTGTGTGGACACAGTAAGAGATACATTAAGCTTGTAGGGTGACTCTCCTGGGGACATCTCGTTATAGATATCAGACTACAGTGCTCAGGACCCTAGCAGGGTCCTAATCCAGTTATTACTTTTTAGATCATGACAAAATTTGTCCATGACCGTGCTTTTAACTTATAGTTAAGTATGGTGGCGCTTTGTCCTGGCCCATTTCTATGCCAGGGTAGCTCACAGCTTGCCCTGGGTCCATCCAGTCCCTCATCGGGACCCTGCTTTTGGGGTGCTATGTAGTAAGGGCAACTGAGGCTTAAGTCGAGAGAAAAGATGGAGTGAATATAATTAACTCCCAAGTTACAAAAGCATAGCATTAACTGTCCACTTGTATCTATACAAAAAGGACTTTGCTTTGAATTAACTATGCAAAGGACTTAGGAGAAGAGAAAATATTTACATATTAACAGAGTCTGATTAGAAGATTAAGATGATTGACTGATTGGGGAAACAGAGCACAAAAAAAAGAGATTACAAATAAACACAGAGGAATGGGAGTACTGTGATGGGAGTAATCCAATAAAACTAAGCTCCCTGTGGCAAGGCAGAAAGGACAAACCAAGGTTATTCTACATCTCCCCCTTTCCTTTTACAAAAACACAAAATTTGAAATAGAGGAACAATTCCAATCACAAAACAGTCTCATTTGTTGTATTAAAACTTCAACCCGCCCCTGAACCCAGAGCAGTGCTTGTAAAGTGTCCAGTTGTCCTGCACTGTCCATGGGTGATGAGAGTCATTTAATCCTGTTTTGTTTGGATCAAATTTGAAGTGTTGTTTCTGCACCAGCAGCATAGTGGTCACAGCAATGAATTCCAGGGAGCAGCTATTAGGTGTCCGATAAACTTCAGATCACTGGATCAGGCAGGGAGCACTGGAGAAGGAGCATCACAACTTCAGCAGGGGAATGCAGCCATTCTCTGATCAGGTTCACCAGCAGTCCTAGATGTGCAACCTAGCTTATGTTTGAGAAAAAAAAAAACACTTCTTTAAAGTTACCAGAGGCTTTGACCATTGGGGTTTGGTCTCCCTGCCTGAGAGTAGAGAAAGAGACAGAGGGAAGCGCCAATACAAATCAATATCCTAGAGAGAATTGAAAAGGTGTTCCTGTTAAAAGTCATTCCTTCCCCCTTCAGTAACTGAGACACCTGTGAATTCCAAGCAAAGGGTTAAAGTAAGGAATTGTTAGCCCAAAATACGGGGTCCAATAAGCAACCCATAAAAGAGAGGTATAAGAAATGTACTTAGTGTGACCTCATAATACGTTAAAGGAGCAAGATCTTTGCTGCAGGTCCTCTGACGCTGACTCTTCTTTCCTTGTGACATCCAGCTGAAACCAGTTTGGTGATGGTTCAGGGCTGGAATTTGGAGAGTTGTGAGACTCTGAGGGTCTGAGAGCCAACTCAGGTGGATGAATTCAACTCCTGACGAGATGCAACAGGACCCAAAGTTTCTCAGTTGGGTTAATCATCTGTTGAAACAAAAGCATAGCCTTTTCCTCAAATGAGGAGTTTCCCTTCTACCCATTATTTGTTGATTTTAATCCAAATAGGAGAACTAATAGTTTTCTGAGCTTGTGAACCTTCCTGAAAATGCCTCTCAGCTGCTGTATAGAGCTCTCCTTGAGGTAAATTTAAAAAACTTAAACAATGTAATGAAATCTGATGAGTAATAAAAACAGGTTCAGAGCGCTTTTGTAGAGGAGCTAGTAGGTGCTGAAGGAATTGTTGAGCTATAAGATTGGGGGCATCTAGAGACGCCATCACAATACCAGGGAAGCAGTCAACAAACTAAGCTGAGTCCAAGACTATATTAGCAAGCCCTGGCACAGGGGTGAATGAAGAAACCAATGTGACGAGTTACAGTCTTCATTGGAAGCTCTTTCCTGATATCATCATCATCATCATCATCATCATCATCATCATCATTATCATCCCGTTGATCGTTGATTTTCTCGAGCAGTCTCAGTAATGTCTCCATTCATCCTAGGCCTGAGATTTTAGAAGCCTCTCTTTACTCATTTACAACAGTGCCACATTCGAGGCTCTTTCAGGGTCAAGGGAATGAGACCCATCATTGTTACCATTTTTGGCAGATGAATACGCCACAGGGAACTTGCCAGGCTCTCCCCTGCGGGCAAGAAACTCTCGATAGCTTGCCAGGTTCTCCAAAAGGGAGACCTAGACTTCTGGGAGCTTGGTTTTATAGTCTCTGATGTTGGCCGTTGATGGGATTTCATGGCGCTGGGGGCAGTTTCTGGGTGTCACCGCCTAGCTACTGGAAAATGATGATAATAATAATATCATACTAGAAAAATCCAGAACCAGAATTCAACCCTGTCATCTGATTTCTACGACCACTCTTAAAACTCATCATCATCATTATCATCATCATCCCGTTGATCATCGATTTTCTCGAGAGGTCTCAGTAACGCCTCCATTCGTTCTAGCCCTGAGATTTTAGAAGCCTCTCTTTACTCGTCCTTCCCAACAGTGCCACATTGGAGGCTCTTTCAGGGTCAGGGGAATGAAACCCATCATTGTTACTGGTTTTGGCAGATGAATACGCCATGAGGAATTTGCCAGGCTCTGCCGTGCAGGCAGGAAACTCTTGGTAGCTTGCCAGATTCACCAAGAGGGAGAAGTAGGCTATAACATATCAGAAATAACCTGCTTTATAACCATACACACACAAAGCAGAAGTATCCTAGTGACAATACCTCCTGCCCCTCACCAGACTCAGTATCTGTATTGGCTGAGTTGGTGAGCACCCAGGAATGAGGCATCTCTGTGCCTCCTGGGTCAATGAGCAATTGCCGAGTAGGAGAATAACCACATACCCATTGGCCCTGATCTTGTGTCTGTACCGCATAGACCTCAACAGCCTTCATCTCTGCCTTATGTTAACAGAACCAACATAAGGGACACACTTTCAAGTACCCTATTTTGACTTCCTTTTCCTTAATGGGTCTGGCAGTCCTCACTAGCATTTTCAAAGGCCAATTGTTTCAACAAATGTCCCTGAGTTTCCTTACCCTTAACTTGACTTTCAATGGCTTCCATCAATCTCCCTATGAAGTCAAGGCAGAAAGGACAAACCAATGTTATCCTACAGACTCCCATAGAGGGAGGCTGGGGGGTGAGGACTGGAGTTTTGGGGGATAGTGGTAGGGAAACTATCATGTAGGGAAATGTAGGGAAACTAACATTGATGATAGGAAATTTACACAGACACTGGTGAAGGGATGGGTGCTGGATTATTGTATGACTGAAACCTAATTATGAACAGTTTTGAAATGGTCTAACTCACGGATACTTAAAAAGTTTTTTAGAAAGTAATGAGTCATGCTCACTTTAATCAGTTTAATCAATGGCTGAATAAATAGCAGTACTCCTACATTTTTTTAAAAAGAAAAAAACCCACAGCCCCCCAGCTACTTATTAATCTCCTTGACAGCCATGATCCCAGAGACACACAAAAGAATCTCAGAACTGAGTGGCTCTTGGCAGAAATCTCTCCAGACCCTAATTATTAAAATTTTAGAATTCCAAGACAGTGTGGCTACTCTCATGGCTGTTTAACATCTTATGCTACTCCTAACCAGCAATACAAAAATTGTCTAACGTTGCCTCTTCAGCAGGTCTGAGTGTTGGGGGAAAATTCCAAATAATAATGGTGGGACTGGTGTCAAAATATTGAATGTAATCAAAGTAGAGAGAGAGTAATGTGTAAATTATCTGCCACACAGACAGGGGTAGGGGTGGGATGGGGGGCATTCTGGTGTTTTTAATGGTGGAAAATGTGCAGTGGTGAAGGGATGGGTGTTTGATCACTGTATGACCGAGTCTCAAACATGAAATCTTTGTAACTGTTCTCATGGTAATTCAATAAATTTTAAAACTAATTAAAAAAAAACAACAAAAATCAATAGTGTTCAAGATTCTTGTATTGATGAAAAAGTCACTGCACACCACTGCCTGTGACCTTCCCCTTCAATGCCTATCATCTCCAGCCAATGTTCCTGTACTCCCACTACTCTCCCTATAGATTATTAAAATTATGGATTTAGGGGCTGGAGTGATAGCACAGTGGGTAGGGTGTTTGCATTGCACGCGGCTGACCTGGGTTCGATTCCCAGCATCCCATGTGGTCCCCCCACCACCGCCAGGAGTGATTCTAAGTTCAGAGCCAGGAGTAACCACTGAGCATCGCCAGGTGTGACCCAATAAGCAAAAAAAAAAACCAAAAACAAACAAACAAAATTATGGATTTAGTGCTCACTGCTTCCTCCCTTAGCACCACCTATGTTTTTATTTCTTTGGCCATCTATTTATTTTTCTCACCTATCCCCTAACCTGGAAATCTGAGGCCTGTATTCTAGAATCCAAGATTTACTATTAATGAATCACTGTATCACTGTCATCCCGTTGATCATCGATTTTCTCGAACGGACCCAGTAACGTCTACATTCATCCTAGTCCTGAGATTTTAGCAGCATCTCTTTACTCTTCCAAACTCGTCCTTCCAAACTATTAATGAATACTGTCCTTAATTTTTTAAAATTTTTTAAATGATGGTACCATGATTTAAGAAGTTGTTGAGTCTCATTTAATGTTCCAACACAAGTTCTACCACTAATATCAACATCCCTTCACCAATGTGTCCAGTCTCCCTCACAGACACCAGCCTGTCTTCTTACTAGTCAGTGCTGCAACATTGTAGTTTAGGTCTCATGCTTATATTGTTGGCTCTGAGGTTTGGAATGTATACCACACCTCTATACCGCCCATGTATCTGAGGCCCCTGGCCCCTGGCCCTGTTACCATCTGTTCACTTCTTCTTTATGCCCACCAGCCTCAATTTATCTTTTTCCTTGTCCTTATTTATGTAATCAAGGGTCAAGGATAATAGAGAATCCTTTAATACCTTGCATTTCTTTGATTTGTTATTCTACATACTGTAGATTGTATAATCAAAAAATAAATCAATTGTAATCAAAAAAAGAAAGGCCTCGGTGGCTCTCTCACTGGCTGTGTTCAGTGGACTCGCACTGCTCCCCCCGCCCCGGGGAGGCCAATGAGACGGATGAAGTAGGAAATGAGGGCCAAGCTGGTTGATGTCAGTTGCAGTTAATTCCAATCTCCTCTCCATTCTCTTCTGATTCTCCTTCTGCTTCTCTCTCCCGATCCCCCTCATCCACCTCTTGGATCCTGTTCCTTCATACTTCTCCTTCCTGCTTCTGCCTCCCCATTCTACTTCATTTTCCTTCTGGCTCCCCCAACCCACTCTTAGTCTTAGTTAAATCCCAAAGCATGAGGGGTTGGGGCTTACACATAGGTGTGATCGTACAATCAACAGAGGTAAAGTCCTTCCTTCAGGGGAAGCTTCTTCTAGGACAGATTTTCATTCAGCAGACGACCCACCCAAGTGCGGAATCTCATGGGTGTGTTTCTCCTCTCCTTGTCCAACAAACATATAAACATTCATAATATCAATCATTTTGTATGGACACAGTATGAGATATATTAAACTTATAAGATTGCTGTCCTGGGACCATCACACTATTGATCTCAGACTACATTGCTCAGGCCACGATTAGTCTTTCCTAACCTGAGCAGGATCCTAATCTCGTCATTACCTTTTAGATCATGGAAGAATTTGCCCATGACCATGCTCTTAACATAGTTGAGTATTGTGGCACTTTGGCCTGGCCCATTTCGATGCCAGGGTAGCTCACAGTTTGCCCGGGATACATTCAGTCCCTCGTCAGGACGCTGCTTTTGGAGTGCTAGGAAGTAAGGGCAACTGAGGCTTAAGTTGAGGAAGCAGATGCCACGGAGTGAATATTATTTGGAGTCAATTAACTTCCAAGTTACAAAAGCATAGTATTGTCTTCCTGTGGTCATACAAAAGGGCATTGCTTTAAAGTAAACTATGCAAAAAGACATAAGAGAAGGAGAAAAGCAACATTTCACTCATGAATACAAGTCAAGTGTCCTTAGAAGAATCTTAACTTACAAGTTAATAGCGTCTAATTAGGGGGAAAAGGTGGTAGATCAGTTAGGGAGAAGAGCACAGAGAAGTTTACAGATAAGCATGGAAGAATGGGAGTGACTTGGGAGCACTGTAATTGGTGTAACCTGATAACTGTAAGCTCCCTGTGACAAGGGAGAAAGGACAAACCAATGTTATCCTATAGCAGATAAGTGAGGTCATCTGGAAATTTTTCTTCTTCTGACTTCACTTAATATGACATCATATCCTTCAGTTACATCCAAGTTGCAGTGATCTTATCATTCCTTGTGACTGCATATGTCAATCTATCTATATATCTATTTATCTATCTATAAATCATACCTTTATTTTCCACTTATCAGTTCGACTGAAGGATTTGAGTTATTGTTACGCTGTTTAACATTATCACCTCATCTGTTGTAGATTGATTTCTTATCCAAACTATTATGCTATATTTTTCAATGAATAATGGTGTCCCCATGTTCTTTTGAATGAATATTTCTGTGTACTGGGGTAGATACCAAGAAGTTGAATCACTGAATCATTTGACAGCTCTATTCTTAGTTTCCTTAGAAATCACCATACTGTTTTGTAAAGGGGTTGAAATATATTACATTTATAGCAACAATGGATGAGACTTCCTTTTTCACCATATCCCCACCAATATAGATTTTTCTCACTTTGGTTTTATTTTTTAATTTTTTTTGTATTTTTTGCAATTCTCACTGGTGTAAGACAGCTCATTGTTGTTGATTTGGATTTCCCTGATAAGTAATGAGCACTTTTCCACATGCCTACAACACTGATAAACCAAGAGTAGTCCACCAGATTAAATGGGATATAAGATAGAAGGTAACCAATCTCTATTAACAAAACATAAAAACAGAAGGCCTAATCTGAACAACATCTTAGTAATTTCTTATACAAGGGATTAATATCTACATGGCAAAATACAACAATTTGCAATAATTTTCTTCTAAGGAAGCATTTATTTTATCATGTTAGCAAATTATTGATAACAAGCATTATAAAATCAATTATTGAGGGACTGCTATGGGGCCAGGCTTGAGGAGTAGTTGGGAAAATTGGAGACAATTGTGGAGGGAAGGTCTAATAGTGGTGGGATTTTTTTGTTGGAATATTGAATGCCTATAACACATCATCATGAAAAATTTTGTAAACCACGATACTTATATAAAGTATAGGAGAAAAATTTACATTTGTAGATCTTAGATATTCCATGTAAACTCCAAAATCTATTAGCACAGAATTGCTTTAAAAGTTTTATTAATTACAGGTAAAACAGATTATAATAATTACAAATTATTACCATAATGAGATCCAAGTATAAAATAAAATTTAATGCTAAAATTTAATGTACTTTTTGAATAAAAGAGAATGATGCTGGCCGTGGGTTTGTTATTGATGGCCATTACTCTCTTGTGGAAGATTCCTTCCAACCTGATTTTATTGAAATTTTTCTTCTATCACAAATGGATGTTGCATTTTGTCAATAGTTTTCTCTACATCAATTGATATGATCATATCATTTCTATCATTCTTTGTATTGCTGTGGTATATATTATGTTAATTGATTTGATATGTCAAATCATCATTGCATCCATGGAATGAGTCCCACTTGATTGTGGTATATGATATTTTTCATATGCTTTTGGATTGGGTTTGCTAAGATTTTGTTGAGGACTTTTGCATCAATATTTATCAAGTAAATTGGTCTGTTTTTTTTTTTCAAAAATATCTCTATCTGCTTTGGATATTAGTATAATGTTGGCTTTATAAAAGCTGTTAGGAAGAATTACTGTTTTTTCAATATTTTGGAAAAGCTTGAGAAGTAAACCTATTAAGTCTTCTCTGAAGACTTGACAGAATTCACCAGTTAACCCATCTAGACTACGGTTTTGTTCTTGGTGAGATCATTTTTAAACCTTTTAAACTTGATGGAGGGTCTGTGATTTACAATACTGTTAATGATGGTTTTCTGTGTACATTATTCCAATACTACAGCAATGTACCAGTCGCCCTCCCCTGACCTCCCTCTCTTCCAAACTCCCTTCAAGTGTGTGGATCAATTCTCCCATTATGTTGTCTTTGGCTCTTTGTTACTACCTTGCTTTGTATCTGGGAGATTCTTTTTTAATTAATTAATTACATTTTTCTTGTTATAGCACCATGTTTACAAAGTTATTAACAGTTGAGTTTTAGACATAATGCTCCAGCATGATCCCTCTATCAGTGTCAACTTCCCATCACCGATGTCCCCAGGTTCCTTAGTCAGACCTTGAGCACCTCCAGATGTGGCCCAAAAACCCAAACCAAAGGAGAAAGAAAGAAAAGGGGAGGGGGCAGAGAGTAGTACAGCAGGGAAGGTACAAATGATCAACTTGGGTTTGATCCTCAGTACCTTATACCTCAAGCGTCTCTGAGCACAGAGGCAGGAGTAATCCCTGGGTGTGGTCAAAAACACCACTGGGAGTGGTCCAAAAACAAAACAAAAAGAAGTGGGGGGGCACCAGGAATACCAGAAAATAACAAGGTAGATGACATATTTCAATTTTATTTTATTTTTCTATTAGTTTTTTGGCCACACCCAAAATGCTCAGGGCTTTCTCCTGGCTTTATGATCACGGATCACTTTTGGCTGGGCTCAGGATCATACATATGTGGGGTGTGGCGGACCATATGTAAGGTTGGGTCAAACTCAGGTCTGATGTATGCAAGGCAAGCTCCTTACCCACACTGTGCTGTCTCTGTGCTACAGGCTTAAAATTTTTGAGGCCCTGAGTTTTAATTTCCAGCACTGCATAGTCTCTATCCCACTCCTCCCACACAGCATAGTCCAGTGTGGCTCCAGAAATCTCTCATTGATTAGACCATGGAATCTCAAACATATCACCTCCAGGTGGAACCCCTATGTTTATTTACTTAATTTTATAAGATTATTCACAATAATTTATTAGTCAATATTCCAACACCAATCCTACCAGCATTATACCTTTCCACCATCAATATTTCAAATTTTCCCATCACCACTCAAGCCTGTCTCAAAGGCAGATTCTAAATAATTTATTTTGCATTGCTTGTTATGAGTAGTTTGTTAGAAATGATCCAAAAACGGTTTCCTTAGAGGAAAGTGTGTGAAGATTGTTGTGTTTCAGTAGATAAAATAAGTAATCTAGGTGAGAACAAACATTATGAGATTGCAAAGAAATATGCTGAGGATTTGGTACTCTACTTAACACCACTAAGTGGAGGTAAAGGTGTAGGTAGTTTGAATCAGAGTGCACTGAGCTATCTAATGCAAAGGAAATTGATGAAACTGGTGGAGGAAGAAGGTCATGTAAGGCCATGCAAGCAGCCCATTCCCTTGAAGAAAGAACTGTAATAGAACTCATATTTCAGCACCAGAATCCTCAGCAGTTGTTTGTCAGCCTATGGGCTGCTGTCAGGGTTTGAGGATGCCAGTTTCTAGGCCAGGTAGTCGATCTTTCTCTTACCTTCCTTATTGTTCATTAAAATGCAGTGGAAGGAGCTTATCTTGCAAGACTGTTACTGTTCTGCTACTGGAATCACCCTGTCCACTTCACACATTTCTGGCATGCCATTCATTCTCCTGTGGCAGAAAGCATGCTCAGTTGTCAGGCCACTGTGATGAAGAATTGTTAAGAATGCCTGGGTTCTGATTCACCTCACATTCTGGGACATGTTAGCAACAGCAATGTTGGATCTTGTTTAGCCCGTTATAGGAATACCCATGATAGATATACTTTTATTCATTTGTACCATTTTTCAAAAATAAAACAGGTGGGTAATTTCTCCCTTTTAACTTGTAAAACAATTTGCTAAATGAAATGAAACGTGATTTTTTTAGATTTCCACCGAACTACAAAAATATCAACTGGATTTGACCCCGAGCCTGAAAGTTGTATAATATGAGAAATGGGGCTCAGAAGCGGAAACCACATTTCTTGACATATTTTGTTTTATTTTTTTTGCGTTGTTGTTCAGCAGGTCGTATAAGCTCTAGGTGATTTTCAGAGTTATTCTTCCATCCTCATGGGGTTGTGTGAACTTGTACAGGCTGAATTTTCTTATCTGTGAACTGAGGCTACCTACCAGAAATTGAGGCTACCTACCAAAATCAGAAATTATAAATATTATGTAACTGAAATGGCCACATTACTGTTACTGCTATAGTGGTTTCCTAAGAAAGGGTAGCTGTGTACTATTTTTTAAAGAAGATACTTTAACTTGCCTCAATGTTCAAAACATACTTTTGAAATATCTTCAGGCCCCATTGTGTAATCTTAGCACTCTGGACTTGGGAATACTTTGATGTCTCCCAACCACATAATTCTGTTCGGAGTCACGGATATCATTTTCTTATGTTTTAAGAGATATTTTGTGCATTTAAAAGGAAAATGTGTATTTATATCCTTTACTTCCTTAGAAACTATACTATTCATCATTTTTTATCATTTTTATCATCATTCTTTTATCATTTTTAAAAACTTGTTCATGTGAGTTAAATTTAAAATGTTTTCAAGCGGTGGGCTGTATTAATATAGGCATAATTGTGCATTTGTGTGTGATTTGAGACTGACTTAGCGACTTCCACATAGACCTGTACTGCTTCAACCAACCCTAATCTTTTAGACTGGAAATTTACTCAAATAGAAGGCGGTTCTGGCACCCGCGCAAGTGCAGGGCTCGGGCTCCGGGTACGGATGCAGGTGGGCTCAGCTGTGCACGCGGGCAGACCGCTGCCCAGCCAGATGCCCACTCGCATCCGGAAGACGAGCGGAGAACCGGGTTTCCCGCGCGGGTCGGGAAGGGCGCCGCAGAGCCCGCGGGGCGGCCCAGTGGGCTCTCCGCAGACGCGAGCGCACCGACAACCTCAGTGGGCTCTTCTGAGGGCCAGAAGGGCGCTCAGGCAGACGGCGAAACCACGCCTCGCTCGGTGGGACGGGGGCGGAAGCACGGAGAAAAAAATTGGGTGAGCACCCCTTTAAACCGGGCGCGCGGGAAACGCCGGCTAACAGCTCCCGCAGGGCGGGCCCGGCGCGCGGCCCCGACCAACGCCCACCCCCCAGCCCCGCCCAACGCCCGTCCCGGCACCGCCCCTCCGGAGCTCCCCAATCCGGAGCCGCAGACCCCGCGCGCACCGCGGGCTTTCAAACACTTGTCAGGCCTCCGGGAAGGAAAAAATACAGGAACGGCGACCAATGGCTGGGCGGGATGGGCCCGCGCGCCGGCCTGGCACCGCCCCGCGCGGCCGGGGAGCTGCCCGGGCCGGCCATTGGCTCGCGCCACCTGTCACTCGCCGCGGCGGCCAGCGGGCAGCAGCCTCGCGGCGATTGGCTCCGCCCAGGCGCGAAATGTAACGCGGGAAAAGCCATAGCGGGGACCGCCGCGGCAGGTTGTATCCCGGGGCTCGGCGCCGCGCGTCCCGCTCTCCTGTCAACGACCAGCCTGGCCGGCCGCGCTCGCCGCCGCCGCAGGTCACCTCGGGGGAGCGCGGAAACAAGGGCGCCGCTCGCCCCGGCGCTGGCCGAGCCGCCGTGGCCCGCCGACGGCCGCGGCGCGGGGGGACTCCGGAGGACGCCCGCCGGCCATGAGCAGGCGGGACGCCTGAGGACGGCGACGCGGAGCGCGGCTGACCTGCGGGCTGCGAGCCCCGGCCGGGCGTAATCCGGGGCGCGAAGGCCCCATGGCGGACCGGCCGCCGCCGCCCGTCGTCTTCTGCCACGACTCCCCGAAGCGGGTGCTGGTGTCGGTCATCAGGAGTGCACCGCTGAAGCCCGCGTGCGGCGTCGGGGAGCCGGAGCCGCCGCCGCCGCTCGTCCCCACCAGCCCCGGCTTCAGCGACTTCATGGTGTACCCGTGGCGCTGGGGCGAGAATGCGCACAATGTGACGCTCAGCCCCGGGGTCGGGGGCGCCGCCGCCCCCCTGCCCACCGCCCGCGCCGAGCCCCCGGGGCTGCGCAGCCATGCCGCCCCACCCGCCGCCGCGGCCGGGGAGGACGAGGAGGAGGCGAGCAGCCCGGACAGCGGCCACAAGGTAAGGGGCGAGGAGCGCGGGCCCCGGGGCCGGTTAACGGCGCGACCCAGTGCCGGCGGCGCCCGCGGACGCGGCGGGCGGGGCGGGGCCGAGTTTAAAATGCGGCAGCGGCGGGCCGCGGCGGGGCGGGGCGCGCGTGACGTCACTGCCGCGCGCCAAAAGCGGTCCCGGGCGCGCGCGGCGGGCCCGCGGGCGAACCGGCACTCAGGCGCTGCCAGTGCTTCACCCGCCTGTGGTTCTGCTCGGTACTTCGGTCGCAGTGGGAGGAGGAGGTGAAAAGCTGTTGTCACCTCGAATAGCTCGCAGGCTGTTCTGGGACAGGGCGACCGTGGGTTCTGACCGCTTTGGGCGACGGGGACAGGGTCGCTGCTGGCAGCGGGAGTGCTGGGGCCGTGGGACATGCACTGATTCTAGCACCACCGAAAACATCTTGCTTGGGTCTAGGCTGACTGGGGTCCGTGTCCTTTTCTCTGCTGGATCCCTCGTGACTTCACTGCTTTATATTCTGTAAATGCTGAACAAAGGTGCTCAGTATTTCTGTCCTTAATGAAAGGTGCCAGTTAATACTCAGTGTCTGTTGTAGGTCAAGCAGCTTGCTACAGGTAAAACGTGTTAATCACCTAGACAACAAGCGTCTCAAAAGTCTGTTTTTTACCTAAAACATAGGTGCTTCATATTGTATATCGGTTTAATTGAGGGCTAAATATATAGCAAACCTTTTCTTTGTTTTTTTCACCTGGACCCAGAAGGAATATCCTCCTTGGGAACCTGGGTCTTAAGGCAGAGAGGAAAAATGAAAGACATGGGGGCAAGCATTTGCTTTTAAAAATCTGCTCAGAAATCACATATCATTTTAACTTTTGTTTTTCCCCAAAGCAAGTCAGTCATGTTGTCCTCATTGGGAACCCGAATCAAAATGTGCCAGTGAATATTTTTACAGTAATTATACGCATTGCCTTACCAAATGTTTGCAAATATTGTACATACACATTCTTAGAAGTATTTTCATTTAAAAAAACCTGAAACTAGATGCACTCCTTTCTTTCTCTAATCATTCTACTTTATTTCTAATTCCTTAACCACTTATGTTTTCTCATTCTAGCGAAATCTTGTAGCATTTGCCTTTTGGCCATTGTTTCTCTTCACTTTTGTAGCAAACCTGTGATTGCAGAAGTCACCTAAAAGCTATAGAAAGTATAATTTTTTTTAAGGCCCCAGTGATCTTCTGCCTTTTTACCAGTTCATGTAAATGAACAATGAAACTGCACAGTGTCTGTCGTGAAAGTAGACTAACACCTACTTTTTTTTTTTTAACACAATTCATCCTATTTAAGTTCCGGTTCCATGTTTGAGCTTGAGCTTTTCTTTCAAAGGGTGATTGATCAAAGGAAATTTTGCTTAAGCTTATTTTTATTATCAAGGATTTAGACCAGTGATTTTAAGCTTTTGGAAGGCTTTGGGGTTTTATATTGAGCAGTAAAAACATTTCCATTTTGGATATAGCTGTACATGTTTTTTTTAACTTACTTTCTCTTCCCCTTCCTTGTTGGAAATGTATTAATTTCTTCCTCACTTTTTGAATCTTTTTTCATAGGGGGTACCTTCCAGGAAGGGTCACTCCTGGCAGTGCTGGTCTGACAGTTCAAAATTTTGTCCTGACAATGCAGTGCTTTCAGGTGGGGGGTGGGAAGGAGAGGAGTGGGAGGGGGGCAGGCCACACCTAGTGGGAAGGCTGTAGTGTCTGGAAGTGAAATCCAGCTTCATGCCATCCTTCGTTTTTTGTTTTTTGTTTTAAATTTTATTTTACTGAATCTCGGTGAGATAGTTGCAAGCTTTCATGTTTGGGTTACAATCTCACAATGATCAAACACCCATCCCTCCACCAGTGCACATTCCCCAACAGCAATATCCCAGGTATACCCCCCTTTCCTACCCTCCCCCTGCCTCCATGGCAGACAATATTCCCTATACTCTCTACTTTTGGGCATTACATGCCATCCTTTGAGGTGTACCCCAGCTTTCTTCATTTTTGAAGGATTAAGTCATTGAATATAAAATGTTTTCCCATCAACACATCATCCCATTGCTTTCTGTAGTTTTTCCTGAGAAATTGAGCTTTTTGTTTTGTTTTGATTTGGTTTTGGACAGCAACCAACAGTGAGTGCTCAGGGCTTAGTCCTGACTCTGCTCAAGGTGAGCTCCTGCTGTCTCTGGGGGTCATATGGGGTGCCAGGTTGGCTGCATGCAAGGCAATTGCCTTACCCACTGTATTATTGCTCTGATCACTGAGAAATTGTTAATTTTGATAAATTCTCTTTTTCTGCTTCCAAGATTATCTACCTTGTCTTCCTTCCCTCGTCCCACCCCGCAGTACTCGATCCACCATGGCTGTGACCCTCAACCTGGGACCTTTCGGTGTTGGTACCTAGCTCTAGTCTGCTTCCGCAAGGCATGCACTCCAGTTCTGCAAGCTATCTCAGGCAGGCCTGCTTTGTTTTCTGACAACTTTATTCAATATGTTTTGCTGGGGTTTTTTTTCTCCTCCTTGAAGTTCATTGAACTTCTTGGAAAATATATTTGTGTGTAGTAAAACTTGCCAAGTTTGTGGTAATTATTTCTTCACATATTTTTGCTTTTCCCATTCGTCCCTTCAGCAGTTATGTAATGTGTATGTTGCTTTGCTTGATGCTCTAGTCTAAATGTTTTGCTGAAATCTTTCCATCCAAAGACAATGCTGTTGGGAAGCAAGATACTAGGATGATGCTTAGTTTGTTAGGTTGGAGCACTGGTGAATGGGGTTAGTGTCTTTACGAAAGAGGCTCTGGAGAGACTTGACCCCCCCCCCCCTTGCTGCATGATAAAAGCCAGACACTCATCTGATCATGTTGACACCTTTTATTTTTCCTTTTTGGGTCATACCTGGCGATACACAGGGGTTACTCCTGGCTCTGCACTCAGGGAATTACTCCTGGCAGTGCTTGGGGGACCATATGGGATGCTGGGAATTGAACCTGGGTTGGCAAACGCCCTACCCACTGTGCTATTGCTCCAGCTCCCATGTTGACACTTTGATCTTGACCTTGGCCTCCAGAAATGTGATAAGACATTATCTGTTTTATAAGCTATTCATGCTGTGATTTTCCCTGAAACAGTTCTTCAGGTAGCCCCCAGAAAAAAGCAAACAAATGAAGTTCTTTAAGACCTGCTCTGTTCTCCTTTGAGCAGGGAAGGGTTCCCACAGGGAGAATGAAGGCTGCTGCTTTCTGTCACTGCTCTTCAACCTTTCTATGCACTGTCCTACACTCTCTCTCAGACCGGCGGTCATGACCATGGTCAACCTCGAAACACTTTGCACCCACATCAGTTTGTTGCCCCATGGTTGAAGGCAAGATAAGTAGAACATGAAGCTGCCTCTCACGTGAAGGCTTGCTGTTTGCAGTATTGAGCTCTCTGTTTCTGAGAGTTATCTGTGGAAGGACAATCCTTTGGAATTACTGTTCTGTGATTTTCACTGATGTTACTCAAAGGTTTTAAAAGATCATTATAGCTCTTTTATGTATATATATATATATATACACATATATATATATACACACACACACATACACATTTAAATTACAAATACAATTTAATGAACAGTTTAGTCATTTTATTGGTATTTCTAAAAATTGTTAACAGGATGGAATCCGACGTGGCAGACCCAGAGCAGACACTGTTCGGGACTTAATAAGTGAAGGAGAGCATTCATCTAGCAGAATCCGTTGTAACATCTGTAACAGGGTGTTTCCGAGGGAAAAGTCACTCCAGGCTCACAAAAGGACTCACACAGGTAAGCTGAGCAATTTTAGAAGTGTCAACAGCGGAAGACTTAACAGAAAGCTGAGATTGTGAGCTCATCATTATTTTGGTTACCTTGTATTTCCCGATTCTGAAGTTTTGTTGTTTTCTGTTGTCAGTTTTGTATTGTTGGGGAAGGATGGTTTTCTGAACATGTACCAGGTAACTTCTGAAGTTATCACGGTAACTAATCTAATTGTTGCAGAAATGCTATTGGTGAATTTACCAATGTCCTACCTACTTAACCTGAGTTTTACTTGTGATGCTCTTAGTTGTCTGTATAATTGTTAAAAATGCTTGGCAATGGCTAAATTTTTAATTGGACGTCTGAAGTTCTTAGCATGTCATCAGAGTTTGGTCTGGCCATTGAATTAAGGTAAAGTGTAGTTTTCAGAATTAAATATCACTATAGCAATAATCCCAAAAGTGTAGATAATCAATAATTCTGAGATTACTGTATCTTTATTGTGTAGATAAATTATAGAGTCCAAAGTTAGTATGTTAGAGAATTCATTACTGTTCTTTAAGTCATGCTGAAATAACTGGCTTATATTGTTGATACGAGAATACTCTTCTCAAGAAATAGTAAGTTTATGATGAAACAGTGTTTTAGGGAATTAACCCAGGATAACTCCTGGTATCTGGTAGCCCTTGTTCTGATGGTGTTGGCCTGACAGATTTGTATCTTGGGTCCAAAATTGCTGAGTTGTTGGGACCACCAGGACCCCACCCTGCAGTGCTCATGGCTGCAGGGACCATACTTCACAATGTATGGAGAGCTATGCAATGCTGAGGGTTGAAAGTCAGAGCCTCATGCATGCCAGGTTTGTACTCCAGCTCTTAAGTAGTTTGTGACGACTTTCTTTATCTTGTACTGTCTTATATGGAACTTGAATGGAGGCATCATGCTTAGTGTATAAAATGGCCCTAATAGAGACAGCAGGACAGTGAATCAGTGAAGGGATGGAGTATTAAGCATCAAGCTCAGTGTATGAAGGTTCCTGATACAGAGACAACAGGACACTGAGTTGGTGAAGGGGAACATGCAGTGGGGAGTTTAACTGAAAACCTATAGGATTGGGAGAGCAGAGAAAGTATTTTCGATGCATTGCCTGCCTCGAGGCTGGACTGAATCTCCAGGAGGGTAGTAAGATGAACACTGCCCCTCCCCCCCCACACCTCTCCAAACTCAGTAGATCGATGGAGGATCATTTAAAGGTCATCGGGTGATTTTCAATTGTTCAAGGACTGTTGCTTGGGGGTGACTTAGCAAGTATTTGGTATGGCAAAAGCAAGAATTGTATGGTAGCTCTTTTAAAAGTGCTGTGCACTGTGCAGAAAACAATGCAGGGGCTGGAGTGGTAGCGCAAATGGGTGGGTGGGGTGCTACCTAGCGTGTGGCTGACTCGTTTCAATCCCTGGCATTCCATATGGTCCTCCAGGCTTCACCAGGAGTGATCCCTGAGCACAGAACAGGATTGAGTCATGAGCAATACTGGGTGTGGCCCTAAAACAGAAAGAAGATAGAACACAGCTTGAAGGCTCTTGGGCAGGGGCAGGGGCTGTTGGAGAGGGGAGGCTTTGATAGGAAAATAAGCAGTGATCACTGAGAGGAGCCAGAGAGATAGAACATCAGTTGCTTTGCACATGACCAATTTGGGTTCAATCCCCAGCATCCCATATGGTCCCCTGAGCACCACCAGGAATAATACCTGAGTGCAGAGCCAGGAGAAAACCCTGAACATCTCAGTCCGGTCCCAAAGCAAAACAAACAAAATAATCAGTAAGAGCAAGAGATTTGGATTATGACCATGAAGGAAAGGATATGAAGAAGATTCTCTCTCAGGGATTTGAAGCTGGGCAGCTAACGGAGCTTCTGTCTTAAGAGAACATTCCATGCTCCTCAGTGAACTGCTGCTTATATTCCTGAAGTGCGGCCATTGGCACTGTGTGCAGCTTTGGAGAGGCTAGTGCGTTTCTTTGTTTGGAGTCTCTTCCCAAACCCTGGCCTTTCTTTCTCAGAAATGTTATGTCTTATTTGTCTCCTTAGGTGAGAGACCTTATCTGTGTGATTATCCAGACTGTGGGAAAGCCTTTGTTCAAAGTGGACAGCTCAAAACACACCAGCGTCTTCACACTGGAGAGAAGCCTTTCGTTTGCTCAGAAAATGGTATGGTACTAAGAATTAAGATTATAAAATAACTCATTGTGAGTTAAAGTTAAAATATCTTTCGCTGAATATTTTAGGGAAATTTTTTTCTTTCCTTTATAAGCTTTATAAAACACTAAGTTTTCCTCTCTAATCGTGTCCCACCCTCAATTTCTGGGAAATACTTTTAAAATATTCTTTTGAGATGAAATATTAATGGGCAATTAAAACACCATACACGCTTAGAGGCAGTGTAAAATTCACATACATATTCTGCAGCAGCAGTTGTAGCAGCAGCCTTCTACTCTGATTTTGACTTTCAAACAGTTAGGAGGACTTGTATTATCATCTAGATTTTTGGTAAAGGACTAGGTGAGAATTTTAATAGTGCTAACAGGAATTTATTTGTTTTTAATCACTTTTTAAAAAATTTTTGTTCTGTTATTTCAGGCCACCGCAGCTGGTGCTTAGGGGCCACTCCTTGCTCAGGGGTCACTTCTGACCATGGGAAGGGAGGGGAGCATGTGCTGGGAGCAAAGCTCCATGTGAAAATAGGCTCTTGAGTCTGGAGCCGGCTCCCTGCCCTCAACCACTTTTCTTAAATGTTCTTAGTCTCTTAACCATAGCTTCTTAAATTTTTTTCCTTGGGTACCGCTTTTTACACAAATGTATTTGGAATCAATATAACTATTAGTGCTTTGTGACTTTGTTGATTGTCAGTTGTAATGTAACAGTGGATATGCTTAAACATACTTAATGGCTACTTCAGTATTGGTTACTGAACATCCAGCATTTTAAATTTGCTTGTTACCAACAAGGCTGAAAGTCTTCTGGTTTTTCACCTAAAGCCTTTTTCATTGTTTGAGACATTTTCTTCTGTAAGAAGGGAATTCCAGCGTCAGAGGTTTTGAACATTCTTATGACCTGGTAATTACAGATTAGTGGGCTTGAATGCACCTTTGTGTTATGACCAAGAGATGAGCAAACTTTTTTCATTCTCCTTACTAGCACTAATTACATTGTGTCTGACATTTTTCTCCTCCAAGTTAAATGCTAAATCTTATCCTCTGCATTTCCCTTACTTGGATATCTGGGAAACTGGACATTTCCCCTCTATGTAGTTGCCCAGATCCTGATATGCTTCTTTTTGTGTTTTGAAGGCTGTTTGAGCAGATTTACCCATGCAAACCGCCACTGTCCAAAGCACCCGTATGCCAGGTTGAAGCGGGAGGAACCCACCGATGTGCTCTGTAAGCATCAGGCAGCGGATAACCAGGCTGTTGCTGAGTGGCTGGCAAAGTAAGGTTCTTCCTGTTCTTGCAGAATGTTGACCAGAGAGGACTTTACCAATAACAAAGAAAATTCATAACAAAGAAAATTGCAGTGCCGGAGAGGTAGTACAGTGGGCAGGGTAATTGCCTGGCCTGTGCCTGACCTAGGTTCAAGCCTCGGCACCCCATACAGTTCCCTGAGTCCTGCCAGGAGGGATTCCCTGAGTACAGAGCCAGGAATAAGCCCTGCCCATAGATAGGTGTAGCCCAGCCACCCCCCACCACCACTTTAAAAAAAAAAAATTTCTTTTTGGGAGATAGTACAGAGAATTGGAGGCTCCCAAGATTGCTTTCTTAGCTGTTTTAGAAAATAAGTTGAAATCGTAGTTTATTTCTTTTAACAACATAAACTTGCTAGAAGTAGTATTAGAATGTGTGTGGAAAAAACATTTATGATAATAGCCTGAATAACCTTCGTTTCTAAAGCAAGACTTTTCTGTATCTTAATAACTTTTTATGAATAGTGTGTTTTGTCAGTACAACCCTCTTTTCTTTAGAGTTAAGATGTAAGCTTGTGCAGTAGAACTAAAGCATAAGAGTTCTTCTAAAGTGAAATCTTAAGATTTGCCCAGCTAAAGTTTTGATTTTAATGGCAATAAGAGGGCCCTGTCTTCAAAAGTTTCTCTAAGACTATTTTAGTTTAAGCATTTATTTTAATCTTGTAGCAGTTTCTTTCCTACCTCCTGGGCTTCCTCTGCATTAAGTCTAGAATGCTTGATTGCTGCCCTCTTGGGTGTGCTTATCTCTAGCCACTGGGCTTCCTGTTTTGGGGGCTTTGTAAATAAAGCTCATTCTCCCTCTGCTGTCTCTGTGTATGGCCTTCCCTTTCTTTTTACTTCCTGCTGTGCTCATTCTTCATTTTGAGGAGTTCTTACTTACCTTATCAACCTCCGAAAATAAATATGGTTAGACACACTTAATAGACAGGTGCTTTCAGCTTGACTTCCCTTTCAAAGTCTCCACTCTGCAAACTGGTCTTTTGTGTCCATTTTCCTTGCCACACAGTAAGGTGTGTAAAGGTTGATGTTTATCTACAACACCCAAAAGGAAAGAGAGAACAAAAGGGAATGCCCTGCCAGTGTGGGGATGAGGGGGGAGAGGGTGGGGGCGATGGGAGGGATACTGGGATCATTGGTGGTGGAGAACCAGCACTGGTAGAGGGATGGGTACTCGATCATTGTATGACTAAAATGCAAGCAATAAAGTTTCTAAGTCTAACTGTACCCCACGGTGATTCACTAATAAAAAATTAAAAAAAAAAAAGGTTGATGTTTGTCTGACTTTGTGCATCGCTCCTTTTCCATTCCTCCTTGCTGCCTCCTCCTGCTACCTCCATTTTCTTTTAATGTATCCTAAACCAGAAAGTTGTTGACCATGCTTGTGTTTATCCTCTATTTTTATGGACTTAAAAATAGAGCTTAAAGGATTCTACTTGATTCTCTCAACATTTTTTCCCCACCAGTTTTGGGCCATACCCAGTGATGCTCAGGGTTTACTCCTGGCTCTGCACTCAGGAATTACTCCTGGCAGTACTTGGGGGACCATATGAGGTATGATGCTCAGGGTTTACTCCTGGCTCTGTACTCCTGGCATTACTCCTGGCTGTGCTTGGAAAACCACATGAGGCGCCAGGGAATGAATTTGGGTTGGCCACATGCAAGGCTAGCCCCTACCCTTTGTACTGTTGCTGTGGCCCAACAACTCTGAACTTGAAAACTACTTTAACCCTCTCAATCTGTTTTTCTTGTTGCTGCCAGAGGGGTCTTTGCAAAATACAGAGATGATCTTCAATATTAAGTTTCGAGATTTTTTTATTTTGCCATTTTTCTTTTTTGATTGTCCTTTGTATCTTACTAAACCATTGTCTTTTAAGTACCTACTATTGATTGCCAGAACTTCCCAGTGTGAACAGTCTGAATTTACTGAAATCTAGTTTTGTCATTTCTTGGTATGTAATTTTAAAAAGTTTTCCTGAGGTATAATTGACATTGAATTGTACATATTTAAAGCATTTGACTTGATGTTTTGTTTTTTTTTTCTTTTTGGGTCACACCCGGCGATGCACAGGGGTTACTCCTGGTTCTGCACTCAGGAATCACCCCTGGTGGTGCTCAGGGGACCATATGGGATGCTGGGAATCGAACTCGGGTTGGCCCCGTGCAAGGCAAATGCCTTACCCGCTGTGCTATCGCTCCAGCCCCTTGACTTGATGTCTTGATATATGTGACTCTAACCTCAGTCAAGGTAGTGTTTTGTATATACGAGCCAGAATGATAATACTGAGCACTGCCAGGTGTGGCCCCCAAATCGAACTAAAACAAAACAAAAAAAATAGTCCAAAATACCTATCACTTCCAAACATTTTCTTTTTCTTATTTTTAAATAAGAAATAAATTTAAAATATTTTTTAATATTTTTTTAAAATAAATTTTTTTAAATTTTTTTTTTTTTTAAATAAAATATTTTTCAAATATTTTCTCTTTCATGAGCACCACCCATGCAGTGCTCAAGGCCTGGGACCACTCTTGTTGTGCGGGTGGTTCCATGTTCAGCCTGGCCACTGTGGTGCTTTCTTCTTGTTTCCAGCATAGCTCACAGTTATCCAGAGACCTATCCAGTGGTGACTGGGAACACTTTTGCCTCCCAAATTTTCTCTTGGCTCTTTGTAATCTCTTCCTCCTGTCCCTCATTGCCGTCCTTCAGATGCAACACTGATCTGTCCTCTTCTGTATAAACTAGTTTGCTTCTCTTTGAATTGTATACAAACAAAATCATATAACACGAGCCATTTGGCTTTTTCATTAAACATGATTATTTTGAGATTCAGCTAGATTGTTAAAGTACATCAATTGTGCATTCTTTATTTCTCAATGTAATTTATTTCGTGGATACCTCAACTCTGGGGCAATTACATTTTGGGCTATTACAAATTAAACTACTATGAATATTTTTAATACTAATGGGTCCCTCAAGTCTTAAACATGTTTTGTTCCTCTCTATAATGTAAAGTATATGTCGTGTGTGTGAAATCATGATCTGATTTTATAAACGGAAACAGAATAGCATAGTGCTAAGGAGCCTTTTTGACAAAGCTGGAAGGAAACCTTTGAGCTGTCTTAACAGGCATGCATTTCACACAGGTACTGGGAGACCAGGGAGCAGAGGACTCCCACCTTGAAAGGGAAGCTGGTTCCCAAGGCGGATCAGGAACAGCAGGACCCTCTGGAGTACCTGCAGTCTGACGAGGAGGATGATGAGAAGAGCGGTGCCCAGCGCCGCCTGCAGGAGCAACGGGAGCGTCTCCATGGAGCCCTGGCTCTCATCGAGCTGGCCAACCTGACTGGGGCACCGCTGCGCCAGTAGCCTGGATACAGACTCCTCACTGTACAAAGTACTGCCCAGCGTCCTTACGTAGTAGATTCTTGGGCATAAGCTAAGCACCTTATTTGCTTATCATAGGCTGCTATTCTGTAGAAACTTATGAAGAATGTCATTGCCCCAATGATGGGGTGAGAGAGAATTGCACTTTTTTTATATGGTAATGGATTTGTTGTAAAGTTTAAATATTTTGTAAATATGGGACTGCTAGTACAGGGTAGTACTACATATTGTGGGAAGCTAGATTTTGCAAGTTTAATGCATTCATTGGAAGCAGTTCTCACAGGAAGCACTTTGTGAATAAGACACATGTATGAAAGACAGAATGGTACTGTTAGCCAAAGAAGGGTAAAATAGATTATTTATGAGATCATTTTAACAATGTATATTAGTATGTTTAGCAATACTGTAAACACTGAAGCAGCAAGAAAGTATAAGATTGTGTATAAGATATATTTTAAAATGCAGGATAGTATGCCTAATACAACTAGAGAAAGGGAACTATTTTGGAAGATGTAAGGTAAGGATTTTTGAAGAAAGGAGATATTTGAGTGTCTTGGTAAAATTCAGACTTTTCAAAATTGGAATAAAATTAGTCTTATTCTATCTTTCTGAGGCTTTACAACTCACTATAAAGTTTAGATTTGAAAAGCACTTGTTATCCCTGATGTGTTAGTTTGGAAACTTTTGCACATTGCTTATTTCTCATTTGCTGAAATTGAGTGGTTAATCTTGCAAAGTCTAGGTAACTTGGTAATTGGTGTTTTTAAAAATATTATGGACCCTGTAATGAAATTTGGCACTTGGAATTTTATTGATAAAAGGGATACCTACAGGGTTGTTTTGTTGTGAACTATTTTAGACTTTCTGTTAGCAAACACTAAATTTTAATTGTATTGCTTACTTAGAAGTATTAGCAAATGAAAGCCTCTTATTTATGTTGTCAGTGCATGAAGCACTCCTTGCTTTACTTCAGAATAACATGTTAAGCTATTTGTGGTCACTAAAATTAGCTATCAGTTAAACACTGCAGAAAATGTTAGCTAGTCAAATAAGTAGGCTTCTGGAATAGTTTTTACTGAAATGTATTAATTTGTGTGGTGGTTTTAAACCATTTTTTCCAAATAGATGAAGTTTTAAAAAACCCACTTTATATATGAAACATAAACAGAAAAATCAAGAGCTAAGCGGTTCACTTCATTTGTGTAGGCGTTAACCTTTATCATTTTGACTTTCATTTTAAGCAGAAACAAAACATGCATAGCATGGTACTTTTTTATATTAATTGGAGTAAACCTCAGAATAATAGAGGGAAATATGAGCTCCTTTTCATTTTTAAACGGCATTAGTATGCTACGGATGTAGTTTAAACATTCTCTGAAATGTAGGCTTCTTTATCCCTAAGTCCCAAAGCATGGCTATACACAGTTTAAAATATGTGGCTATGTGGAATAGGACACATGTAAATTTCTTGGAAAGGAGCAAAAATGTGAAAGATGATGGTAAGAAATAATGTGTATGATGAGGACATACTTTAAAAATGTAATTCCTCTGTATAGTAAATTACAAATCTTGAGGGATTTTTTTTTTTGTAATGAGAGAATTTATATTTTGTAATAGTGTAAGAATTTTGTTTGTAATCTGGTATATAGAATTTTAACTTTGGAGCACTTATAAGCACAGTAAGAGACCATAGCATCTGAATTTATTTGGGGTTTTGGTTCAGTGTTTTATCTAGAATATTTCTTCTCAAATATGACTTAAATGAATTAAAAAGCAGTGCTCATCAGTTGTGGAAAATTTAAAACGGTCTCAAGTTACCTTAAAAGGAAGAATGAAAAGAAAAAGAATTCTAGCTAGTTTACAATTAACTTAAGATCTTCAAAAATATGGGCATTTGTTTGTTTCTCTGGTCAGTTTTGATCAACTATAATAGTTATATTCACAGACAGTTTTTGTATAATTGAAAATTTAAGAAATTATTACAATTTCAATTACTGTAGAAATATTATAAATGTTCTTTTGATATAAGCTATATCTTTTGACAATACATTGGCATCTAAAATTTGAGGTGTGCTAAGACTGCTTTTTGTTTTAAAAATATGGTTTACATTTAGATTTTTGAAGTGTTTTATGCTTCAATGGTTAAGTTGTAGTTTGACAGTTAACAGCATAAGAATAAACATGCTGTAATTTTAAAAGATGCTTTGAATAAAAATTTATTTTAATTTAGACTCTAATGTATATTTCATTCTTGAATTCTTAAAATTTGATGCCTTGTAAAAAATATAACAACCA
Source organism: Sorex araneus (assembly GCF_027595985.1). Taxonomy (NCBI): domain Eukaryota; kingdom Metazoa; phylum Chordata; class Mammalia; order Eulipotyphla; family Soricidae; genus Sorex; species Sorex araneus. Next base: position 104,742,685 of record NC_073304.1, read on the forward strand.
TGTTATTTAAAAACTTAATGAAAGTTTATAATTCATTTAATGGGGCCAGAGAGAGAGCGTGTTATATGGGTTAAGGCACTTGCCTTGATTGCAGCTTACCCAGGTTTGATTGATTCCCGGTACTGTCCCCCATCCAGCCAGGGAGTAAGCCCTGAGAAAAATCAAAACCAGGTAATCATCAAACTATTGAGAGCACTCTCTGAGTCATTGAATTTAGCCTTTCTAGATTGGGAGTGAGATGGATTGTGCCTCAGGACCAGCCCTGCACCCATATCAAACTTTTTTTTTTTTTTTTTGCTTTTTGGGTCACACCCGGCGATGCACGAGGGGTCACTCGTGGCTCTGCACTCAGGAATTATCCCTGGTGGTGGGACCATGCTGTGCTATCACTCCAGCCCCCAAATCAAACTTTAGCCCTTCCTTCTCTAGGATAGTAAACATAACAAGAGTGGTGAACAGGTTCTCATTTCACTTACATTTGGGATGTATTGAATCTGAGTGTATCTCCCCAAGAATCCATTATATACCTGTTAATTTTTCAAATCGGTTCAATGTTTTCATTACTTTTGGTCATTGGGTCTGACCATGACATGTCAAGTTTTCAAGCAACTTTTGAGTTGTGCTTTAAACTAGGGACTAGATGTTGAGAGACCAAGAAGTGTATGCATAGAAGCAAACCAAACCTGAAAACATACAATCTTTTAATGAAAACTAATTATCAAATGCCTCCTTATTAGGGTTATCTTGTTTGGGGATATAACTCCCACAACAATAGTGAGTTTTGTGTTGAAATATGGAACGTAATCAAGGTGAAGAGAAAATAAAGTGAAATTCATCAGTTATACAGTTGGGGTGAGGGGCGGGGAGTATACCCAGGATTTTGGTGGTGGAATATGGGCACTGGTGAAGGGATGGTGTTTGAATACGGTATAACTGAGACATAAACCTGAGAACTCTGTAACTTTCCACATGGTGATAAAATTTTTTTAAAAATAAAAATTAAAAAAAAAAAGCAAACCAAACATGCTTGATTAAGGCCATGGTAGGGGCTTATGGGATGGGTGGATCCCTGGGACGTTAATGGAGATAAGTGGACACTGATGGTGGGTGTGGAAGGATACATGCATAAAATAGATTTTTATGTGGTTTACAATATATTAGCAGAACCGTAAACCAGTGCCTCCATAAATGGGAGATGTAGGGGTGCTACATCCCCTACCTTAAAGCAAAAATATTCACTTGAAAATGTTTGCAGTCTGTTTTTGGAGACCTTTTGGAGGAAATAAAATAACTTGGCATTTAGATTTGGGGGGGAAGGTTAATTTGGGAATTTATATATATATATATATATATATTTGGCTTTGGGGCCACACCCGGCGATGCACAGGGGTTACTCCTGGCTCTGCACTCAGGAATTACCCCTGGCGGTGCTCAGGGGACCATATGGGATGCTGGGATTTGAACCCGGGTCGGTCGCGTGCAAGGCAAACGCCCTACCCGCTGTGCTATCTCTCCAGCCCCCATTTTTATATTTTAAAAGTTGTATATGTATTGCTTTTTTTGTTTTGGGCAATATGACTTATTTTCAGTGCTACTTGTCAAAAAATTTTTGCTTTGGCTGTGTGTAGGGATGTAACTCAGTGGTAGAGCAAATACATATTTGCCTTGTAGATATGAAGTCTTGGGCTCCATTCTTGGATTCTGGAACATGCGTGGTCGGCCCAGGGAGAAGAGAGCCCCTGACACGCGCTTTTGGCCCCCGGAGGGGCGTCCTGGACAAGCGGGTTCAACCCTGGAAAGGTGACCCCTGGGACGCTACAACTGAGCCAGGAGAGCTTGGGAAGTGCCTGATAACCGGGGGAGGAGTGGAGGGGTCCCGGACAAGCGTGGTGGGCCTGTGGGGGCCTCGGACACGCGTGTCCGCCCGAGGTGAGCCCCGGACACGGCCAGAGGGGGTCCCCGGACATACGTGTGCGTGTGCGCCCGAGGGGAGCTGGGCCAGCCTGCTGGGCCCAGCCAGAGTCCCGGGCGCGGCTCCCGCAGGAGGCAGGAGGCGGCCCAGGCACCGGCCGGCCCTTCCTGCCGGGGCCGCGCCCCTGCCGGGCCTGCGGGGCGGGGACGGAGCCCGCGGTGCGGCCAGAGCGATGCCGGCGGGCGGCCAGGCAGAGGGTGCAGAGCCCGGCTCGGCGCGGCTGCCCTCGCGGCCGGCCCAGCTGCTGTCGGCGCTCTCCTACGCGACCTGCTCCTTCCTCCTAGTGCTGGTCAACAAAGTGCTGCTGACCACCTACGGGTGAGCCTCGTGGGTCGCGACGGGGCTGCCCGTGCCCAGGCCGGGGCGGGCGGGAGCTGGCGCCTTGTCGCGTCCTGCCAGAGCGACCCGGGACTGCGCTTTCCGGCCGCGCGCGCACGGTGCCCCGCGATGTGGCGCCGCCGGGCACGCGCGTGCTGACCCGTGCGTGCCTCTTTCAAGCCTTAGCTACCGAGGGACCCACAGGTTCGTCGCAGAAACCTTCAGAGAGCAAGAAGTCTCGACGAGGCAGCCCCACCCCCTCCCCCACCTCCCCCGATGTGCGTGCAGCAAATCAGCAAATGCCTGGTTCCTGGAAACTTGGTCCCGGGCAGAGAAGTCGGCTTGTTTTCTCTGCAGCAGCCTAATAGCTCAGTGCAGTGAGCGTAGACCCAGCCTTGCGCTTTCGCCCGAGCTGGGGGTTAGCCCTTGCTTCCATGAGGAGCTGGTAATGCAACTCTGTCCAGACTACCCAAAGCTGCTCTTGGAGCTGCTATCAGTGGGACTTTGTAACAAAGCCGTAAGTACAAGGAGAATGTAGAATAAAGGGGCCAAAGTAGCTTCAGATTAGCTTCAGTGTTCTGTTATACTTGGAAAAACTACGACCCACGTGAAGATGGCTGGTTCCTCTGCCAACAGATCTTTACTGAGCCAGCAGTTGCCCGCAGTGGCGTGAAAGACACAAAGTTCTAGTGCTGGTGGAGAGAACCTGATGGACAGAAGGGAATATAGTTTCCTTAACCTGGACCTTAACCTGGACTGCAGGGCTAAGGGAGGAACTTGCTGAGAATGGGGTGGAAGGTGAAGAGATGCTAGTGAGACACGCAGGGAGGCAGGATCAGATTCATCAGTCGCACCGGCTAGGCACCGGGCTCCGTTCTGGGCACAGGGGAGCAAATACGAACAAAGCAGACCCACACCCTGAAAACCACTGCTTGACACTTCCTAGTGGCTCACTGGACCAGTGTAATTTTCATGACGTGACATGTGTATGTGTGGTGAGAGGCACAACGAAGGCAGGAAAGGGAGTTTGGATTGTCCATGGGGACAAACTATAGTTTCATTATCATCACTGGAGCTTTTCTTGGGGTATGGGGGTCACTGCTGAGCCAAGTCCTAAGGGACCTAGACTGAAGGAGATAGGGGACTAGAATTTGGGATGTGCAAAGTGGTTTGGTTTGGGTGGGACTGATACCAAAAGGAGCCTGGGGGCAATAGATTGCTGGTAGTGTAGGGGCTTTGTGGCCACTCCAGAGGCACTGAAGGAGGAGCCCCTGGGGCGAGTGGAGCAGAGTGTAACAAGGTCTAGTCAGGCCATGAACTTCTTCCTTTTGACTCTGCATAACTGCAGATCAAGTAGGTCTACCAAGCAAACATGCACTGCTAATCAAATGAATTCATTTGAAAACAAATAGAAAGCTTTACAGTACCCACAGTTGAAGTTAAGATATAAACTTGGCTGTTGTGTGGGGAGCGCCTTATCTTGGGGGACATGGGTCGAAATAGGAAGGCTGTGACAAAAGCTTTAAATCTTAGTTTGGGTGCTCTTGGAAGTTCCTTGAAAGGTTCTGCGTGGGGAGCAACATGCTGTAATTTCTGTGATTAGCACCGGGGCTAAGGCCTTGCATGGTCCCCTGTGCATCTCCAGGAGTGACCCATAAACACAGAGGAAGGAGTTTATCTCAGCACCCTGGGGCATGGCCCTTCAGCAAAAACAATTTCTCTGACTGGTAAGTGGGTTGCAAATTGATAGTATTGAAAACAGGAAGAGGAACTAAGATGTAATGGCATCCTTCTAGATCCTTCTGAAGTGGCATCCTTCTAGATCCTTCTGAAGTGGCTTGAAATGGATTGAGGGTTATAGTATCAAGGGAATAGATGAAATCAGGATTGTTTTAGTGGTCTTGCAGCTAACTACTATTCTTTCTAAGGGTTTCTAAATAGCATGTTTGATACTGTCTGTGAGAAAAGGAAAACAAAACTCTGATCTCCCCAAATTAGAATTAATGTGTTCCTAAACTTGTGCTAATGCATATATCAGAAGCAAATGAAAGAAAAAGAAAGCTTAGCCAACTTCAGAGAGAGAGAGAGAGAGAGAGAGAGAGAGAGAGAGAGAGAGCCCAATGTGGGCTTCTTTGGAAGTAGATGGCAATTATGTCAAATGGAACTTGAAAGCAAGCTTCCCTCTTTTAGAGCCCCACACTAAAAAATGTGTCCTGGCATTATTTGGAGATTGCTCTTGCTCTGTGTTCAGGAGTTATTCCTGGTGGTGCTCAGGGGACCATGTGGCTAAGGATCACATGCAAAGTCTCAGCTCTTTGAATTCTGTCTTGCACCCTGTCTACACTTTCTGTACTCAAGTCAGCAGAGCATTTCCTCGCCATGGCAGACTGTGTCTCCCAGTATGCATCCTCTTGAAAGTAAGGGCCAGTCAAACATTATTTCTGTGCTTGGACCATGAAGGGTGAATTATATTGGAATGAATGATTATATGACATCTCTTGCTCTAGCCATTTCCATTTGAAATGTTTCAAGTTCCATGAGCAAAGGCAGAAATAGCTTTTTTTTTTTTTTTTTAGTCTCAGCAAGACCAGAAGCTTAGAACTCTTAAAAGAAAATACCTCTCATTTCTGTAATGTGATATGTTATACAATTGGGGAGCCCTATTAAAATAATATCATTTATTTTCTCACCTTAGAATGTTTAAGGGGAGAAATGTTGGGGTGATCTGATTATAACAATAAACCACAGAAATCTGACCCAAGCATTAGCTGTTTGATGATAAGATGTGCTGTAGGCTGGAAGGAAGGACCTTTTTATAATCACCTAATTCACAAGGTCATGGGAATTTATATTCCAAGTGTTTTTCTCTCTTCCATCATGAGAAATTTGTTTGTTTGGGGCACAGAACTCTAGAGGGTCATAGTAACTTGTTAGTTTTAGCTCTTTATTAAGCAAGATTGATCTGGATGGATAGAGAGGTTTTTATTGGACATGCATGGTGAAATCTTGTTGGGGTGAGAGGAAAAGCAAGGCCATGTGACCCAAGAGCAAATTGGTCAGGCTTGTGGTTATTCAGATTGAGATCCATGAAGGTTGTCCCATTGATCTAGAGTTGGTCTCTGATGCTATTGCATTTTATTTTATTTACTTTTTGGTTTGGGGTCATTTTAATATGATTCTCTGGGATGTGCAAGTGTTTACTGAAGATGTGTAATAGAAACATAGAACATAGTTGTTTTCAGCTCAACAGATATTGACTTGGTATGTGCTGTGTGTGTCTCCATTTTGGAGCACAGAAGAGCTTCAGAACCTTTCAATGCAGTGGTTTCCAAATCTGTAGTAGTGTGACTCATTTGGAGAGGTGTTTTTTCTTTTTTCTTTTTCCTCAGAAAATAATACGTGTCAATTAATACCTTGAAGCCTGTGTAGCAATTGTGTTAATTAAACACATTCGGGGCTGGAGTGATAGCACAGCGGGCAGGGCGTTTGCCTTGCACGCGGCCGACCCAGGTTCGAATCCCAGCATCCCATATGGTCCCCTGAGCACTGCCAGGGGTAATTCCTGAGTGCATGAGCCAGGAATGACCCCTGTGCATTGCCGGATGTGACCCAAAAATAAAAAAATAAATAAATAAAATAAACACATTCAACTTTGAGCCATCCACATGTGATGGTGTCAAAGTATTTAAATTGTGTTTGTTTGGAGGCCATACCCAGCCATGTTCAGGATTTACTCCTGGTTCTGTGCTCAGGGATCATGCCTGACAGGACTCAGACCATGTGGGGTGCTGGGAATCAAATGTGGGCCTGTCACATGCAGGGCAAGCACCTTAGCTGCTGTACTATCTTTTGGGCTCCAAGTGTTTGGAGTTTTTCTTTCTTTATTTGATGCTATAAGAATCAGTCTCCAGTGGTAGAAACTGAAGTCCTATATTAGAAACAAAACAACTTCTACTGTTCTATTATGCTGAGAAAATACCTGTTCTCTTTTGAAGATGCTGTTCTCTTTTGAAGATCAGGCCCCTGGGATGGGTCAGGAGATGGCTCCATCCTTCCAAGTCACCCCTCCCCTGGCTGTCCTTCCTTTGCACAGCTCCAGAATTAGCACTCACTCCCTACCCTCTTTGATGGCTTCTGAACAAGTGCCACTCATGTGGTGAAGTCTCATATCAGCCTTCAGGGCTTGAAGTCTCATATCTGTGGAGTAGCCAGTGGACGAGGGATGAGCCCATTTCATGAACCCTGTGCCTGTGGCTTCCCCTGTCATGTCAAGGATCACATGTGCACAGTGATGGTTGCACTCTGGTCTCCAGTGGAAATCCACCCGATGCCACTTCCTGGTGTCACTTCTTTCTGGCCCAGCAGAGAGCCACATGGCCCACAATGGCTGACCATTGTCTGACACAGCCTGCATCTGTGGTTTCTGCTCCTTGGTGGCTCAGGTCATCACAGGAGAAACACCATTACTGGGCAGACAAGAGCCCAAGAAATACTCCCCAGCCAAGATTTATTTCTTAAATTGTCCTCTCATGAGAAACCTTAAAGTGTTGAGGTGACCACCTCCTGTTTGTCTTAGTTTTTGATAGAATGTATGATCTTCCATCTTCCAATAGATGAGAACTCTTAGATATTCCTCCCTGACTCCCCCTGGGCCACAGTGAATCTGATGGTGCAATAACTTGCAGTGCGATTATAATGCCCCCATTGCTTGAATCAGTTCTGTATTTAAATGGAAATACATCCATTTAATTAAATGACAACATCCCTTTACCATCATGTCTCCACTCCCCAAGTCCTTATTTTGATTTAACTAACTGATGAATACTATTGTGGATACTATTTTCAGGTCATATTTTATGGGGGAAGGGGGCTCCCAAGTAGTGCTCACAGTGCCCCAGGCTGTTCTTAGCGATTCTTAATTCTGCCCACCAGGCCAGAGAGTTGAATGCTAGGGCCCCAGGGTGAGATGTTGCTCAGGGTGTCAGGAGGTTTATTATTTATTTATGTATTTATTTATTTATATTGAATTACCATGTGAAACGTCATAAAGCTTTCAGGCTTAAGTCTCAGTCATACAATGATCAAACACCCATCCCTTCACCAGTGTACATGTTCCACCACCAAGAACCTCAGTATACCTCCCATCCCACCCCCAACCCCCAGCCTGTGTGGCTGATGATTTTCACTTTACTTTCTCTTTACTTTGATTACATTCAATATTTCAACAGAAAACTCACTATTATTATTTGGAATTTTCCTCCAACCATCAGACCTGCCAAAAAGGTACCATTTGATAATTTGTTTTCCATTGCTGAGAATGAAGAGCATATGAGCTTGTGCAGCCTGCAGCCGCAATAGCAGCCACGCAGTTTTGGATTTCTGGTATTTTGGTAATTAAGTCCAGAGAAATTTCTGCCAGAAGTCGCATCATTGTAAGCTTGTACCTTTGTTTAGAGGACCTTATAAGATTGCGGTCACCATGCTGCCGGGGAAAGGAAAGGCCGAGAGAGAAAAACCTTTCCCTCCAGGGGTGGCATGGGGCTGTAGCTTAGTTCACAGTCTAGAGACATTTCTGCAAGAAGCTGCTGGGTGCCAAAAGTAGTTAGTGGGCCTCTGGGATCATGGGCGTTCAGGAACAGAGGAGCCATTTGTGTGCGGCCTCTCGGGGTCACTTCTGGGTGGAGAGAGGCCTCAGGAGGTTTTTTTTTTTTTATGAAGAGTTTGTGGCTGCTGCTTTAATCATGTAAACAAATAGAATTTTACGTAACTGTGAATAAATAAACTGAATAAATAAAACTGTATTTTATGTGAATAAATAAAACTGTATTTTATTGGCTTTTTGGGTCACATCAGGTGATGCTCAGGGCTTACTCCTGGCTCTGCACTCAGGAATTAATCCTGACAGTCCTCGGGGTACCGTATGGGATGTCAGGGATTGAATCGGGTCAGCTGTGTGCAAGGCATTCACTCCGGTCCCAATTAACTGTGATTTTAGACTGCAAGATCCCTGTACTCTGGTGTTAAGGAAATGTATTTGTCTTTTATTATTGACTCATTTCCCCTCTCTTCTGTGTGTGGTGGGGGGGCGGGGCACACAGAGTCCTGGCTCTGGGCACAGGATCCCTCCTGATGGTGCTCTGGGGACTGACCATATGGGGTATGGAGATCAAACCTGGGTCACTCACGTGCCAAGCACGTGTCCTCCTGCTGTGCCCTTTTCTGGCCCACATTTCTTTCTTTTTGAGTTTGTCACAATAGGAACAGCAATTTGCTCCATTTCACACGTGTATTTATCTTGTATTTATCAAGTATTTATCTTTTCAAGTATGACTTCTCCTTTGCCTTCACTGTGGTTGCCTCCAGTGATGGTAATTTGACTGGGGCTATTTAGTTTGACGTTATTTATAAATTATTCATGTGTTTGTGTTGTTTTGGTTTAAGATTTCCTGAGATCTGTGTGCATTGCTCTTTCCTCTCTTCTGGCTGTCTCCAAGAGAATGTGCAGAGTCAGAGAAGAGTGGGAATGAGTGAACTGAATGAAGGAGAGAGCCACTTCCTTAAGTTGGTTGTGAAAAGTCGGGGCTCGGAGACTGCATCCACACCACACAGCTGTTTGTTGAATTGTCATCTTACCCCAGTAAACTGCATTTTTATCTTTTGTTATGTATCATATTTTTTATATGCGAGTCTCAGTTCCCATCTCAGTTTCCTTCTATGGGTCTGCTGAACTACCAGAGTGCAAACACACTCCCAATACTGCTTGGTAGCTTTCAAATGAATTCTAGCATCTAATAGTCATTTCTTCAATTTTTTTTTATTTTTCAGGCTTATTCTTGATCACCTTTGCTTTCTGCCTATCCAGCTTTTTTTATTTTAATTGAATCACCATGTGGAAAGTTACAAAGCTTTCAGGCTTAAGTCTCAGTTACACAATGCCCGAACACCCATCCTTTCACCAGTGCACATACTCCACCACGAAGAACCACAGTAAACCTCCCCCCACCCCCCTACCTCCCCAGCCCCCCACCCTGCCTGTGTAGCTGATACATTTCACTTTACTTCCTCTTTACTTTGATTCCATTCAAACAGAAAACTCACTATTATTGTTTGGAGTTTCACCCTCCAGAGTCAGACCTGCTGGAAAGGAAGCATTTGATAATTTGTTTTCCATTGCTGAGAATGAAGAGATATGAGGTCGTGTGGCCACAATAGCAGCCGCGAGGTTTTGAATTTCTGTATTTTAGTATTTTAGTAACTAAGTCCAGAGGAATTTCTGCCAGAAGTTGCATCATTGCTAGCTTGTACTTCTCTGCTACTTTATATTCCACATATGAGTGCAATCTTTCTATGTCTGTCTCTTTCTTTCTGACTCATTTCACTCAACATGATACTTTCCATGTTGATCCACTTATATGCAAATTTCATGACTTCATCTTTGCTGACAGCTGCATAGTATTCCATTGTGTAGATGTACCAGAGTTTCTTTAACCAGTCATCTGTTTTTGGGCACTCTGGTTTTTTCCAGATTGTGGCTATTGTAAACAGTGCTGCAATGAGCATAGAAATGCAAATATCATTTTTTTTAACTTTTTATTAAATCACCATGTGGAAAGTTACATAGTTCTCAGGTTTATGTCTCAGTTATACAATATTCAAACACCCATCCTTTCACCAGTGCCCATATTCCACCACCAAAAACCCCAGTATACCCCCCGCCCCCACCCCCTACCCCCTACTATATAACTAATAAATTTCACTTCATTTTCTCTTTACCTTGATTACATTCCATAATTCAACACAAAACTCACTATAGTTGTTGGAGTTTCCACCCAAGAGAGACAGACCTACTACCAAGGAAGCATTTGATAATTAGTTTTCCATTGCTGGAAATGAAGAGATATGTAGCCCCACTGCTACAAGTACATAACTCTTTTTTTTCCTTTTTCCTTTTCCCTTTTCCCTTTTTTTCCCCCCTCATCCCCCTTCCCGCACCTCATAGTATGGTGTCACGCCGCGTCGGCCAGCGTGGGGCTTTTGCTTAGTTCACAGTCCAGAGAGGTGGCTGCTACATTAATAACATTCAATATTTCAACAAAAACTTACTGTTATTATTTGGAGTCCCCCCCCCCCAAGTCAGACCTGTTCAAAAGGAACCGTTTCACATTGCTGACAATTATAGATGTTAAGTCCCGTGGATGCTGGTTTTGGATTTCTGTATAAAGTCCAGGGAAAATTCTGCCAGAAATTGCATAGCCCAGCTCACAGTCCCAGTGCATTGCTGTAAGAAGTCTCTGGAATCAAAGTCTTTAGGCGCAGAGGGTCCGCTTCACGCTCAGCAGCTCCGGATTTATCTGGGCCAAGGGCGTGCCGGTTATGCCCCCTTCCCATGAGTCCCTGGGAGCCCCAAGAGTAAAAACCGAATACCTCTGGGTTTGGAATCTTAGGAGATGGTGCCTGCCACGTGGGTGCTACCAACCCGCCGTTTTCCATGCAGGAAGACAGGGTGGGGAGGAAAAAATCCACCCCCGGGCAGCACAGAGTTGAAGCTCAGTTTGCAGTCCTAGTGCATTGCTATTAGATGCTGCGCTGGATGCCCGAATGTGTTAGATCTCTGGAATCAAAGTCTTTAGGCGCAGAGGGTCCCGCAAATATCATTTCTACTATAACTTTTTGCCTCTCCGGGGTATCTGAATGGCTGAGAGGTACATAAGAAAATGCTCGACATCACTAATCATCAGGGAGATGCAGATCAAAACAATGAGATACCACCTCACACCACAGAGACTGGCCCACATCCAAAAAAACAAAAGCGACCTGTGTTGGCTCGGATGTGGGGAGAAAGGGACTCTTCTTCACTGCTGGTGGGAATGCCGACTTGTTCAGCCCTTTTGGAAAACAATATGGACAATTCTCAAAAAATTAGAAATTGAGCTTCCATTTGACCCAGCAATACCACTCCTGGAAATATACCCCGGAGAGGCAAAAAGGTAGAGTAGAAATGACATTTGCATTTCTATGTTCATTGCAGCACTGTTTACAATAGCCACAATCTGGAAAAAACCGGTCTGCCTATCCAGCTTTTTAAAAAATTTTAAATTTTATTTTGCTTTTATAAAGTCATTCACAATAATTTGTTACTTTTCCAACACCAATCTCACCACCATTATACCTTTCCATCACCATTATCATTCAGCCTTTTAAGTTTGTCATCTTCCACAAAATACTTGCTGATATTTTTAGAGAATGTATTGATTTTATTTTGTTTGAGGATAATAAGCCTTATTGAGCTCATAGTTTATATTTTTTATTTAAGATTTCTTTAAATAAAAATGATATGTCTACATAGAGGTCTTTCTGGAAATCTTACTTAATTTGTTCCTGGTCATAATTTAAGAAACATAGTAAAGTGCATCACCATGTAACTTCCACTCATAGAACTTTCATCATCCCCTTCCACTAGCGTGTCCTAGAGTGGAAGATTGGAGGACTCCAGTCCTCCCTTACTCAGTTCTCCCAGATTACTTTGAAGCAAGTTCAAATTATATCATAATATGGATTTCGGTCTTCATTTCTAAAAAATAAAGACACTTAGAAGACACTACACCGGACCCTCTGCACCTAAAGACTTTGATTCCAGAGACCTAACACATTTGGGCATCCAGCGCAGCTTCTTACAGCAATGCACTGGGACTGTGAGATGGGCTATGCAATTTCTGGCAGATTTTTCCCTGGACTTTATACAGAAATCCAAAACCGACTTAACATCTCTTAATTGTCAGCAATGTGAAACGGTTCCTTTTTAGGAGGTCTGACTTGGGGGTGGGGGGAAACTCCAAATAATAACAGTGAGTCTTTTGCTGAAATGTTGAAGGTAATCAAAGTAGCAGCCATTTCTCTGGACTGTGAACTAAGCAACAGCCCCATGCTGGCCAAGAAGAGGAAATATTCCTCTTTCCTGGTTGTTTCCCATTTTCGGGGAGAAACGCGGCGTGGCATCCACCATACTATGAGGCGCGGGAAGGGGGATGAGGGGAAAAAAAAAAGGAAAAGGAAAAAGGGAAAAAAGAGTTATGTACTTGGAGCAGTGGGGCTACATATCTCCTCATTCTTAGCAATGGAAAACTAATTATCAAATGCCTCCTTAGTAGGGCTGTCTTTCTTGTGGGGAAACTCCAAAAACAATAGTGAGTTTTGTGTTGAAATATGGAATCTAATCAAGGTAAAGAGAAAATGAAGTGAAATTCATCAGTTATGCAGTTGGGGGTGGGGGGGCGGGGGCGGGAGGTATACTGGGGTTTTTGGTGGTGGAATATGGGCACTGGTGAAGGGATGAGTATTTGAATATTGTATAACTGAGACATAAGTCTGAGAACTTTGTAACTTTCCACATGGTGATTCAATTAAAGAAAGAAAGAAAGAAAGAACAAAAGAAAGAAAGAAAGAAAGAAAGAAAGAAAGAAAGAAAGAAAGAAAGAAAGAAAGAAAGAAGAAAATACTACACCAATATAATTGTAAACCTAAAAAAAACCTAAAAAAATGTAAAAAAAAATTCCTATATTATAAAAAACATTTTGGGTGCTAAGATTAAATTAATCTTTCTTTGTTTCTAGTGTATAAACAAATGAATTTTTTTATCTGTTCATCTTGTGGCCTTGAAAATTTTATTTATTTATTTATCCTAATAAGTTGCCAAAGATTTTTGGTTTTGGACATAACAGATCACATTGTCTGTTAATATGATAGTCTACTATTATTGCCAAGAGCCAATAGAAAGTTAATTAAAGTTCCTTTTTAATTTGAAGCTAATTGTAAAGTTGATATTTTCAAAGGGAAATCGAAAATTTCCAGGTTCAGTAAAGATCAGTTTAAAAAGTGAAAAAGAAATAAACAAATGAAAAGTGAATAGATATGTTTGTTTTCATTGTCTAAGGCTGAAAAAAATTAAAGACAAATTGCTATTGTCATTATGGTCTTTAAATAATCAGTAGCTAAAATTATTTTTATCTATGTTCTTTATAGTTTCCCATCGCCAATTTTTCTTGGAATTGGACAGGTAAGTTGGAAAAAAAAGAGGAATCTCTTGATAACCGTCAAGAGGTATGATGGCGTTTTAAGTGGCTTTAAAGTGGTCAGTCATTTATGAATAGATTCTGATAACTATCAATATATATAATGACACTTTAAGTGGTTTTCAAAATGCCTTTTACACATGACATGGGTTCTGCACACTGGAGGAGCATGGTATTTTTGGTGAAGTGAGGTGAATACTTACATTTCATTTTATTCTAGTATTGAGTATTTGGGTATTTTTGGACTGTGTAATCATGTTTGCTTTTTTTCTAACATTTAGTACTTGTAGAAAAAAATGACTGTGTATTTTGAGCTTACTTAATGGGATATAATCACTGTAAAGTAAGGGCCGGACAGATTGAGAGGCTCCCTGTCCTGCAAGGCGCCAAGGGGTGGGTGGGGTTAGTCAGGTAGTGACTGAGCTCTCGCCCTTGAAGTGCATTCTGTGCACTCAGTTGAAGCCACTGCACTTGAGAGGAAAAGGTTCTGGGAGATGAGATTAGAACTCACTATCCCCTTATTACCAGAAGCCCAGAGAGTATTTACTTTGGATTTGGGATCCACACCTAGCTGTGCTCAGGGTTTGCTCCTAGCTCTGTGCTCACTTCTGGAGGGTTCTGGATCATATCCCAAGGTTCCAGGGATGGAACCCCGATTGGCCACATGCAAAGCAAGTGCCTTCCCCTCTATATTATCTCTCTGACTCCTCCAGAAAGTTTTGTTTGTTGGTGTATTTTGGGGCCACACCCAACTGCGCTCAAGGCTTGCTCCTGGCTCTGTGCTCAGGAATCACTCTTTGCAAGCTTGGAGGACCATTTTGGGTGTGCTGGGGATCAAACATGGTTGAGCTGCGTGCAATGCAGGTGCCCTGCCCTCTGTACTATTTCTCTAACTTCTCCTTCAGAGTTTTTAACAAAAGCAGCAAATTTGAATTTTCACTTCAAACCTTCTGGTTTCTAAACATTAGCAATGGATTCAAATGCTCACAAAATTAAACAATTAGATTAAGCAAAATGTGTTGCAGTTTGCTTCCTGCACTTTGTGATATTCATTTTCAGGTTTCAGGATGGGTGTGGTCAATCTTTGGCTTTTGTTCAGATTTGACATTAATATTAATTTGTAGCTTGTTTACTCTGTTGATCATGGACACCAAATATTTTTTAGTTTTGGCCATGCATTAAAGTACAGGAAAAAGGACTTAAAAATTAAAAATTATATCTCCTAGCTAGTTTTTTAATCGTGTGCCTGTGAAAAGCTACCATTTACATGATTCAATATTCTGGCTCACTGTTTTGCTAAGTAAAACACTATAAATTTTAGGTGGAAAAAATAATAACAAGAAAGCTGTTTCCTTAAAGTCAAACCATTATTTTTATCACTGTCACAGTCATCACTGTCATCCCATTGCTCATTGATTTTCTTGAGTAGGCACCAGTAACATCTCCATTGTGAGACGTTGTTACTGTTTTTGGCATATTGAATACTCCTGGTAGCTTGCCGGGCTCTCTGAGAGGATTTTTTACATTTTAATTTTCATATTTTAATGTGAAAAAATATATAAATAAGTACTTAAAAATGAGCAAATGCGATAACCTGGCCTTGATACTCCCTTGGTAAATTCATTTATTTGTGCTCAGGCAGACACTTTTTAACTTATAGTGCATTGGAAGAAGCATGCCCAGTTCTAAAAATCTGAATTTTAAGACATTTTAAGTAAGTGTTGGTATATTTCTGTAAGAATTATAAAGTTTTAAGCTATAAACACAAACTAAGCATAATTCATAATGGATTCAGTTATATAAATCGATCATAAGTGTTGTTTGCACATTGGTAGGGTCAGGTTGTTTTTTTTTTTTTTTTGCTTTTTGGGTCATACCCGGCGATGCACAGGGCTCATTCCTGGCTCTGCACTCAGGAATTACCCCTGGCGGTGCTCAGGGGGCCATATGGGATGCTGGGAATCGAACTCGGGTTGGCCGAGTGCAAGGCAAATGCCCTACCCGCTGTGCTATCACTCCAGCCCCGGGTCAAGGTTTTTTAGTGTAATCTTGTTGAAGAAGTTCTTACATTTTTGCATCCTGATATGGAAAAAAATCTGAGTAGTCCTTTCGTTTTCATAAGATATTTAAATTATTTTATTTCATAATAATCTATCTATAATATACCTGGTATGTTTCACATTAGTAGAATTTGAGTGGGACATTTTTTGTGTGCATGGTCTGGCTAGGTTTAAATATATCCCCTTAAAGTTTTGTTTTTCTCTTAGTTTGTCTTTTTTTATTATAGAAATACTAGACTTTACAAAAAGTGTGTTTATGTGTGGAATTTAGTGCCCTAACCACCTTCCTCTCTGGGGTGAGATGACCAGGCACTCAATGAGACTTGGGAAGCATGGTCCAGGGGGTAAAGTGGAGTGGGGAAGGGTGAGGAAAGGTGCAGGACCTGGCACACTGGGGTCTCTCAGCTCACTTTTGGGGACAATGATTTATATGCTCTGTGACTCTTCAGCCCTCACAGTTGCTGTGAGATTATGAGAGCCTGTCAGTACACTAGCTGCTTTTTTTGCTTTTTTTTTTTTTTTTTTTTGCTTTTTGGGTCACACCTGGCAATGCACAGGGGTTACTCCTGGCCCCTACACTCAGGAATTACTCCTGGCAGTGCTCAGGGGACCATATGGGATGTTGGGATTCGAACCGGGGTTGGCCACGAGCAAGTCAAATGCCCTACCCGCTGTGCTATCACTCCAGCCCCCTTGCTGCTTATTTCTATAGAATAAATTTAGTGGTACAAAAAAAGAATTTTCATATTCTGAGAAGTATATATGCATATATTTTTGACAGGGAGCACCTTTCATGCTATACTATGCCTCCAGCCCAAGAAGTTAATAAAAGATTTTATTTCACCTAGAAAAATGGATTTGAGGGGTATAATTTTTTTGGACAAATCTCTTTTTTTTCTGATGTATCTGCCCCTCGTACAATCCTCCATTTTGCTAAAGTTCTTTCTCTCCTTTTCTTTAGATGGCAGTTACCATAACGATACTGTATATGTCCAAGCTAAATAAAATAATTCACTTCCCTGATTTTGACAAGAAAATTCCTATAAAGGTAGGTTACAACAGGTACCATGGTGGAAGAGTGAAATTACTATAGAATTGTAAATCTTAGATTACAAGGTTCATTTTTACACATGTGAATCCTGCTTACACTGGGTAGAAGCTTCTTAATATTTTATATCCTTGAGGTGTTAAAAATTGTACAGTATGAACTACACATCAGGGAATTGTCTCATGAGTAAATATATAGTTGAATGAATGATTGACCTTCCATTAGCCATGTCACAAGATGGATTGCAAATCTTTCTTATTCATTCTCCTGATTTCATAATAATAATTTTCTTGCTTTCTTTGTAATTTGTAGGCAGCCTTAAATTATATACTTTTATTTTGCCTTTTTGTTTTGTTTTGTTTTTAGACTTCATCTGGCAGGACTCAGTGGTTATTCCTGGCTCTGTGCTCAGGGGTAACCCTGGTAGTGCACAGGGGACCATATGAGGTGCTGGGGATCAAACTCCGATTAGCTCAGTGTAAGGCAAATGTCCTTTTTTGTACATTCTCTGTACAATTTCTCTGTCTCTGTCTTGCCTATTTTTGAACTTTTATTCAGGGAATAAAATTCTATATATTATTTTGTATCTTGCATCTTTCACTTCATGTTGTGATGATAAGGTTTATCCATACTATTATGTATAGCTGTATTAATTTACCTTTTATTACACAAGTATGCTAAAATTTTCTTTTTAGGTAATTTGAGTTGTTTCTAATTTAGAAAAATTAAAAATATTGGCCTCCTCAAAGTTGGATCTTGGTGCATGCTATCAGTCAGATAGTACAGCTACAACAAAATAGTACAGACCAGATTTCTGATTTTGGAAAGTAATTGTCTCAGAGTTCTAGAGGCAGGAAGTCCAAAATGAAGGTGCTGGCTGGTGTTCAGGTGCTGGCTCTCATGAGAGTTGTCTTGGCCACTTTCTGCCTGTGTTTTTATGTGGTCTTTTACCTGTGTGAGCCCACCTTGACAGTTCCTCCTTGCTGGGGTAGATTCCTTCCTATGACTTCATCTCACTGTCTCTGTCTCTTTCAAGGTCCTGTCTTCAAGGTTGTGGGGCTTTCAGAGATGAATATGAGAAGCAGTTGAATCCCCAGTAGTGCTGTGTGCATGTGTCCTTGTTGTGTGCATGTTGGGGTGTGAGGGT
Organism: Sorex araneus; assembly: GCF_027595985.1. NCBI lineage: Eukaryota > Metazoa > Chordata > Mammalia > Eulipotyphla > Soricidae > Sorex > Sorex araneus. Next base: position 104,760,299 of record NC_073304.1, read on the forward strand.
GTTGGTGGATCCAAAAGAGGAGCTGTTGATTGCTGGGACTTGGAGGTCCTCAACTTGAGAGATATTAAGCTGTTCTCCAAAATGTCCCTGTTGCTTTCACATTGTTGTGAATGAAGCTTTGGCAGGATGGATATGTAACATTTTATTGATCTAGTCAGTGTGTAATGACACATTCTTGACCCATAGCACAGCAGGTAGGGCATTTGCCTTGCATGCGGCTGACCCGAGTTCGATTCGTCCATCCCTCTCGGAGAGCCTGGCAAGCTACCTAGAGTATCCCGCCCACACGGCAGAGCCTGGCAAGCTACCTGTGGTGTATTTGATATGCCAAAAACAGTAACAACAAGTTGCACAATGGAGACATTACTGATGCCTGCTCGAGCAAATTGGTGAGCAGTGGGGCTACAGTGCTACTGATGAGGTTGAAAGCTCTTCCAACTTTTTTTAGTGTCCATTTGAATATTGTTTTTTACAAAATACCTGTTCAAGACTTTTGCTCATTGTTCTATTGACCTTCTATTGTATTTTTCTTAGTAATTAGTAATTGAGTTTTCAAAATATTTGGTAATGATGGTTCTCTTTGTTAGCTAACAATATTAAAAAATGCATTTCCCTCCCTATAATGTAACTTTTCCTTTTCTTTCTTTTTTTTTGGTATTTCTTTAATATTTAGTCATGTGTTGCCTAACAATGTTTTGGGTTAATACTGAACCACATAGACAACTGTGGTATCTGGATGTAGCCCAAGTATGTAGTAAGCTATACTCTAGGCACTCAACCATAGTGGCACAACAAAATTATTTAATGATGCATTTCTCAGAATATATCCCCATTCAAGTGATGCATGACTGTATTCCATATAATGAAAGGAATTTTACAAAAAGGAGAGGTAGTACAGAGGTTGGTTAAGATATGCACCTTGTATGTGGCTGATCTGGGTTTGATCCCTGACACTGTATATGGTTCCCTGAACCCAGCCAGGAGTAAGCCCTGAGCACAGTTGAGTGTGAGCCCCTCAAGCCCCCACCACCTGATGAAATGAAAGAAATTTTTAAGGCTGGAGGTAGTACAGTGGGTAGGACATTTTGTTTTGCATGTAGCCAACCGAGGTCAGTCCCTGGCATCCTATATGATCCTCTGAGCAATGTCAGTAGTGATTCCTGAGTACAGTCAGGAGCAAGCCCTGAGCACCACCCCAAAGGAAGAAAAAAACACAAACAAAAAACCAAAACAAAATAACAAAAAGTATTGAATTCTTCAATCCAATTATATATATATATTCACTGTATCACTGTCATCCTGTTGTTCATCTATTTACTCCAGCAGGTGCCAGTAACGTCTCCATTCGTCCCAGCCTCAAGCTTTAAGCAGCCTCTTCTTACTCGTTCTCCCCAATGATTGGAGGTTCTTTTCAGGGTCAGGGGAATAAGACCTGTTATTGTTACTATATTTGGCATATTGAATATACCACGAGGAGCTTGCCAGGCTCTTCCATGTGGGCAGGATACTCTTGGTAGCTTGCTGGGCTCTCTGAAAGGCGTGTTCGCATATGTGTGTGTGTGTGTGTGTGTGTGTGTGTGTGTGTATTCCCTTATGATGATGTGTCACGTGACCACTTTGTGGCTGTGAGGTCCAGGAATATGTTCACTCATATGTGAGACTTGGCCCGAACATGTGGAAAGCGGCCTGGAGCATTGCAGTGGTGGGGTAGTGGAGGTCGGCTGCCGGGTCTGGGTCCCTTGGGGCGGGGAGGGCTCTCACTCACACCCCCTCTGGGGCACTCCTGGTGAGGAGTTTGGTGCCATGGTTATGGGGGCCTCATTTTATGTTCCCTTCTGGGAGAAGCAGCTGTGAGTCATGGATGGCTGATGAGGAGATAATCTGGCAACGGCAGGAGGTGGCTTATGGGTGTGACCCCTGGGTTGCCGGGTATTGGGAGAAGCAGGCAGAGGATCTCTGCTCCCGGGTCATGTTGAGTCCAGAGTCCAAGCTTGGTACTGACAGCAAATCAAATCTTTTATGTTCTTTTTTGGGACAAACCCAGTGTTGCTCGGGGCTTACTCCTAGCTCTGTGCTCAGGGATCACACCAGGTGGGGATCAGGGAACATTTAGGGTTCAGGCAATTGAATGCAAGTCAGTCACATGTAAGGCCTTACCTGCTGTATTAGACCTTAATTATCTTCTCCTAATCTGTTAATAACATTACAGTTATTATGTTATATATTTTTCATTCCTTTGTCTTCATTCTGGACTCAGTATTTGCTTATCCTAAAATTTGCATAATGTAATTTTCTCATATTTTAAAATTTATATGACTCATAAGCTGCAGCAAAATTTTCAGTATTAATGAAATGAAAGTTATATTTTTAAATAAAAATACAGGATATAATATAAAATTTTATGGCCTAATTTTTAAAAAAGAGAATATAGAAGGAAAAGGAGTGGAAAGATATATATCTCAGTATATGTTAACAAATTATTATGTCCCAGAGTGGTAGGCTCTGGTTAAGAAGGTTGGGAATACTGTAGCATCTACTTAAAGAATCTCCTAATCCAGTTAGAGACCTGTGTGCCAATAGGTAATTGCAATAACATGTTTTTAAGTACTTTTTTTTTATTTGGGGGGTTGTTTTGATTTTTGGGTATACCCAGCCGTGTTCAAGGATCATTCCTAGCAGTGCTGGGAGAACTGCATGCTGTACTGGGGATCAAACTTGGGTTGGCCACATGGAAGGCAAGTGCCTTAAACCCTGAACTCTCTTTGCCCCCCCCTTAAAAAAATTTATTATATACGTACATATATTCCTTCTTTAATTGTTATCTGTAAGCTATTTTTGGTTTTCTATTGAGATTTAAACATTTTTTGTGATATATGTATAAACATTTTTGTGGTATGTATGCAAACATTTTTGTGACATGTGCATATATATACATATATGTATATTTCTGTTGCACACATTTTTAAAAAATACACAAACTGGGGACCAGGATTTGGCTAAAAGGACTGGGTGCATGCAAGTCATGTGGAGACCCCGAGTTCCACTCTGGACCACAGGGTCCCTAAGCACTGCCAGTTGGGCGGCTGTGGCAGCCTATAGCAGGTAAAGAAACTCAGAATTATTTGTTTTCTGATGGGGAGTGAAGAGCCCTGTTTTTACATGTGAAGGAATTATAGAAGGAATATTCTAACCAAATATTCTTTCTCTTTTAAATTGAAGCTCTTTCCTTTGCCTCTCCTCTACGTTGGAAATCACATAAGTGGATTATCAAGTACAAGTAAATTAAGGTAGAGTGCAAGATAATGGTTGATGGGAGGTTCTCATTTGCTTCTGATGGTAAAAGACCAATTTTGATTTAAGATATTACTTGTATAACAAATAAAAGATAATGATACTCTGGTTTCTCTTTAGTATATAAGCCGTTACATATAAAAGCCATTAATATTTAATACTTGTAAATAATAAAGTATCATTTTGAGTTTAATTTGATTTAATAGTATATTTAATATTTAGGAATATCAAAAACATTTTCCTATATGTTCAAGTTTGACTATAAGACATGAAATCCATAGATATCAAGAAAGAAATGGTACAATTTCTTCAAAAAGGCTAATTTATAAATTGTTCACAAATGTTTCTTACAGCTTTTGATTTTTGTCATGGTTTCAGGACATTCTGCCCAATCTGTAGTAGGTCAGGTTCATTATAGGGATAAATAAATGACACACATTATTTTGAAGTGTTTGCTGAATTCTTCTGAAATTTACATTTGTATTTACTACAGAGTTCTTACTATTTTGGTTAAAATCATTGTGAAAAGTGAAAAATGGGAACTGGGAATGTGACTTGGTGGTGAAGTGCATGTCTCAGATGTGTGAGGCTCCTGTCCCTTCACTGTGTGCTTCCTGGTGTGTGAGGCTCCTGTCCCTTCACTGTGTGCTTCCTGGCGTGTGAGGCTCCTGTCCTGACACCGTGTGCTTCCTGGCGTGTGAGGCTCCTGTCCCTTCACTGTGCGCTTCCTGGCTTGTGAGGCTCCTGTCCTGACACTGTGTGCTTCCTGGCATGTGAGGCTCTTGTCCTGACACTGTGTGCTTCCTGACATGTGAGGCTCCTATCCCAACACTGTGCTTCCTGACGTGTGAGGCGCTTGTCCTGACACTGTGTGCTTCCTGAGCTCTGCCGGGGCTCCCTGGCAGCAGCAGCACCACCACCACCGAACCGATGAAAGGAAGGAGAATGGGAGTGGAGGAGAATACCATGCATAAATGCATAAATAATGAGGAAACGGTCTGTATGTATAAAAGATAATATTGTGCGTGGAAAAGAGGTAGTAGTAGGAGGATACAGTAAACTGGGAAATGCAAAAATAGGCTCATCACCTTTCATTCCTGAGGCCCACCCCATTTGAGCTAAGAAATTTTTAGTGAATTCTTTAAGATTTTTTTCTGTATAAGATATTAACTAAAAAGAGGTTTTACTTCTATCATTATGAACTGTATGAACATAATTGAAAATAATGACTTTATTCTTTCTTTGCTTCATTTAAAATAAAAGTGGTTCAAAGCTGTCTCATAGGATATTTTTAAGTGTGGCGATAAAATTCCTGAAAAATCTTCCTGTACCCACTCTCTGGTACTGTGAAACCCTTCTCAAGTCTGCTCAGAAGTTCTGTGGCCCGGGGTCTCTGGGTGAAAGGTTCTTATGTGCTTTTTGAAGGCTGTGAATTTTACTTTATAGAATCTTGGGGTTGGGCTGGTGGTGGGGCAGGAATCACCTGTAATTCTGTCCTCTAACACATTATTTTAGATTTGTAAGTCTCTTTTCTATGTAGAGAATGATTCCTATTATGGTTATAGACATGTGATCATTTTTTTATCATTTTATTGAATATTTATTTTCCAGTAGTGGTAAACTTGTTTGTTATAGAGTTACACAAATAATGTACATCAAGTAAATTTATCATGTTATTTAATCAGTATCTTGCCCGACATTTATGTGGTTTCTCATATTTACTTTAAATTTTGTTATTTCAGTGAGTATATAGCTGTATGGTTTTTTCTTTCTTTTGGATTATTACCTTAAAATAAAATTCCTAACAAAAATAGTAGGTCTAAAGGAAAAAAAAAAGTAGGTCCACCGTTAGTGCTGTTATGCTCACAGATATGGAATGACTTGAGTTGCCAAGGGACACATATTGGTTGCACTGTCAGAAGTTTTCACACAATCTTCATGCAGTGTGATTGTGTGTTTTAAATTGTTAACACTATTGTGTGTCGAAGAAGTGGTCAAGAGGGTGAAGAACCTCCTTTTTGTGTAGGTGAAGAACCTACACATCTTTTCGATTCCACCGTTCTTCCTGCACTAACATACACCTCAGAGACCTAGGACCTACACAAACAGGATGAGAAAGCTATTCAGGTATCCCAAAGAGGAATCGAAAGAGCTATGCTTGGAGTATCACATTTCACTCAAGTGAGAGAAGGAATCCGGAGTTCCGACCTCCGCCAACGATCAAAGATCAGGGACGCTGTCTCGTTTGCCAAGGCGTCAAAAATCAGATGGACCGGACACATAATGCGATTTAGAGACTACCGCCGGACTGGATTCCATGGGATGTCAAAAGACCGAGTGGCCGCCCACCTACAAGATGGTCAGACTTCTTCGTCAAAACCTTGAATGAACGATTTGAGACTCTTCCTGTTCCTGGAGCGAGCAGACCCATTGGGCTACACTAGCACATGACTGGGATGAATGGAGACGTTACTGGTGCCCGCTCGAGCAAATCGATGAATAACGGGTTGACAAGTGATTATAAGTAATTGTGTGTTTTACATTGTTAGCACATTGTGGGTAGTGTGTTTTAAATTGTTAACAAGTGGCATAAAATTGTTACATCTCCTTTTCTTATCAAAGATGACTTGTTAATAGTATATGTAAGAAGCTAATTTCTTATATTTAATCTAGAAAGCTAGTACATTTATTAAAAAATATAAAACATGTTTAAAGTTCTTAGTATTGAAGCTGTTATTCTTGAATCTTTGTCCGACAGCTTGCCCATGTTCACCGTGCTCAGGAAATTTACCATTCCGCTCACATTGCTCCTGGAAACCATCATACTTGGGTGATTTTTCCCCTCCCTTTTCCTATAAAGTTCTCTTCTCTTTTATTCCATTTTACTTTTATCAGCAAATTATCAACATCTAGCCATTGTTCCAAAAAGTTGGTTTGAATTGCTAATAGCAATAACTTAAGGACAGATGGTTTATTCACTTAAAAGCAGCTAGCTGCTTGTTTCCATGATTTGCTAAAAACATAATGGTTAATTTTTAATTGTATTTTATATTAAATAGGTAATACATATAAAATTGTAGAAAATTACAAAGAAAACACCTAGATGCCCCAAAATAGATGCAAATCTATTAGCTCCCTCAGATGGAATGCTCACTGCTTTTGGAATACAGCGGGAAAACTATTCACACACATGTACAGAACAAGAATCCATTAATCCATTAAAATAGGGAAACCTATTAATATAGTAATTATTACATTATACTAGAATACATTAGTTTTAATAATGTTGGCTTTACTTTTTCTCCTAAGTATACTCAGTCTGATATCCAAAAAGGTGATTCTTTGTTTTTCCCTAAAGAGTATTTAGAAATAAAATTTGGATATGGCTCAGTGTTATAAGTCCTTGTATTCAATTTTATCTTAATCTTTGGCTGCTCAGTTTAAGTATAAGCAACTAGACCAACCAATAGCCACTCTTGTATTAAGTGATAAATAAGTTAATAATTATATTGAGACAACTGCTTAAGTAATAAAGCAAATTTAATCTCATTTATTAACATTTTGACATATATTTACTGTTTTTCTAAAACATTGTCTGTTGTATTTAGCATATATAATTATTATTAACAGTATTATTTTAAAAAGTGTAAACAATATTTTTTATTTGCTTTGAAAATGTAATTTATATTTTACCTCTCTCCTTCTCTGTATCTATCAACTTTTGTTACTGTCTTTCCATTCATCCATTTGTTTATTACAGGAAACAGTTTTCCTTGAACATCATTATCAGCGTCTTTGCTATCATTCTTGGTGCTTTCATCGCAGCTGGGTAAGACTTTGGATCATTTCTGCTCAATGACTTCTTTGTATTTTTGACAATAAGCCAAGGCCTGTTCTCATTTTCCTTTTTCCATCTGTTGATGCCAAGATACAATTCTATTGGTGTTAGTAGAATCCTGAAATGTTCTTGTGAAATTTAAACTGGCTTCCAAGTTGTCTACAACATTTCTGAGAATGCATAAAGAGAGCATTGCAAGATATTAATACTTTCTTTATAACAAAGGAGTAAACGATTTACTTCTATTAATGTTGTTTCAGTGTAAAACTTTTACTTAAAAAGTTGTTAGGCATTTAGGCAATAACAATAATAAATTTGTAATATCCTTGCATGCTCTTTAATTTAATTTAATTTTTTAATTTTATTTATTTATTTATTTATTTATTTATTTTTGGCTTTTTGGGTCACACCCGGTGATGCATAGGGGTTACTCCTGGCTCTGCACTTAGGAATTACCCCTGGCGCTGCTCAGGGGACCATATGGGATGCTGGGAATCGAGCCCGGGCTGGACGCATGCAAGGCAAACGCCCTACCTGCTGTGCTATTGCTCCGGCCCCTTAATTTTATTTTTAAATTTTGTTTTATTTTATTATTTATTTTTGCTTTTTGGGTCACACCCGGCGATGCACAGGGGTTACTCCTGGCTCTGCACTCAGGAATTACTCCTGGCAGTGCTCAGGGGACCATATGGGATGCAGGGAATCGAACCCGGGTGAGCCATGTGCAAGGCAAATGCCCTACCTGCTGTGCTATTGTTCTAGCCCCCTTAATTTTATTTTTTTAATCATCATTTGATGTAATGTTTCTAGATGTATATTATCATCAATAGTATTTATATGCTTGGCATCTGGTAACAGTGCATGATTGTTTTATTTATTCATATGCAAGATCAGGAAGGAGGAATCCAGTTTGCATTGAAAGGGTGATGCTCAAATTCTTGTCTTTCATAGGGTGATCCTTAATAGACCTATATGGGTCACAGTTCCAGGATCAAAACTTACCTCTGCCCCTTTGTCAACTGTTTCTCAATCTTTTTTTTTTTTTTTAATCTGTTTCCGTCTTTACAAAGAAAGCATAATGAAAGGAAAGAAAACCTTCTTGGATAAGGGATGAAAAGAAAAAGATGGGATAGATTTCAGTTAAATGAGTTGATTCCTTTAATTCATTTGGAAACATGAGTTTTGGACCATTAATTACAAATTAAATAAGGAGATAAGCTATAGAGCTTATATGTGTGGGATCTTATTCTAGTTTTTTTCATTTATTTTATGTATAAATTATTTGCTTCATAGTACCCTACTTATTTTAGCTGCAAAATGGGAACTAAATAGCATCCATCTAATGAGGTCATTATAAGAAATAGAATAATAAATGAAAATTTATGCAAGTAGGTGTCTAAATTCAACAGACATACTGGACATTTGTCTATTACCAAATGTTGTTCTAGGTGCTCCCAGATTAATAAAGATTAATCCCAGATTAATAAAGAAGGCAAGCTTCCATTCCAGTTGATGTAGACAGACAGTAGGCAAAAGACAGATATTTTTTGGGGGGTGAGGGGTTTGGCCCAGGCATAACTTCTGGTGATGCTCAGGGAACCATATAGGATGCCAGGGATTGAACCCAGTCAGCCGCATGCAAGGCAGATGCCCTACCTGCTGTACTTCTCTCCAACCTGCAAAAGACAGATTAAAAATAGAATTTGAGATTGTGAACAGATATTAGCAATAATGGTAATAATACTAATAACAATTATTGTTATTAAAATTTTGGGTTTTGGGTCACACCCACTTTTGCTCAGGGGTTACTTCTGGCTCTGCAGTCAGAAATTACTCCTGGCAGGGCTCAGGGGACCACATGGGATGCTGGGGATCAAACTCGGGTCTATTGTGTGCAAGGCAAGAGCCAGTTATGCTGTTCTTACACCATATGGGATATAGTGCTATGCATTTTTTTGTGGTTTACCAGTGTTTCTCAGTTATTCTGTGACTCCCTTCTGACTTTGTTTCCTTTCTGTGCCCTTGTTCCTGGCCCTTGCTGTTGGCCCCCTGGTCTCATTCTGTGGCCTCCTTGGAATATCTTGTAATATGGCCTTTCTCAACTGCATATCACATTGGCTAGGCAAGCAATTTAGAACTTTTATTTCTAGAGATTCTATTTTTTGTACTATATCAGAAATTTAGGATTTTAAGAAAAGTAATGTTTAAAAATTAGTTTAGTTTACAATATGAACTGAAAACGCAGCATGTAGGACACTTGCCTTACACAAAGCCAACCCAGGTTTGATCCCTGGCACAGCATATGTGCTGAGTCTGAGAGATTCCTGAGCACAGAGCCAGGAGTAAGCTCTAAGTACCGCCAGTTAACTGTGGCCTCAGAACAAAACAAAAGTAAAATTAATTATTAAATAATTGGTATTTCACAAATTAATTTGAAGATAATAATGCCAATGAAAGCTTTTAGTGAACTCTTAATTTGAGTTTTGATGCCATTTTTTTCTTGTTTCTTTTTTCTTGTTTGCAATAAACTGTTACTCCCAAGCACAAGGCATGGCCCAACTCGCCCATCCCAAAGGAAAGAATCTGCTTGATATTGAAGGGATCAGAATACAGTATCTCAAAATATTATAATTGACATCAGCATTATTTTGAGCTGAAGGCAATTGGGAACAAATGAATTAAATAGGAAGAGTTCTGTGCTCTCCCCTGAACATCCTTTCTGTGTCAAATCAAGGCACACATTTTCTTTCTTTTTTTTTTTTTAATTGAATTACTATGTGGAAAGTTACAAAGCTTTCAGGCTTAAGTCTCAGTTACACAATGCTCAAACACCCATCCATTCACCAGTGCACATATTCCACCACCAGGAACCCCAGTATACCTACCCCCCCACCACGCCCCCATCCCCCGCCTGTGTAGCTAATAAATTTCACTTTACTTTTCTCTTTACTTTGATTACATTCTATATTTCAACAAAAAGCTCACTATTATTGTTTGGAGTTCTCCCCCTCCAAAGTCAGACCTGTTGAAAAGGAAGCATTTGATAATTCGTTTTCCATTGCTGACAGTGAAAAGATATGAGGTTTTGGATTTCTGTATTTTAGTAACTAAGTCCAGGGAAATTTCTGCCAGAAATTGCATCACTGCAAGCTCGTACCTCCCTTTTGTGGTCATCATAAGATGGCGTCTGGGGCTCAGTTCACAGTCTAGAGACATTTCTGTGCCGGTACCACCCCCGTCCCGAGATCACCCGAAAGTCCCATTGCTGCAGGCATGTACCTCCCTTTTGTGGTTGTCATAAGATGGCTTCTGGGGCTCAGTTCACAATCTAGAGACATTTCTGCAAGAAGCTGCTGGTGCCCAAAGTAGTTTAGCTGGTCTCCGGGGCTATGATTGTGCAGCATCGGAGAGGCCGCACTCCAAGGCACACATTTTCTTTGTGAAGTTTCCTGTTGTTCATAGCAGTAAGCAACAGGCAGCCAGCCTTGAGGTGCTTCTGTCTAAACAAACATTACCAACATGACCCGCTAGTTATTCTCATTCCCCAGTACATTCCCTAGCCCTTTTTCCCATATAATTTCTTCCTCAAAACTTTATTCTTTGTGTGTGTGTGTGTGTGTGTGTGCAATAATGTATTAGCCCCAGAATCTAACCACTTTCAATTCCACTTCTGTGACCTGCGTGTGAAATAATATGGTCTGTATTTTTTCCCCCTAATCAGTCTGTCCAATGTCAATGAAATTCACGGGCTCCAATTACTGAACCTGTGAGGCAGATAAGATGCTCTGAGTAATGAGTTCGGTCATGCAGCATCAGGTGCGGGTTAACCAGTTGCTCTACTGGAGTTTTCTTTCTCTCCTCCTCTACCATGCCCCCATCCCATAAGCATTTAAATTCATTTGAAGAGAAATGAAGAGAAGATGTTCTAGAAGGATAGAGAGAAGGAAATCTGAGAGGATTTCAGAGAGAAAGGATTCCTGCTTTGACTTTTGAGGGCCAGGGTAGTGAAAGAATTTGTGACTGAGGTGATGCCTGAGTGCCAGGTAGTAAAGGCATTTGTGACTGAGGTGACTCTGAACACCAGTGTAATTGAAGATGTTTGTGACTGAGATAACTATAGGGTAGTGAAGGCATCTGTGACTCAGGTGACTCCTTAGCAATAGGGTAGTGAAGGCATTTGTGACTGAGGTGACTCTAAACACCAGGGTAGTGTAGGTGTTTATGATTGAGGGGTCTCTGAGCACCAGGTAGTGAAAATGTTTGTGACTGAGATGACTCTGAGCACCAGGTAGTGAAGGCATTTTGTGACCTAGGTGACTTAGCACCAGGTAGTGGAGGCTTTTGTGACTGAGATGACTCTGAGCTCCAGGGCGTTGAAGGCATGTGTGATGAGGTGACTCTGAGCATCAGATAGTAAAGGTATTTGTGACTGAGATGACTCTGAGTACCAGGGTAGTGAAGACATTAGTGAATGAGGTGACTCTGAGCACCAGATGGACAACCACTCCCTCATTCATCTGCTTTTGCCCCGTCACTCCTCAGCTATCTCCACAGAACTGTATCCTGGGAATCTCCCTATTTATTACAATAAACTCAGCCACTGATGAATCAGAAAAAAAACAAACCAGAATGACAGTCCCCTTTGGGGAGTTCAATAATTATGATGATGTATAAGTTAACAAATGAAAGAATTTTTTACTTAAAGCATCATCTGTAATGTCTGTTTGGTTTTTGTGTTTTTCAATTTTTTTTATCAAATCGCCATGCGATAAACTTTACGAAGTTGTCCATGATTGGGTTCCAACACCTGTCTCTTCACCAGTGTACATTTCCCACCACCAGTGTCTCCAATTTCCCTCCTCCCACCCCACTCTCACCGAGAGTCTGCTCTATGGCAGACACTTTTTTTCTGCACTCTCTCTCTCTCTCTCTCTCTCTCTCTCTCTCTCTTTCTTTCAATCTTTCCTTTTGGTTATTATAGTTTGTGGCACAGGTACTGTAAGGTTATAGTGATCACTCTGGACAAGAATTGAGTACTATAAGTAGGTAAAGCTATATACATGATAATGGTCTTTGGTTTTAAAGTGTTCATGATTAAGTTGAAGCACCTGATGTCCTGGTTTGGGTTTAGTCTGAGGCTAAGCTGAGGAAATAACTATTCATTACCACAGAGTATGTGGGGGGGTGGTGTGGGGGAATGTGCCAGAGAAAAGGTTTGCTAGTATACTTTGCTTGGGGAAAGAGAAAATAAGCCTACCTTGAGATCACCATGTGAGTTTCTGAATTACCTCCTCTGTTGTGTTTGCCCTTCCAGTTCTGACCTTGCTTTCAACTTGGAAGGCTATATTTTTGTTTTCCTGAATGATATCTTCACAGCAGCTAACGGAGTTTATACCAAACAGAAAATGGATCCAAAGGTACTAGATCTTCACTCATCTGGCTTTTAGACTTCGCAATCTGACTCCTGTTACATGAGAAGGAAAATTAATTTTCAAAGTTGACATATAATTTAATTTACATAGTATACTCCAGAATTATTGATTTTTTAAAACTACTGGTCTTAATAGGTTGTTGTTATGCCTCATCTTGCAAAGTTTGGAGTGAAAATTAGCCAGGCAAGGAAAAGGTGCCACTGTTTTGGATGTAAAATTATAATATATCAACAGGAATTGCTATGAAAGGCAATTAAAAATGAAAAGTTTTACAGTTATCATTAATGACTAAGGTGAAAACAGGAATGGTCTGAAAGAGTGCCTGGTAGTTTGGCAATCTGAAGACATGGTTTACAACCCAAAAGGAGAGAGAGAACAAAAGGGAATGCCCTGCCACAGAGGTGGGGTGAGGTGGGGGGAATGAGGGGAGGCTAGAAGAGATGCTGGGGTCATTGGTGGAGGAGGGTGGGCATTGGTGGAGGGATGAGTGTTTGAGCATTCTATGACTGAAACACAAGCACAAAAATATGAAAATCTGTAACTGTACCCGCACGGTGATTCATTAATAAAAAAAAAGACATGGTTTACAGATAAGTTTGGTTGATTATTGAACATTGTAACTTTGAACATCAATCTCTGCAAACTTCTGTTTCCTCATTAGTGAAAAGAGATCATGAGAATGAGTAATATAAAATCAGTCCAGCCAATTGCTGCCCTTGGTCATGAGAAGATAAAATGAACTTTGCTTTTATATGGCTGTATCTGGGTTGTGCTCCCAGACTTCAACCCCACCCCAGCTGTTCCTGAAACTCAGAGTAATCAGCCAGGCATATGTCTCTTTGTTCTATGTTCTTTGTTCAGTGTTGAGGGACTTCTCTCTGATGGACAGGCTTATTTCTAAGAGTGGGTTTTTTTTTCATTTGTTTTTGTTTTTAAATTTTATCTGTACTGAATTTTTTTTCTGTTCAGTCATTTGTTTTTTTAATGGTGGCCGTTACAGAACAGTGGTTATCTTTGGGGACTTGCAATATGTCACCCTTTAAGGAAAATGTTGAATAAATTATGTAGCTTTTTTAATGAAAAGTAAATTTATGCAAGATTGGAGGAAAAATAGGGTACCTGCTGTTTTAACACAAATGTTCTTTAATAGTAAGAGCAGATGTGTTTAAGGAGTTCTATTTATAGTAACATTATAAAGATCTCTTAATTCTGTTCCAGATTTCTCATTTTGAATAGCAAGTAGTGTATCTTAAAAAAATTGGATTGTTAGAAATGGATAAAACCCTCAGGCTATCCATCTTCACCCATTTTATATATTTGGTTTTAGTTTTTTTGGGAAAGATCAAAGTTTATTATGAAATCACAGTAGACCTGACATCAAACATTCTTCATCAGAAAAAAAAAAGGAATTTGCTAAAAATATTCGAGAACAGAGTTGGTTAGTACATGCATTCTAATCTGCATTAAACTAGAGTTGGTTGATTAGCTCTAGAAAATATGTTTCCTGTTTTTAAAATGTGTTTTTTGTTTGCTTGTTTCCAGGAACTAGGGAAATACGGAGTGCTTTTTTATAACGCCTGCTTCATGATTATCCCGACTCTCATCATTAGTATTTCCACTGGGGACCTTCAGCAGGTGAGCCAAGGAGAGTCAGACATGTCTGCTTGGCTTTAAATTTTCAGTATTTAAAAATTGAGCTTTTGGCAGTCAGTGGAATCCAGTGTTAAAGTGCCATTCCATTCCATTCCTGGGATGGAAGTCATAGCTTTCTCAGTCTGTACAATTCCTTTCCAAAGAACAAGGGGACACTGAAATATCTGTGTTAGCAGATATACCTCCACAGCAGCAATATTTTCATGGTTCAGCAGCTGTTTTCATGTGATTATGTCAGAAACTCTTACCTAGTAATTTCATTTCTTGGCATCTACCTCCCAACACTAAAACACCGAAACAGAAAGTATATACACATATGTGTCCATTGTAGCACTTAGTACAATAGCCAGGATATGGAAACAACTCAAAAGTTCAATGACAGGTGAATATATACATGCAACGGAATACTATGCAGCTATAAGAAAAGATGAATCATCAGTTTGCTGCAACTTGAATGGAACTGGAGGGCATCAAGCAGCACTCAGGGCTTACTCCTGGTTCTGTGGTCAGGAATAACTCCTGCAGGGTCTTGGAGACCATCTGAGGTGCTTGTAGTCAAGTGCCCTACCCACTATACTATTGCTCCAGTCCTTTAATGTATTGTTTTTATTACTGATTTTACGAGGTGCCTCATATCATTTGGCATCACTATATCACTGTAACACTGTTATCCCCATTGTTCATAGATTTACTCGAGTGGGCACTAGTAGTGTCTCTATTACACTCAGCCCTGAAATTTTAGCAACCTCTCCTTACTCATCTTTCCCAATGATTGGAAGCTCTTTCAGGGTCAGGGGGATGAGACCTATTGTTACTGTTTTTGACATGTTGAATACGCCACAGGTAACTTGCCAGGCTCTGCCGTGCGGGTGGGATACTCTCGGTAGCTTGCTGGGTTCTCTGACAGGTATGTATATATCTGTTACTGTATTTGGGATATGAATACACAGCGGGGAGCTTGCCAGGCTCTCGCGAGCAGGCACTAGACTCACAGTAGCTTGTCAGGTTCTCCAAGAGAGAGAACTAGGCTATTAGATGTCTAGTTCCAGGAGTTTGGTTTTATAGTCTCTGGATGTTGGCCATTGATGGGATTACACGGTTCCAGGGGCAGTCTCTGGGTATGACTGCCTAGCTACTGGAAAACTGGGGATCTGGGTGGATGAGGCCCAGTCCCAATCTGAGCAGCCTTGGAGATCTCAGCCCCAGGTCCTGCACACCTGGTTCCTCTGCCATCTCTCCCATGCATGAGGCTCGTCAGAATGTGTGTAGAGTGGGCCTGACCATGGCTGTGGCTGGATTCCGGAGGTCCTCAACTGTCAAGGCACTGCTCGGGCTGGGGAGCGAAACGCAACCCTTCCTCTCTGAGGGGCCCCGGTAATATCATCTGGCATATTATTACATAATAAAATATTTTGCAGTATTTAAAACAGGAACTGGAGAGATGGCATAGCAAGTAGGGTGCTTGGTTTGCACACAGTAGACCTGAGTTTGGCACCTGAGTCCCACCAGGAGTGATTCCTGAGCATAGAACCAGAAGTTAGCCCTGAGAATGGCTAAGTATAGTCACTCAAACAAACAAAAAACAAGAACAAAAATGTAAAATATAATAAATATATATAAATATTAATATTTAAATTATAACTTTTTTTGTCAATTTTTATTTTGGCTTTTTGGGTCACACCCAATTATGCACAGGGGTCACTCCTGGCTCTGTGCTCAGGAATTACCCCTGGCAGTGCTCAGGGGACTATATGGGATGGTGGGAATCAGACCCGGGTTGGCCACGTGCAAGGCAAACTACCTGCTGTGCTATCGCTCCACCCTCATTTTGTCAATTTATATGCAATCATTATATCGATATGTAATCTAATATATCTAAACATGTTTATGTTGACGTTTTTATTGAGGTTTTGTTATTTATAATATTTTAAAAATTTATTTTATTTTTAATTGAATCAATATTGAATTGAAATAATCTATATTATTTTTAATTGAATCAGCTGGAATTCACAGTGGGTAGGGCTGTCCCTGGGTTCGATTCCTCCACCCCTCTCAGAGAGCATGGCAAGCTACCGAGAGTATCTCACCCACACGGCAGAGCCTGGCAAGCTACCCGGGTTGCATTCAATATGCCAAAAACAGTAACAAGTCTCACAATGGAGACGTTATTGCTGCTCACTCAAGCAAATCGAACAATGGGAGAACAGTGCTACAGACAGTGGACAGTGCTTAATTGAACCACAATGAGATGCAGTTATAACGCTGTTAATGATGGTTTCTCATACACATAATGTCAGTATCACACCCATCACTCAGTGACATTTTTTAATAATACAAATATTTATTGTTGGTAATGGATTGATTTTAAATCAACTGATAGTTAAAAACATTTTTCTAATTGCAAATTTTCTAATAGAATTTTTTTTTCTTTTTGGGTCACACCTGGCGATGCACAGGAGTTACTCCTGGCTCTGCACTCAGGAACCACCCCTGGCTCAGGGGCCACATGGGATGCACCTCAGATGGTCTCCAAGACCCTGCAGGAATGATTCCTGACCACAAAACTAGGAGTAAGCCCTGAGTGCTGCTGGTGCATCCCTTTCCTCCCCAAACCACCCCCCCCCAACAATCGCGCCATCAACAAAAGACCCATGGAAAAAGATTTATGAATTTTTTTCACTACTAAGATTATCTGTTTATTGAATCAAGTCAAACTTCTTTTTTTTTAAATAAAAAATTGATTGGATCACCGTGAGGTACAGTTACAAACTTGCATGATGGCGTTTCACTCAAACAATGCTCAAGTACCCATCCCTCCACCAGTGCACATTTTCCACCACCAATGGTCCCAGTGTCCCACCCACCAACCCAACCTACTCCACTCCCTGCCTCTGTGGCAGGTACAGTCTTTCTTACTCTGTCTCTAATTTTGGGCATTGTGATTTGTGACACAGATACTAAGAGGTCATCATGTTTGGTCCTTGGTCTATTTTCGGCATATATCTCCCAACCTGAGCAATCCCTCCAATCATCATTTATTTAGTGATCCCCTCTCCGTCCTAACCAAGGCAAAATTCTTTTATGACTGAATGAGTTTTGGATAATGGTGCAAATATAATAAGGAAGCAAATTTGTGTAACTAGGTGTGGAAGTCTGCAATATGTATTTTATAAGGTTGCTTTGATCAGATCAAAAGTTGGTTGATGAATAGAGCAGAAGGTTAATTTTCTTTGTTGAAGGATAAGTCCATCCTAGTAGGTGGGAAAGAGTCTGAGATTGTGGTAAGATGTGTGTATGACTTAAAGCTCCATGAGTTCATTCGTGAACCCTAGGTTTTTGTTTGCTTGCTTGTTTTTATTTTCATAAAAGTAGTTCACAATAGTTCATTACAAATAATATTCAAACACCAATCCCACCGCTGAGCACCTTCTCACCACAATATGAAGGAAGTGTGTGAAGGTTTTTGTATTTCATTCTGGAGCCATTTAAGCTGAATATAAAAGAATACTAGCAAGTATGTTAAAACCAGACAAATGTGTGCTTCTTTTGATGAGTAAGTGAGGTAGAGTGTAAGAAGTTGTGCAGCCGCATATGTGGTCTCACACTCCAGGAAATTCTGCGGCACTCTCTTTGGGGAGCTTTAGTTTAATAGTCTCTGGGTCTTGGCCATTGATGAGATTACAGGGTGCTGGGGGCAGTTTGTGGGTGTGACTGCCAAACTACTGGAAAACTGGGGAGCTGGGAGGAGCGGGCCCAATCGGAGTGGGCTCAGAGATCTCAGTCACGGGATTCCGTGTACCTGGGTTTTGCTGCTGGTCTGCTCTCAGGTGAGGTTCATCCCATCCTGGGTGAGGCTTGTCCCCTCTTGTGTTAGGCTCATCTGAGCATGTGGAGAGTGGTCTTGAGCATGTTGTCGGTTGGGATCTATAGGTTTTCAGCTGCTGGGATTCTGCCTGGGGTGGGGAGGGAGACTCAACCTGCCCACTTCGAGGTGCTCCAGTGAAGACAACCTGGCGTGGGGCTAGGAGGAGATTCTGCCCATTTGAATTTATTCTTTGATGAAGTTTCTGTTCATTTTATTGCCCCATTTTCTTATGGGGCTGGATGTGTTTTTATTTATTTATTTTTTTGTTTTTGGGTCATACCCAGCGATGCTCAGGGGTTACTCCTGGCTCTGCACTCAGGGATTACTCCTGGCAGTGCTCTGGAGACCATATGGGATGCTGGTAATTGAACCCTGGTACACCGGCGGTGCTTGGGGGACCGTATGGGATGCTGGGAATAGAACTCAGGTTGGCCGCATGCAAGGAAAACACCCTACCTGCTGTGCTGTCGCTCCAGCCCCAGGGACTGGATGTGTTTTTCTTGTAGAGTTCAACCAGTGCCTCGTATATCTTTGATATTAACTCTTTATCAGAAGGGTATTGGGTGAATATCCTTTCCCATTCCATAGCCTATCTTTGTATCCTGGTCACTGTTTCTTTTGAGGTACAGAAGCTTCTTAGTTTAAGATAATCCCATTTGTTTATCTTTGATTTCACTTGCTTGTTCAGTGGCATTTCATCTTTGAAGATACCTTTAGCTTCAATATCGAGGGTTTTGCCAACCTTTTCTTTAATATAATTTATGGATTCTGGCCTGATGTTTGTAGGATAAAACATTTTGATTTGATTTGTCCTTTCTCCCTTGCTGCAGGGACTAGGTTTATTGGGTTGCATCCATCACAATGCTCCTGAGGCACTCCCATTTCTCTGTGTTTATCTTTAACCCCTCCTCTGTGCTCTGCTTCTCCTATCTGTTAATTACTTATATTCCTAAACCAGAACCTGTGCCTTGTAAGGTCAGATCCTTCTAAGTACTCTCTATTTTGTATATGTAACTGAAACATTGCTTTTCTCATTCCTGTGTCCTTTGATTAGTTTACTTTAGAGCAATGTCCTTTTTGTTAGACACAGGAAGACAGTTAATGCAATGCTTTTGCAACATGGAGTTAATTGACTAAATAATACTTACTCTTGGGCATCTTTTATTTTTTTTTTTTTTATTTTTTTTTTTTTAATTTTTCACTCCATTTATTTGCATTGCTTGGTTATTTTACACAATTTTTCCTTTATGCTGCTTAATATACAGATTTTTTTTTCTTTTGTTTTATTTTAATGGATCTATTCTGATAATTCACACACCATAAAATTCATCATGAAAGTCACTCATTTAAATTATGCAATCAAATATATTTAGTATAGTCATTGATAAGCAATGATAGCTCATTGCTGTCTTTGCATTGCACCAGTTGCTAATATGTTGAATATATTTTCATGTGTTTATTTATCCACATCTCTTCTTCAGGGAAGTGTCTTCCTTTTTTTCCTTGTCACTTTTGCTAATAAATAAATAGTCTTTTATTTATTTATTTTTAAGGATATAGCATTTTAACATATATTTTGTTTTCATCTACTGAAACCTTTATTCGTGACACTTCTGTTTGTAGCTTTCTAATTTCTGCTCTCATTTCTTCCTGTATTTTTTTTTTTATAATTTATTTATTTTTAATTAGAGAATCACCGTGAGGGTACAGTTACAGATTTATACACTTTTGTGCTTATACTTCCCTCATACAAAGTTCGGGAACCCATCCCTTCACCAGTGCCCATTCTCCACCACCCGTAAACCCGGCGCCCCTCCCACCCTCCCCACTCCCATCTCCCCCCCACCCCACCCTGCCACTGTGGCAGGGCATTCCCTTCTGTTCTCTCTCTCTAATTAGCTGTTGTGGTTTGCAATAAAGGTGTTGAGTGGCCGCTGTGTTCAGTCTCTAGCCCTCATTCAGCCCGCAACTCCTTTCCCCCACATGGCCTTCAACTACAATGTAGTTGGTGATCGCTTCTCTGAGTTGCCCTTTCCCCGGAACGTGAGGCCAGCCGAGAAGCCATGGGGTCAACCTCCTGGTACTTATTTCTACGGTTCTTGGGTATTAGTCTCCCACTCTGATATTCTATATACCATAGATGAGTGCAGTCTTTCTATGTCTGTCTCTCTCTTTCTGACTCATTTCACTCAGCATGAAACTTTTCATGCCCATCCACTTAACTACAAAATTCTTGACTTCCTTTTTTCTAACAGCTGCATAGTATTCCATTGTATAGATGTACCAAAGTTTCCTCAACCAGTCATCCGTTTTGGGGCATTCGGGTTTTTTCCAGATTCTGGCTATTGTAAACAGTGCTGCGATGAACATACATGTGCAGATGTTGTTTCGATTGTACTTTTTTGCCTCTCTGGGATATATTCCCAGCAGTGGTATTGCTGGGTCAAATGGGAGCTCAACCTCTAGTTTTCTGAGAGTCGTCCATACTGTTTTCCAAAAGGGCTGAACTAGCCGGCATTCCCACCAGCAGTGTAGAAGGGTCCCTTTCTCCCCACATCCTCTCCAACAGCGGTTGCTTTTGTTCTTTTGGATGTGTGCCAGTCTCTGTGGTGTGAGGGGGCATCTTTTATATTTACAAGACTTAAGCCTCAGTTGCCCTTAGTTCCTAGCACCCAAAAACTAGGGTCCCAATGAAGGGACTGATGGACCCAGAGTAAGCTGTAAGCTACCCCGGCATCAAAACGGGACAGGCCAAGTGCCATAATACTTTACTATAAGTTAAGAGCACGGTCATAGACAAATTCTGTCATGATCCGAAGACAAACAACTGGATAAGGACCCTGCTGGGGTTAAGGATGACTAATCTGGCCTGAGTAGTGTAGTCTGAGCTCTGTAGCGAGATGTCTCCAGGAAAGAGTGCCACCCTATAAGCTTAATATATTTCTTTCTTTTTAAAAATAAAATCTTTATTTATTTATTTTTTGGTTTTTGGGTCCACCTGGTGATGCACCTGGCTCTGCACTCAGGAATTACTTCTGGCAGTGCTTGGGGGACCATGTGGGATGCTGGGATCAAACCTGGGTCAGCTGTGTGCAAAGCTTACCCGCTGTTCTATTGCTCCCGCCCTCAAATTTTAAAATTTAATAAGTTAGTTCACAATGTTTGATTACATTCAATATTTAAACACCAGTCCCACCACCATTACACTTTTCCACCACCAAATTCAGGATGTTTCCATCCCAAACCCCAATCCCTGTCCCAAAACAAAACTGAAATAATATATTTCGTATTGTCTGTTATGAAGAACTGCTGAACATACTTACAAAAAAGTGTTCATATAGGAAACAAGGTGAAGATTGTTCTATTTTGGAAGGAACCATTAAGACATTCTATAGGATATGACTAACATGTTAAATTGTGGGTTTTGTGAGCTTTGGTATATATATCTGAAAATATGTATATATGCATATATATTTTTTCTCTCTATGATTTGTTGCCTACTAGCTGAACCCCATCAAATGTGGTATGGTAATTATGGAGAATGGTTAGAGAGTGTTTCGTGGCCGTGTGGTCCAGAAATATGTTTACTCATATGTGAGGCTCAGCTCAAGTGCGTGGGGAGCAACCTTGAGCATGGCGGCGGTTGGGTTGTGGAGCTGGGTCCCTTGGGGCAGGGCGGGCTGTCACCCATATTCATAGTGGCATGGCTATGGGGGCCTCATGTTATGCTCCCTTTTGGGAGAAGCAGCCGTGTGATCTGGACGGTGGCCAATGACAAGATTATTTCTCAGCTTAATATATTTCTTACTATGTCCATACAAAATGACTAATATTATTAAGAATTAGAATTAAGATGGATGTTTAAATAGTTTTTGGACTAAAGAAAGGAGATGTATGTCCTTTGATGAAATTCCTCCCTTGAGCAGATCTCCTAGCAGGAGGATTGACATCTTTCTCTTAGAAGAGCTTCCCAGGAAGGAAGGAAAGGGCTTTACATATGTTGATTGTGCTATCTGACTGAAGTGCAGTTATTACCCCAATCCTTGGTGGTTGGGCTCTAGACTAAGGCAGTGAGACTGGACATGAAGAGAGACTAGCATGGGGGGACATGGGAGATGAAAATGAAGGGCAGTGTGAGACTGGAATGGGGCGCTTCGTGAAACTGGAACAGGCACGCAGGGAGATTGGGATAAACGATGACTGATCACCAACTAGCCTGGTGACCCCACTTCCTCCTTCTTCCCAATGCCATCATCCATCAGTGGTGAGGGAAGTGGCCCCAGATCACTGAACGCACATGGCAAGAACGCATGCATTCTTATTTATTTTGTGATTACACAGATGTTGAGGTGCTTAATCCATTTTGATCTGACCTCTTATCATGGTGTTAGGTAGAGGTCTGAGTCCATTTTTTTTTTTTGACTGTTCTCTCCCCAATTTTTTTTTTTAAATTTTTATTAAATCACCATGTGGAAAGTTACAAAGTTCTCAGGTGTATATGTCAGTTATACAATATTCAAACACCCATCCCTTCACCAGTGCCCATATTCCACCACCAGAAACCCCAGTATACCCCCCGCCCCCACCCCCTACCCCCTACTGTATAACTAATGAATTTCACTTCATTTTTTCTTTACCTTGATTACATTCCATAATTCAACACAAAACTCACTATAGTTGACATAACTCTCTCTCTCTCTCTTTTTTTTTTTCTCTTTTTCCTTTTCCCTTTTTTTTTTTTCTTTTTCCCCCTCATCCCCCTTCCTGCGCCTCATAGTATGGTGTACGCTACGCCACGTCGGCCAGCGTGGGGCTTTTGCTTAGTTCACAGTCCAGAGGTGGCTGCTACATTAAAAACCTTCAATATTTTCAACAAAAACTTACTGTTATTATTTGGAGTTTCCCCCCCAAGTCAGACCTGTTCAAATGGAACCAATTCACATTGCTGAACAATTATAAATGTTAAGTCGCGCGGACGCTGCCGCGTCCGCGCGGTTTTGGATTTCTGTATAAAGTCCAGGGAGAATTCTGCCAGAAATTACATAGCCCAGCTCACAGTCCCAGTGCATTGCTGTAAGAAGTCTCTGAATTCAAAGTCTTTAGGCGCAGAGGGTCCGATTCGCGCTCAGCGGCTCCGGGTTTATCTGGGCCGAGGGCGTGCCGGTTATGCCCCCTTCCCATGAGTTCCTGTTCAGTTTTGCCAGCACAATTTGTTAGAGACTTTCCTTGCTCCACTTTATATTTCTTGCTCCCTTATCAAAGATTAGATGATAATATATTTGAGGGTGTGTGTAAGGATATTCAAGCCTACTCCATTGGAATGCAGTTATCTTTATTCCAATACTGTAAAAAATTACAAAGGCAGTGCACGGGAGGGGGAGATGCAATGATGTGTCATTGTTCTATTGTCCATGAGCACTCAGGGCAGTTCTCTATCGCTCACACCGCTCCTGTTCGGTGCTCTCCAGCCGCTGTGTGTGGACTGGATTGGGACGGCTCCTCCTTTTGCTCTGCTTCTGTGTGTGCCGCTGTGCTCTCTTCTGTCTGTCTCTCTGTCTCTGTCTCTGTTGTTGTCTCTCCTCTGGTCTCTTCCAACCTCTCTCTGTCTCTGCTTCTGTGTCTTCTCTGTTCTTCTCCTGTTTCCTCTCATGTGTCTCCTCCTCTGTCTTTTCTGTCTTCTTCTGTCTCTCCCCACCGCCTCCCTCCCCTCCCCCCCCCCCCCCCCCCGTCTTCCCCCACAGTCTTAGTTTATATAGCAAATTACATAGGGTGGTGACACAAAGGTGGGTTGAACATTAACAAATCAACAAAGAAGGGTAAGACCATTTCTCAAGGAGATTAACAAAATCTCATCTAAGGAGATTACTAGGAGATCCATTCAAGGCTGGGGTCCAAACAAGGGTGTGTCAGGGTGTGTCCCTTTCTTCCTTCCTCAGCTAGCTATCTAGGGCATTCGCCTTTCATGCAACTGACCCGTGTTCAATTCCTCTGCCCCTCTCGGAGAGCCCGGCAAGCTACGGAGAGTATCCAGCCCGCATAGCAGAGCCTGGCAAGCTATCCGTGATGGATATGCCAAAAACAGTAACAACAAGTCTCACAATGGAGACGTTACTGGTGCCCGCTTGAGCAAATCGATGAGCAATGGGATGACAGTGACTAACTTGATAAATATGTAGATAAGGCTATTGAGATTTGGCTTCATTGTAATTATTGTCATCATCATCATCATCATCATCATCATCATATTTCTAGCAATGTCATTCTGTATGAGCACAGTAAGAGATATATCAGACTTAAAGTTTGGTTCTTCCTGAGGACATTCACTATATATTCTAGACCACAGTCCTCAGGCCAAGTTAGTCTTCCTAACCCCAGCAGGGTCCTAGTCTCATCGTTACTTTTGGATCATGACAGCATTTGTCTATGACTGTGCCCTCAACTTATAGTTGAGTATTGTGGCGCTTTGGCCTGGCCTATTTTGATGCCAGGGTAGCTCCTGGGTCCATTCTGTCCCTCGTCAGAACCCTGCTTTTGGGGTGCTAGGAACTAAGGGCAACTGAGTGGAGAAAGCAGATGCCCGGGAGTAAATATTATTGGAGTCAACCAGCTCCCAAGTTACAAAGTATAATATTAACTGTCTTCATAGTTGCTTTAAGGTAAACTAAGTTCCCTTCGGCAATGCTAAAAGGACAAACCCCATGTTATCCTACACAATACCATGCTATTTTAATTATTACTGTTTTGTACACAGTTTGAGTTTGGGGAAGGTGATACCTGACATTGGTGCTAAGCCAGGTCATTAGGACGAACCTCTGGACACTGCCCTGCAAGCAGGAAGCAGAACTGAGGCCCCACTTTGAGTAAGTGAGCAAGGTAAAACTTGTAAGTCCGATGATCTGGAGAAGTACCAGCATGCGCTCATACACCTACATGGTCATACATTATCTTGGTGGTACTAGGCAGCAGTTACCCCTCTCTTACATGTCCTTAATCTGGATTGACCTTCAAGTACCAGTATGGGATTCTCTTTGCCCTATGTGTAACTGATCACAAGAATGTGGGGGATGTAATCTGTAGAACCTACGTGTCCAGCTCCATATCTTCCTCTGACGTTTTAATCATGACAACATAGCTTTGACAGCATAGTTGTATACCCTGATGTTCTTTTGACGAATGCTCATCCTATAACTGTTTGTACTCTTGTTAGTGATTCATTCTCTGTGATGAAGTCATTAGGATGATAAAAAATAGGATAAGAAGAGGCCTCTGGCAGTTGCTCTTCGCCTCATGCCACATCGACGCCTTGGCCCTCCGAGCTCTTTACATTCCTCCCACATGTCTTGCCTCTGTGCCTCCAACTGGAAGAATCTTCATGCAACAGCCTTCCATCATTCTCCCCCACCCCAAGAATTGCATTAGCTATTTGTGGGCGCTTATTGTTCCATATGAATTTCAGGAGTGTTTAATCAATTTCTTTTAAAATTAATTTTATTAATTTTTATTTTATTGAATCACTGTAAGATAGAGTTACAAAGTTTTCATGTTTGAGATTCAGTCATACCATGATCAAATACCCATCCCTCCACCAGTGCACATATTCCATCACCAGTGTCCCCAGTATCCCATACCCTCCCCATCCCAGTCCTTACTCTGCCTCCATGGCAGACGACTTCCTCAATACTCTCTCTCTACTTTTGGGCATTATGTTTTGCTTGAATTTTCCTACCACCTTTCAAGCCTACCTGCCAGGGCAGATGCTAGATAGTTTATTTTCCATTGCTCATTTTGAATATCATGAGAGCTTGAGTGGTCGTGGTCATGTGCTTCTGGAATTCTAGATTGTAAATAGATTGCAAATTGTAAATTCTAGAATGCAAATGGTCTCCTCCAGAGACATCTCTGTAGGGCACTAGTCCATTTTGGGATTCAATTGGGAATCCCTGGATCAGGGCTGTTGATGCACTAAGATGGCACTTGGAGGCAGATTGTGGACATGACAGCCTGGCCACCAAGCGGGTGGAAATCTGGAGAGGGACAGTCCAGCTCTTCTGCCACCATGTGGCCTGGTGATTTACTCCTGGAACCTGCATAACTGGGCCTTGCGTGTAGAAGCTCTTGGTCGTGGGGACTCCATCTGGAATAGGTGGGGAGAGTGCACCTGCTCCATCTGGGGTGCCCAGTGAAATTGGCTTGGTATGGAGCCTGGAGAGATTCCAGCACTGTGGTGTCTCCTGGGACTTGCTGCTCTGTCCTGTTTAATCAATTTCTTTGAAAAATGTCATGGGTATCTTTATAGGGATAGCATTGAATCTGTATAATGCTTGGGGGAGTATTACCATTTTGACAATGTTAATTCTCCCAATCCATGAGCAGGGGATGTGTTTCCATTTCCTCCTGTCCTCTTTTATTTCTTGAAGTAGCATTTTGTAGTTTTCTTCCTACAGGTGTTGAGAATCTTTGTATTCATCTCTGCAGTTATGTTTACTAGGGGTATTTAAAAAATTTTTTTTACCCAGTGATATATTTATTTTTGGTTGTAGGGTATAGTTGGCCTCATAAAGGTATTTGGGAAGGATCCCTAGTTCCTCCATTTCCTATAGTAGCATGAAGAGAAGTACTAAAATGTCTTTGATGAAGTTTTGGTAGAACTCACTAGTCAACCTGTGTTTAGTAATGGGCCTTTGTTTTGGGAAGATTTTATGTCCTTATTAATAATTGGTTTGTTCAGGTTTTCTGTTTCCTCCTGATTTAGTCTTAGAAGCTTGTATGATTCTACAAATTCATCTTTTTCTTGTAGGTTCTCCAGTTTGGTAGCATGAAGTTGTTTATAACTTCTTTTGGGAAGGTATTCTCTATATTGTGCTGAAAGTCGCTGATTCAAGTTCCAGTTTCCTCAGTTCCATTGCTTTGGCAATTATGGAGCTGCTGTACTTTTTGGCTCATTAGTTTCTGCTTGAGATTCTTGTTTTTGTTTTTCTCTCTCATAATTTCTTCAACTGACTCTTGATAAAGTTGTTGCTGAGAAGTCTTCCTCAAGTAGTTTAGAAAGTTCTAATGAACTAGGGAAACTTTCTGGGCTTTTGTCCCCATCTATTGATGAGAGTGAATTCATTTCTTTATTATGCTAGGCACCGTGTGAAGGTTTGGGAGATATCTGAATGCCAGCTCGCCTGAGTGATGATCAGGTGCTAAGACCATATCCCGTATGTGCCCATGGCTTTGTGATTGTGATTGTGGGCTCGGGTGCTCCCTGGGAATCTGTGGTTACCCAGGATTTGTAGCAGCTAGAGTCCTGCTGGCAACATGGTCTCAAGCCACCTGTATCAGCTGTATCCCTATGGTAGGGCAGTGCAGTGTTACTTAGGCATCCTGCAGGCCTAGGCATGCTGGAATGAATGAGGGTATTTGTGTTTGCTGCTCCCTGCTAATCTGCATCACCATTCTCATCAGCTTGGGCAACATCCTGTGGTCTACCCACCCTAAGCTTGACCAGATCTGGTACCCTGACCAAATTTCCCAACCAAGTCTGCTGTAAACTTTCCTTCATCTCTGCAGAATGTCTCCTTTTCATCAGCCAGAGGGTCCCAAGGAGGAGCTGATTTTTTTTTAATTTTCTTTTGCCTAGTGAAGACAAATGTTTATCTACCCACTGCTGCCCACTCTGGGCTTATAATAGTGGGCTTTATCCTGTACCGAATCCTCCATCCTACTCACTTGATTGCTTTGTAAAAAGCATAATAGTTTATCATACTTTCTAATATTGGCAAACTCTTGAGCTGAGTTTATTTTCTTTAAATATCCTCAGTGTTGCCAACATTATTGATCTATAATTTGGAAGGGAGGCTGCACTCAGGGATCATGCCTTGTCAGGCTCATGAATATGGTACCAGGGATTGAATTGGGATTAACCCCACACAAGGCAAGCAAATGCCTTATCTCCTGTACTATCTGTCTAGCCCCCATAGTATATTTTTCTTCTAAGATTATTTGTAAAAAGTAAACCCAGGAGCCAGAGTGACAGAACAGTGGGTAAGGTACTTGAATGTGGCTGGACTGGGTTCAATCCTTTGATAACCCTATGGTCCCCCGAGACTCACCAGGAATGATCCCTGAGTGCAGAGCCAGAGGTAAGCACTGAGCACCACTGGGTGTTGTCCCCAAACAAAACAACCCCCTCAAAACAAAACAAACAAAAAATTAACCCAGCCCTGATTTTGTGAGCTCATATTAGTGAATATTTAGTGGCAGCCATAGCAGCAACAATAGCTATAACTTTGTTCTTGTCATTTGGTGGGGTCTAAACAATTATATTAAATTACCAGTCAATCTTTTGGGGCTGGAGCGATAGCACAGTGGGTAGGGTGTTTGCCTTGCATGCAGCCGACCCAGGTTCAATTCCCAGCATCCCATATGGTCCCTGAGCACGGCCAGGGGTAATTCCTGAGTGCAGAGCCAGGAATGACCCCTGTGCATCGCCGGGTGTGACCCCAAAAGCAAATAATAATAATCATAATAATAAAAATTTCCAGTCAATCTCTTAAGAAAATTAGAAAAAAATAATCCCTGTTCAAGGATCAGGGATCTGACTCAGTGACTGAGTTCCCACTGTGATCGTGTGGGCTTCTGGGTTTGCTTTCTGGTGATGCTTAACCTCCTCCCATTCCTCCTTTCTTTCTGAAAAATGAATATGAGAAAAAGTAGTTTGCTCAATGTCAAGTGGCTGGTTTTGCCTAAGATTTTAAATTGTATTTTATGTTCGAGGAAACAGTCCCTATACTAAAACAGAAGTTTGTAAATGTAATTGCTTTAAACTGCTGTCTTATTAAACTGACCATTATTTCTCTTGCTCTTTGGTAATAGGCTACTGAATTCAACCAATGGAAGAATATTCTGTTTATCATCCAGTTTCTTCTTTCCTGCTTTTTGGGGTAAGATACCATAAGTATCTTAAGTAGAAAATTTGGTCTATGCTATCTTATGACAAGTCAAATCAAAATTCTTTCTTTTTTAAATTTTTTAAAAAATTTTTATTTTTTCTAAAAATTCTTTTTTTGATCAAAACTCTCTTTGCACTTCAGCTTTCCCCAGGAGTCCATGAGTCAGGTTGCCTGGTAATACAGCTTGAAAGAATATGGGCAGGGACATAACGCTTAGTTTTGAAAGTCATATTCATGTCACATCCAATTTTAAAACAGAATGTTGCATATTGACCCGTGTTCTATTCTTCTGCCCCTCTCGGAGAGCCTGGCAAGCTACCGAGAGTATCGTGCCCTCATGGCAGAGCCTGGCAAGCTATTTGTGGTGTATTTGACATGCCAAAAACAGTAACAGTAAGTCTCACAAAGAGAGACATTACTGGTGCCCAATCGAACAAATCAATGAGCAACGGGACGACAGTGATAGTGACAGTTGCATATTGAGTCCACACTGACTATTTGACCTCAAGTCCAGGACTGTGTGTGATGTCCTGGTCACAATGTTCAAGTTTCCCGCAATCCTCTTTGCATGTAAATAAAAGCCCCTTTCCTTTCTATGACTCTCCAGCAGTGCCCAGACCAGAGGGTTTGGTGCACAGGATCTGCAGTGCTCAGAACCACAAGTCCCCATCTTTGATGTTTTGGGATCGTGCCCTGCTGGGATAAGACTTTCTGGGATAAGACTTCTACATACCTTATTTCACCAAATAATTATTACATCCTATTTTAAGTAATACTGGGACAATTTTAAAAAAGAAAACTTCACATAATGGTTAGATTTCATTTTATTTTTTTTCTGCACACGCACACGTGCGTGTGCACACACACACACACACACACACACACACACACACACACACACACACCCTTGCCATGATTATGCATCTAGTTCATGCACTTTACCCCTTTAAGCTATCTCCTCTGCTCAATAGCAGAGGACCTGGACTTGTGTGGACCTGGACTTTTTATATTCAGGGAAATTTCTTTTGTTTATTTCTCATTTGAAACTATTTAAACCCTGTGATTTACAACGTGGTCCACAAACATTCATTCCAGCTATCAGTATCCCAATCCTACCTCCAGTGTGACTACCCCTCCACCAATGTCCCAAGTTACCCACCCCCACCCCCAGTCTGTCCCCTTAGGCACAAAATAATTTATTTTATATTACTTGTTACGCCGTATATTTCATCATGGTATTACTAAAGTCATTTCCTGAGGATTTACTGAGCTGTTAGGTGTTAGTTGAGTCTTCTGTGCTATTGTTTTTGCTCCTTGAGCTTGGTGGGTTTCCACATAACTTTCTCATCTATTATCTGCGTTCCTCCTGGGCTGCCAGAACTGTGGAGTCCGGAGATGATCCCACAATCTCATCACTAGGATGAGTCAGCAGATGACATCATGGAGCTACCAGGTTTGGAGTGGCTGTGGCTTCTCTCCTCAGGGAGATTTCTGAGGAAAGATTGGCTATTGTATTGTCCAACAAATTGGCTTTTATTCATTATTTTTTTTCTCAACTGGACTTTTCTATTGAGTGGTGCTATTTTTTTCTGTTTATTTATTAATATTTTAAACACTTGAAAATTCATTTACATGGATAGATAACACGCACAATTAGTAAATAATACAGTTGGCACAGGAGAATACAGAGGGAATATGACACAGCCACTTCCTTTTCCCTTCCCTCTACACTGCAGTTCCTTCTCCACTGGCCACTTCCGTGGGGAGTCTGAGTATGGGCTGAGTGGGACTCCCTGTGGATACCAGGGTGTCTCATCTTATATCCCTGATCAAAGGGTCTTTGAACGATTGTCTCAGGGAAGACATTATTCAAAGATTTTTCCTGCAAATAAAGATTAATTATTTTTGCCACAAGTAAAACCATTATCATCATGTGTAAACAACTGTGATCTCTTTGATCAACACTCATCCTTTCTCCAACTTGATTTTAATTGCACTGGTGTAATCAAGACACTGGTATGTCCCTCTTCTACTTCAGTCATTCTCTCTTTAGTAATATCGTATTTAACCTGTTCAACTTCTAGATTATCTTATTTATTTACCTATTGTTTCTAAATATCACTTATTGAATTTAGGATTTGTATCTGTTAGGCTTGTGCTGTATCTCTGAGCCCCATCAGCACTGTTTCTGTGTGTGTGTGTGTGTGTGTGTGTGTGTGTGTGTGTGTGTGTGTGTGTGCCTGGTACCAGGGATCAAACCCAGGGTCTTACACATACAAGGCAAGTGTCCTGCCTCTGAATCACATATCTAGTCCCTGGCTGTGCTTATTTTACAATTCATAATTTATTTGTAAGAGTTCAAGCTCCCAAACTTAATAGCTCATTCTTAACATTCTCTCATTGGTTATTATTGCAGATATTTAAGTATTACATCTGATATCATTTTATGTTTTGTTTTGGAGACACATCTGATAATGCTGAGGGGTTACTCCTAGTTCTGTGCTCAGGAATTATTCTTGGCGGTGCTGGGGTGCCATATGGGATGCTGGGCATCAAACCTGGTTCAGGCACATGCAAGGCAAGCACCCTACCTGCTGTACTATCTCTCCAGCCCCTCACATATAATACTTTCATTTATGTGTTATACACATACTATTCTGTATTCTGAATCTGCTTGTTAACTGTAGTGTTTGAGAATCTGGGTGTGTGGTCTGTCCCTGAGAGTGTAGTTTGTAGCTGTCTGTGGCTTGCTTTCTTGTGGACTTGCTGGCCTGTGTTTGTGAGCATATTGTTTCATCTCAAAACAGTCCTGTTTTGACTGGATTTTGATTGGAGAAACTCTTCTCTGGTGACGTACTGTTTTGCTCCGCTAGTGGCGTGGCATTGTCCTGATCTGGAGTCTTCTAGGCTTTTCTGAGGGGCAGGTTCAAAATGTTGGTGTCTCTCTCCACCAGGCTGTTCCCTTAGTGGTGGTGCTGTTCTGCTGTTTTTAGCCTTTATTCCCCTTCCTCTTCCCACTGTTGTCCTTCTGACTCCAGCCTGGCCATGATTCCTCATTGCACTGTGGCACTGTGTCGGACCCTCGAAGAGGGGGTTTGCAGACACCTGTTGTACTTCTATAAATACCAACAGGCTCTCTAACTGTGGGTCCTTTCCAGACTTTGCTTGTTCTGCAATGGAAGAGCTTATAAGCAATGACCATCAAAAGCACATGTTTAATAAAATATTTATGGTGTTTCTAGTTGAGGGTTAAGAACATTTAATTTTGAAAAAAGAAAGTATAGTGAGTCCAGCTTCCAAGTCATCCTTTGTCAAACCATCTCTTTTTTCCCTCTTATTTAAAAATAAAATTAATCCATATTGATCTTAAATCAGTCTTAGACCCTGGCTTAGCACATCTCTGAACAGCAAAGCAAAGTTAAAGGTTAAAGGGCTGTTGTTTTTGTTCTCTCTCTCTCTCTCTCTCTCTCTCTCTCTCTCTCTCTCTCTCTCTCTCTCTCCCTCTGTATGTGTGTGTGTTTGTGTGTGTGTGCTTGAACATCATCATTTTATTTCTCGTATAAGATATCAAGAAGCAGCCTGACACTGCTGTCTCAGAGAGCCATGCAGGACAATGGACGGCTGATCAGCTGCTGTTCTCTTTTCTCTGGGGCTTGCCTCTTGCCTCTTAGAGCCTTGGCTCCTGCTGCTAACACTGGCCCTATTTACCCCCATTTTGGTGATGTGCAACTCAGAAAAAAGTGCTCTCCTGATATAAAGGTTTCTAGACTTTTACTAGTAGTTAATTTGCAAAGAAAAATTTTATAAAGGCTTAGTAACTATAAATAAATTAAGATTACCCATATTCTGATTTTTGCCTAACTTCTTGGATGAAAACAAGGTAGGTGTGTCCAGTAAGTATTAACTGTTATTATTAATATTTCTTTGCTTTTGTTCTGTTTTGGGGTTACACTGGTGGTGTTTAGGGCTTACTCCTGGCTGTGTGTTCAGTAATCCTTCATAGTAGACTCAGGAGATCATATAGGTTGTTGGGGATTCAACCCAGGTCAGCTGTGTGCAAGGCAAGCACCCTACCCAATGTACTATCAGTCTAGCCCTAATACTCTTTTTTTAAAATAGTGAATCACAGTGAGGTACAGTTACATACTTACAAACTTTCATGTTTGCATTTCAGTCATACAATGACTCCATGTGTCCATTCTCCACCACCAATGATCCCAGTATCCCTCCCCCACAACCCTATCCCCCTCCCCCTCAGCAAGGCATTCTCTTTTGTTCTTTTTCTCCTTTTGGGTGTTGTGTTGCGGTAGATGCATTGAGTGGCCATTGTGTTCGATCTATAGTCTACATTTGGCGTGCATCTCCCAAACTTGAGCAGGTTCTCCAAACACCCTTTACATGGTGTTTCCTTCTCTATCTGAGCTGTCTTTTCCCCTAGCAGATGAGGTTGGCTTCCAAGCCATGGGGCAAACCTCCTGGTTCTTATCTCTACTATTCTTGGGTGTTAGTCTCCTATTCTGTTACTTTATATTCCACAGATGAGTGCAATCTTTCTATGTCTATCCCTTCTTTCTGACTAATTTTACTTAACATACTTTCTATGTTGATCCACTTATATGCAAATTTCACGACTTCATCTTTTCTAACAACTGCATAGTATTCCATTGTATAGATATACCAAAGTTTCTTTAACCAGTCATCTGTTCTTGGGCACTCGGGTTTTTTTCCAGATTCTGGCTATTGTAAACAGTGCTGTGATGAACATACAAGTGCAGATGTCATTTTTGCCTCTCCAGGGTATATTCCCAGAAGTGGTATTACTGGGTCAAATGGGAGCTCAATTTCTAATTTCTTGAGAACCGCCCATACTGTTTTCCAAAAGAAGCCCTAATATTCTTAAGGTCAGCCTATTCACTTTCTCTCTTTCTCTCTCTGCTACTTTATCTCTGTTTCTTTCTCTCCTTCCTTCCTTCCTTCCTTCCTTCCTTCCTTCCTTCCTTCCTTCCTTCCTTCCTTCCTTCCTTCCTTCCTTCCTTCCTTCCTTTACTCCCTCCCTCCTTCCTTCCTTCCTCTTCCTTCTTTCTTTCTTTCTTTCTTTCTTTCTTTCTTTCTTTCTTTCTTTTCTTTCTTTCTTTCTTTCTTTCTTTCTTTCTTTCTTTCTTTCTTTCTTTCCTTCTTTCTTTCTCCCTCCCTCTCTCTCCCTCCCTCCCTCCCTCCCTCCCTCCCTTCCTTCCTTCCTCCCTCCCTCCCTCCCTCCCTCCCTCCCTCCCTCTCTCCCTCCCTCCCTCCCTCCCTCCCTCCCTCCCTCCCTTCCTTCCTTCCTCCCTCCCTCCCTCCCTCCCTCCCTTCCTTCCTTCTTTCCTTCCTTCCTTCCTTCCTTCCTTCCTTCCTTCCTTCCTTCCTTCCTTCCTTCCTTCCTTCCTTCCTCCCTTCCTTCCTCCCTCCCTCCCTCCCCTCCCTCCCTCTTTCTTTCTTTCTTTCTTTCTTTCTTTCTTTCTTTCTTTCTTTCTTTCTTTCTTTCTTTCTTTCTTTCTTTCTTTCTTTCTTTCTTTCTTTCCTTTTCTCTTTCTCTTTTTCTTTCTTCCTTTCTTGATTTGGTTTTAGTTACAGTCCATTGTTTCAACAGTTTTTCTTATATTAGAAATGAATTACCTCCAACAGATTTAATTCTGAAATAGATTGAGCAGAAAGCTTCAGTTTTGGTATGGTGTATTTTTCAAAATCATACCCAATAGTTACACGTTCGAAGAGGCGGTTTGGCTTTTCTACCCAGTAAGAAATGCCGCTGTAAGCATCAGAGGCCAGTGGCACTGGACTCAGCCTGCCCCTCCCTCCCTTCCTTTGACTGCTGCCCCAGGAATGGCCAGTGCTCATGCATCTTCACTTCTTACTGCTTTCAGATTTGCTTTTCAGGTTTGCTTTTTCCAGCCACAGGTCCCAAGATAAAAGCACTACTTAAACGTTAACAAACACCGAGGACCAGAGCCATGGCTCTGTGGTCGAGCCCTTCCCTCCTATATGTGAGGCCCTGGATTTGAGTCTCAACAGCACCCACCAAAGTATATTATGCTAAGAAACCAACAGAATGGTGAAAAGGGCAGACTTTTAATTTAGTTTAATTTTATATAATGGTGAAAATCTTGCTTTGGGGTGTTATGCTATTTGTAACCAGGAATTTGTAAATAAAGCTTATGATGGAGTGAAATTTCATCAGGAAGATAAAATGGATTTGAGGAGCTAAAATAATTTAAAGTAGACAAAAGTAAATGTAGGCTGAACTGTAAGTTAGTGAACCATTTTAAAAAAACTAGCATCACCTATTCTTATTAATCTTGCTGAGAAATGACAGCAGTATCTTCAGACCAACAGTTGGGACTAACATATTTCAGCCCAACAGTGGCTTTTGATCCATTCACCAAAGCAGCAATATATTCTTTGTTTATATTTACGTTAAAATATTTTGGAGGGGGATGGGAGGCCCCATACCTGAAACAGCTCAGGAATTACTCCTGGCTCTGTGCTCCGGGATCACCCCTAGCAGTGCTTGGGAGACCATATGCAGTGCCAGGGTTTGAACCTAGGTCAGCTGTATGCAGGGCAAATGTCTCCCATTCCTGTCCTGTCTCTCTGGCCAGTAATACGTTTTTAATGGAAACATAAAAGTATCAGAATTTCCCTAAGCACAGTAGAGAAAGTTTCTATTGTTGTAGCTTCACTGATATAACCAAGAATTCAAAAGAAAGGATTCTGTGAACTGCCACAAACCCTTTACTAAGCTTAAAGATCCCCATCAATTTTCTACAAAACAAAGATCCTAGTGTACGATTAAATTTTTAGGGAGATGGACCATGTTTATCTCATGGTTTCCAATCCCTGACATATCACTGAGATCTTAAGCACGGCCGATATTGTTAACTGAAATTCTTTGAAATCTAGAATTATAAGAGAATAAATAGTGTGGTTAGTGGAAGGAGGACAAAAGTGGCCTGGTTATGTGATCATTTGTATTTAATTTCTCTATATGCTCATGCAGGCATAGGTCATGGCAGCATGCTGTAAGTGAAGGCATTTCATTGTGTTTGTGACTGCCACTGGCATGTTGCATAAACTTGGGTCAATCAATGATTTTGAGTTTTGTTTCAGAAATGGAAAGGGGTCTCTGAGCAGAGTTATTGTGTAGGAGTTTCCACCTGTGTGTCTCAGTCCCTTGGACCCTGGGGAGCCAAACCATGCAATTGGCATGTTGTCTGAATATTCTTTCAAATATCATTTGATATTCTTTCATATAAATATGACGTTTTCTTAATATTTACAGATTATGTGCAATTAAAAATTAAGAATAAAATCTACTAAAATTCAGAAAATAATTTCCAATATTGTTTGCATTTTATGAATTCACAGATGTTAAAATCAAAATTGTCATGTATAAGTTGACATTTTTTGATGTTAAAAGTGGTGGTTTCTCTTATACTCAGGTTATTTTACTTAATAGTCTTGGTCTTAGTCAAATGTTATTAGTACATATTTAAATAGATATAGAAATAGACTTCATACAAAAATACAGAAATAGATTGAAAGTGTCACGCTACATTGGTCCTTGGAGTTTATATTCACTCTGGTGACATCTAGTGGCTTTGTGAAAAAGTGCAGGGGACCCCTAGTGGTTCTATGAAGAAAGTCAGGGGACACCTAGTGGCTATATGAAGAAATGCAGTCATTGCTCGCAGTTCCCTGGCAGATCCTTGGACCATCCCTGTGTTAGAGAGGGGGACTTCTTTGCTAAGCCAAGTTGATGAGTGAGTGTCCTGCATGACCTCACTAATGATATATGGGTTCTGGGATTACAGATTCAAGATATTTGCCAATTCTTTGGTGTCACTAGAGTTGGTAGGATGAATACAATGCTTCTTGGGGTTGGATTTTTTCTTCACCAGTCAATGATTTATTTTTAAAATTCCCTTCTCCCTTACCCTTCCCTTCATATTTTTGGTTTCTTTTGGTGACAGACCAGGTGGTGTGTAGGACCTACTCCTAACTCTGTGCTCAGGTATAGGGGCAGGGTGTGGGTTGCATGTGGAACCCGGGATGGACCCTGGGTTAGCTGCATGCAAGGCACGTGCCCTGCGCTCTGGCCACTCCTTTGTCGTTGATTTTGTCTCAGCGACAGGGATTGATTGTGGCATCCCCACACTTTGGCTATGGGTGCCCACAGGGCATCACCCATTGGATTACCGTGCTGACCCCTCGGTTTCTTAGCTGTTGTGCCCAATGAAACCTGCAGCCCTTAGTGTGATGCCGCACATTCTCTGCCTATGGCTGACATGCTGAGTGCAGTGCCAACCTTCTGCTGTGATACTTACCCACCATCCTGCAGTGCTCACACACCGGGTGCCCGCAGCCGCATGCCTGGACTTGCCTCTGAATGTCTTTTTAGTCGCAGGGCTCACTGGGCAGTGGCCTTTCGTGGTGCTGGTGAGCACTGAACCAGAGGTCGACGCACCAGGTTGTGGAGAGCAGAGCCGCCAGGATCATGCCAGGCACTTATGACAACATCAGGAATTTGCTCTTGTGACCACCTGACTGTACGCAGGTGGGTAGGCCGCAGCCTTCTTCCTCCGGGCTCTAGGTTAGAAATTCAAACAGATAAAAATAAAAATAGCCCCAATCGTTCCTAGTTGTTTTGGGTTTAAAGTTAGGAAGTTTAGGGAGGATCCTAAAGTTCTGTTTAGGAAATGTTCAGGAAGCTTTCCTGTGGAATTTGGTCCAGTCCTGCTCTAATGTGTGATCTTTTCATTTGATTGGACTCTGAGATTCTCCAGGACACTGTGAAGAGAGAGGTGTACTTTTTTTAAATTAAAAAAATTATAATTTAGGTAACCCAGTCACAACAATGTTAAGATTATGGTATTGATGTAGTTATCGCACCCACCTGGTGTGCCCGATAGACATCCCTGCCCTGTTGTCCCTATGTCTCATTTTCATCTCCCTCTCCTTATTTGTCCCCCACTGCTTAGTAATCAGGATTTGATTGTCATCATTATTATTGCTATTACTGTGCCCTCATCCAGTGATGCTCGGGGGCCATTCCTGGTTCTGTGTTCAGGGGAACCATGTGCAGTGGGAGAGGCTGACCCTTAAGAATCAGGCGGGGGACTGGAGCAGTAGCACAGCGGGTAGGGTATTTGCCTTGCTCGTGGTTGACCCGGGTTTGATTCCCAGCATCCCATATGGTCCCCTGAGCACCACTAGGAGTAATTCCTGAGTACAGAGCCAGGAGTAACCCCTGTGCATCACTGGGTGTGACCCCCCCCCCAAAAAAGAAGAATCAGGAGGGGTGGGGGAGTTGGGGGCATGTTACAGGAAACCCAGTTCTGTCTTTGCACCACATGACTCCGCCGCTGGGGGACGCTGGTGGTCCCCAGCATCCCATACAGTACCCTCACACCTGGCTGGCTGAGAATCACCAGGAGTCCCCTGTCTCTGAGAACGAGCCTCCCACCCCCTCCAGTAGAACCAGGCACAGTGGAATAACCATTCAATCCCATACTTTTAAAAATGGTTTGCTTTACGCATGAATAGAATCACAGTTTCCCAATTTTTAAAATTAATATTAAATTTATTAAAATTGTGAAGATTTTTAATTTTTTAAAAAAATTTTATTGAACCACCATGAGATAGTTACAAGCTTTCATGTTTGGGTTACAATCTCACAATGATCAAACACCCATCCCTCCACCAGTGAGCATTCCCCACCACCAATATCCCGGGTATACACCCCCTTTCCCACCCTCCCCCTGCTTCTATGGCAGACAGTATTCCCCATACTCTCTCTCTACTTTTGGGCATTATGGCTTGCAACACAGACACTGAGAGGTCATCATGTTTGGTCCATTATCTGCTTTCAGCATGCATCTCCCAACTGATTTCTCCAGCCATCATTTTCTTAGTGATCCCTTCTCTATTCCATCTGCCTTCTCCCCTCCGTTCATGAAGCAGTCTTCCAGCTATGGGGCAATCTCCCTGGCCCTTGTATCTACTGTCCTTGGGTATTAGCCTCCTGTGATGTTATTTTATACTCCACAAATGAGTGCAGTCCCTCTATGTCTGTCCCTCTCTTTCTGACTCATTTCACTTAGCATGATACTCTCCATGTCTATCCATTTATAAGCAAATTTCATGACTTCATCTCTCCTAACAGCTGCATAGTATTCCATTGTATAGATGTACCAAAGTTTCTTTAATCAGTCATCTATCTTAGGGCACTCGGTTGTTTCCATATTTTGGCTATTTTAAACAGTGCTGCAATGAATATATAGATACAGATGTAATTTCTACTGTGCTTTTTTGCATCCTCGGGATATATTTCCAGAAGTGGTATTGCGGGGTCATAGAAAAGTGTGAAGATTTAAAGACATATTTTTCAGCCTTTAAATTCAGTCTGTCAATACTATTCATGTTTTTCTTGTAAAGCTAGTGAATTTAAAAAAAAAAAAAAACAAAAAACAAAGAGACACCTTACCTGATTTGTTAAAAAGTGACTAACTTTCCTGTGTTTAGAATAATTTTTTTTCAATATTTTTTTTCTTTTTTCTTTTTTTTTAACTTTTTATTAAATCACCATGTGGAAAGTTACAAAGTTCTCAGGTTTATGTCTCAGTTATACAATATTCAAACACCCATCCCTTCACCAGTGCCCATATTCCACCACCAAAAACCCCAGTATACCCCTGCCCCCACCCTCGACCCCCTACTGTATAACTAATGAATTTCACTTCATTTTCTCTTTACCTTGATTAAGTTCTATATTTCAACACAAAACTCATTATAGTTGTTGGAGTTTCCACCCAAGAGAGACAGACCTACTACCAAGGAAGCATTTGATAATTAGTTTTCCATTGCTGGGAATAAAGAGATATGTAGCCCCACTGCTCCAAGTACATAACTCTTTTTTTTCCTTTTTCCTTTCCCCCCCTTTTTTCCCCCCTCATCCCCCTTCCCGTGCCTCATAGTATGGTGTACACCACGCCGTGTTTCTCCCTAGGCTAGTGAATTTTTAAGTGTAAGACTCATTATTTGATAAATGGTTTATTCATTTTATTTTAACTCATTAAAATATCCAAACAATTCACTGTAAATTAGTCCCATTCACAACTGAGTGAATTAAAAACTTTACATTATGTATAAATTTTATTGATAAATGTTATATATCTATGTTTTTCTATAGCACTTCGAAACCCAACAAGGCCCAAGCAAAGCTAATGAAACAGATTGCTCTACATGCTTAAGCAACATTTTGAAATCTAATAATCACAAGTCACGAGTCACGAAATCCTTGTTAATCGTTGATTTCTCGAGCTGGCTCAGTAACCTCTTGATTCGTCCTTTCCCTGAGATCTTAGAGTCTCTCTCGACTTGGCCCTCCCAATGATGTTGCACTGGAGGCTCTTTCAGGGTCAGGGGAATGGGATCCAGCTTGTTACTGGATTTAGCATATGAATACACCATGGGAAGCTTGCAAGGCTGTCCCATGTGGGCAGGAAACTCTCAGAAGCTTGCCAGTTTCTCCCAGGGGGAGAAGTAGGCTAAAGATATTGCGAGGCCGCACACTTCTGGAGCTTACCTTTAAGTCTCTGGATGTTGGCTGTTGATGGGATCACACACACCTGGGTTCCTCTGCCAGTACCTTCATGCGTGAGGCCTGTCCGAACATGTGGAGAGGGGACTCCAGCATGGCTGTAGCTAGGTTCCGGTGGTCTTCGGCTGCTGGGAGCTCTGCTCTGGGTGGGGAGGGAAGCTGGAGCCCATCCCCTCCCAGGGGCCCCGGGGAAGACAGCCAGGTGTGCAGGCAAGAGACTCTGCACACTAAATCTAATAAACCAATCTGGAAACAGAGTAAATTATTCTTTCAAACATTTAAAATACTGTAACAGTCTTACTCAAGTTCTTTTATTGTTTCAAATGAAAATTACAAATCTAATATAAATTGATCGTTTTCAGTTAAACAAGCAAAAAGGTGTTGAGTTCTTTCATGTGTCTGATGTAATCATCTTAATAATAAAGTCACATTTTGCTGAGTATTACCTAATTTAATTTTGTAACTGGGTTTGTGTTTAAGTTAATGTAAAAGCTGATGAACTTTATCTCTAGTATTTTCCCTCTAGGGCAATAATATACACACTCAAGCCAAAGCAGATGCTATATTGAAGGTTTTGTGATCTTGTTTCTGTTCTGAACCAAGAGGCTTGGATCTGAGGGATGAGTGGACTGAGGCCCCACTCAGGGGTGGCAGACTCAAGCGTGTGAATTTAAATTGAGTTTCAGCTTTAAAATCTTATATCTTTTGCTCTTTCTGCATCTTTCTACTTTTATTCTCAAGCATTTTTTTCTGCTACACCCAGCAGTGGTCAGGGCTTACTTCTGGTTCTCTGTTCAGGGATCACTCCTGGTAGTTTTCAGGGGACTATATGGGGTGCAAGGGATGGAACTTGGGTTGGCCACTTGCAAGGCAAGCCCCCTATTTGCTCCAGCACTTCGTGTAGTTTTGATTATAATCTCTTTTAACTTTTGTGGCTATTTACCACAATAAAGTCAATGGAATTGGCTCTTTCTATCTCTTTCCAGCAGGGTTTTCTGTTGCAAAGAATGAAACAGTGGGATGCTGTGGCTTGTCCAACTTATAATGTAACCTTGACAGGCCCAAAAAAAATAAATGGACTGGCCATTTATTGAACACAAATTATGCTCAAGGACCCTGACTTCTGGGCTTTCTGTTAAGAGGTCTATTAAGGACAATTAATGGGTACAGTAAGAGCAAAGGCTGTGATATTTACATAGCTATGGACATATGATGATACACAGTCAACAACCAACTTTATTGTTAAAAAAACTTTTTTGGCATTTTTTCCTTTCAGCAAGCAACTTTGTAGCATTTAAAGTTATGATAATTTTTAATTCTGTTCTTGCCTGGCTCATAGTTGCTGCTGTTGTAGCTAAATTAAAATAAATATCCAGGGGACTATCCTGACCTTGGAGTTTTTGTTAGAGAGACAATTTCCCACAAACATTTACTTATCAGATTAGGGTGGATAGAATTTTCTCCATCAGCTAATATTTCTCACTTCATGATTGAAATTAATGAATTTCTTTACTGTTGATTGAAATCCACATTTGTGTGTGGGCACATGTGCATGCATCCACACGTGTGCATGCACGTGCACTTATGTGTGTCCCTTATGTGGTACTTGGTCACAATTCTCTTGTCATTAATGACAGTTAAACAGTAGTGACTGGCGGCATGCCTGCTGTATGTCTGAACTCACTTTGGTTCCAGGGGATGGGAGTACTAGTGACAGGTGGCACCCTGACTGTTGGGTCTCCTCGTCCAGGTCCTCAGTCACAGCAGTAGCCAGTTGACTCTCCCTGTGGACAACAGTGGCACTGTGAACCAGGGGTGGGGTGCTGTCAGACACAGGGCTGGGGCTCATCTCAAACTAAAGGCCAGGCAACGGTTTTTTTAAATTGAAATAATATCTATTTTATTTTATTTTGGTTTTGTTTTTGGGCTACACCGTGTAGTACTCAGGGGTCTTTTGGGGATGGCAAGGGATCATAGAGGAGGCTGTGCATGAAACCCTGATTGGTCAATTTTTAAATTATAATTTTAATAAATTAGTTCACAATATCTGATTACATTTAATATTTGAACACCAGTCCCACCACCATTACACCTTCTCACAACCATATTTAAAAAAAATTTTTTTTATTTTTAAGAATTTTATTTTATTGAATCACCATGTGGAAATTACAATGCTTTCAGGCTTAAGTCTCAGTTACACAATGCTGAAACAACCATCCCTTCACCAGTGCCCATATGCCACCACCAAAAAACAAACAAAAAAACAGTACAACTCCCCCCCTGCACGCCTGCACCCCCCCGCCATGTAACTGATAACTTTCACTTTACTTTCTTTCTTTTTTTTTTTTTTTTTGCTTTTTGGGTCACACCCAGCGATGCTCAGGGGTTACTCCTG
This sequence comes from Sorex araneus, assembly GCF_027595985.1. Classification (NCBI taxonomy): domain Eukaryota; kingdom Metazoa; phylum Chordata; class Mammalia; order Eulipotyphla; family Soricidae; genus Sorex; species Sorex araneus. Next base: position 104,803,345 of record NC_073304.1, read on the forward strand.
GCTTTGCACTCAGGAATTACTCCTGGCAGTGCTTGGGGGGCCATATGGGATGCTGGGGATCGAACCCGGGTCGGCCGTGTGCAAGGCAAACACCCTACCCGCTGTGCTATCGCTCCGGCTCCTTCACTTTACTTTCTATTTACTTTGGTTACATTCAATATTTCAACACAAACCTCACTATTATTGTTAGGAGTACCCCACTAGTCAGACCTATTGTGAAGAGGTATGAGGTCGCGTGGCCGCGCGGTTTTGGATTTCTGTACTTTAGCAACTAAGTCCAGGGAGATTTCTTCCAGATATTGGATCATTGCAAGCTTTTAAACCCCATCTGTGGTCGTCATAATATGGCGGTCACCACGCCCTTCACCCCCAGCAAGGAAGAGGCTAGAGAGAGAAACACCTTTCCCCTCCTGGGCAGGCATGGGGCCGCAGCTTAGTTCTCAGTCTGGAGATATTCTGTGAGGAGCTGCCCATGCCGAAAAATTTAGCTGGTGTCTGGAGTCAGGTTCGTGCAGCTGTGGAGAGGCCGCACACATGTGCGGCCCCCGGGATCACATCTTGGCAGCCTCACCACCATATTTTGCATGTTTCCTTCCTGAACTCCAACCCCTTCCCCCAAAGCAGAACCAAAACAATTTGATTTGTATTATTTGTTATGAATAATCCACTAAAATGATTTTTAAAAGGTCTCTTATAGGAAAATATGTGAAGATTGTTGTATTTATAAAAAATTACTAACATGTTGGTAAGAGTTAAGCCTTGTGTGCTTATATATATGTATATATATGTATATCTGTATATACATATGTATATATCATATATATATCTGTAAAAATATATTTTCCCTTAAGATTGATTGCCTTCTACTTTAAACTCCATCAAATGTGTTGTGCTACTCTTGGAATATTAGTGCTGTAAAGTATGAAATGTCTAGTAATAGATTCATTCATGGGTGAAGCTCCAAGCATGTGGAGGGTGGCCAAGAGCATGGCAGCTGTTGAGTTCTGGAGGTTTTCAGCTGCCGGGCTGGCTTCATTGGGGTGGGGAGGAGCCTCATCCATCCCCCTCCAGGTTTTCCCAAATTAAAAAGCCTGTTGTGGGGTCTGGAGACATGGCTAGGTCGGCAACATTGTGTTGAATATACATCAGGTGATTCTGACACACAGAGATTGAACCTGCCATCTTTACAAGAGATGTTCAATGGGAGATTCCAAGTAATTAAAGGAGTCTCATTGTCTTTACTCTTATTGGTGGAAATGCATAGACAAAGTGAAATAAATTTGACTAATGTATGATTGATTGGGTAGAAAGTTTGACTGATGTATGATTGGGACTATTTTCCTATAATCACATGAGATTTATCACATGCTTTCTTTATAAAATGCCTTTTGAGGGTTGTGGAGGTCTATCTATGACTTTCCACCCACCCTCCCCCAGAGCAGTGAGACCATTTACTTCCTTGCCACAGGTTCCTACTGATGTACTCGACTGCCTTGTGCAGCTACTATAATTCAGCCCTGACAACAGCGGTGATTGGGGCCATCAAGGTAAGTGAAGCAAGTCTAAGCATGAGCCACTTAACTGTGTGAATATTTTCTGTGTAATAGGATTTTTATTTGACTTTATTGTCATGATAGCTCACAAAGTAAGAATCAATAGCATGATTCTTATTACTTTTTACAATTTTCTAATTCTTCAAACAGGAAGACTTGCTGATTTAAAAAGAGAGACAAATTTTATGACCTTTAAATTAAAAGTGATGATCAGGGAAATAATGTAAAAAGGCTGAAAAACATCAAATTTATGTGCTAAAGAAGAGATCTTGTTGTCTACAATTCAGTTTCTTGCTTCACTATGCAAGGGAATCCTTGAAAACTGTTTTGGTCTAGGTATGTGTTAAACCTTTCAACCCTTGAAAGGTTTAGGGGCTAGGGGTCAGGAATGCCCTTGTGACAAGAAGTCTAAGCATAACTTTAGTCACACTTCCATTATTTGTGAACTCAGCCAGCCGACATCTGCTGGTTGATTGAATCCTGAAAGCAAAGGTTACAGAACAACGTGTGAAGGCAGCTCCACATTATTCACTAGGCAAAGTGGGTGCTCATTATTAGATGCTGACTACCTGAACTAGTGTGTGTTTTTTGTAGGTCTATATTCACTGGAAAACATACACATAAATAGCATGGTGAAATGTTCTGGATTCCGTCCTACAGTTCCTCTAGTTTTTGATTTTGGACTCCTTATAGGAGAGACAACCTCTTTCTTCAAGAGTAGACTTATCTGTTGACTACTTGGCAGTCTTCTAGAACACTGGAGAGAGAACTACCTGGAATTTATTGCATATCTCTAATTGGTTTGAGTTCAAGATCAATGTGTTGAAAATTTACTTCCCAAAGATGGTAAAAATATGGAATATGGCAAATTTGGTTGCAGCCAATTCTTACATCTCTGTCCTGAGTGTCATCTAGAAGCGGAGCTTGAATAATGAAGAGTAGTTTTTTCTTTGGAGCAATAGCACAGCGGGTAGGGTGTTTGCCTTGCATGCAGGTCGACCCGGGTTCGACTCTTTCATCCCTTTCGGAGAGCCCGGCAAGATACCTAGAGTATCCCACCCGCACGGCACACCATGGCAAGCTCCCCGTGGCATATTCAATATGTCAAAAACAGTAACAACAAGTCTCACAATGGAGACATTACTGGCACTCGCTTGAGCAAATCAATGAACAACAGGATGACAGTGCTACAGTGCTACTTTTTTTAAGGGTCCTATCCATAAGTTTACTTCATCTTTTTATAAAGTCATGGTTTTTATTCTATTACTCAACATTTTGAAATTCCTTATATTTAAGTCCCTTTGAAAGTTGACAGTTATGTTTAATTTCAGTTTTTATGGTGTTTTAATTTCCTATTTCCATATATTTATCTCTTTAATCCTTTGTATTTAAAAATGATTAATTATCTCTCTCTTTTTTTTCCTGCAGAATGTATCCATTGCTTATATTGGGATGTTAGTTGGTGGAGACTATGTTTTCTCGGTGTTAAACTTTGTAGGGTTAAATATTTGGTAAGTGGGATTTTTAAAATAAGCTCATTTTAGTAAGATAATAATTTTTTAACTTTTTAACTGAATCTGTGAGATAGACCCTTACAAAGTTGTTCGTGATTGGATTTCAGTCATATAGCATTCCAACATCCATCCCTTCATCCGGGTACATTTTCCAGTACCAGTGTCCCCAGGTTCCCTCCATTCACTCCCCACCCCCTGCCTGCCTCTATCCCATGTGCTTCTCTCTCTCTCTCTCTCTCTCTCTCTCTCTCTCTCTCTCTCTCTCCTCTTTTGGGCATTGTGGTTTGCAAGATTGATACTCAAAGGTTATAAATAATTTCCCTTTACCTACTTTTAACCCTCGGATCTTGTCCAGCGTGTTAATTCCCAGATATTATTGTCATACTGGTCTCTTCTCTATCTTACCTCCCTCAGCCCCACACACATGTATGGTTAGATCCACTTGACCAGTTTTCCTAACCCCTGTTTTCCATGGCCATGGATATTAGTTTTTAATTAGTATATTAGTATATTTTAGTATGTATTAGTATATTTTTGTATACCACTAATGAATGCAGTTATTCTATACCTGTCCCTCTCCTTCTGACTCATTTCACTCAGCATGATACTCTCCACATCCATCCATTTATAGGCAAATTTCATGACTTCATTTTTCCTGACAGCTGCATAATATACCATAGTTTTTCTGTCCATTCATCTGTTCTTGGGCACTCAGGTTGTTTTAGGTGAATAGTGCTTCAACAAACATAGGAGTGCAGATGTTGTTTCTGCTCTGTGTTTTTGGGGCCCCAGGGTATATTCCCAGAAGCAGTATTGCTGGGTCAAATGGGAGCTCAATTTCTAGTTTGTTGTTTTTTTTTTCTTTTTGGGTCACACTTGGCAATGAACAGGAATTAGCCCTGGCTCTGCACTCAGGAATTACCCCTGGTGGTGCTCAGGGGACTATATGTGGATGCTGGGAATTGAACCCGGGTCGGCCGCATGCAACGCAAACTCCCTACCCACTGTGCTATTGCTCCAGCTCCTCAATTTCTAGTTTTTTGAGAAACGTCCATATTGTTTTCCAAAAGGGCTGGACCAGTTGGCATTTCTACCAACAATGAAGGAAAGTCCCTTTCTCTTCACATCCAAGCCAACACCAGTTGCTTTTGTTTTTTTGGATTTGGACCAGTCTTTGTGGTGTGAGATGATATCTCATTGTTGTTTTGATCTGCATCTCCTGATGATTAGGGATGAAGAACATTTTTTTCTGTGTTTTCTGGCCACTTGAATTTATTCTTTGAGAAAATTTCTGTTCATTTCATTGCTCCATTTTCTTATGGGATTGGATGTGTTTTCCTTGTAGAGTTCAACCAGTGCCTGTATATCTTTGATATTTACTCCTTATTAGAAGATTATTGGGTGAATATCCTTCCTAATCCCATTGACTTTCTTTGTATCCTGGTCACTGTTTCTTTTGAAGTACAGAAGCTTCTTACTTTAAGATAGTCCTATTTGTTTATCTTTACTTCCACTTGCTTGGTCAGTGGTGTTTCATCTTTGAAGATACCTTTAGCTTCAACATCATGGAGGGTTTTGCCAATCTTTTCTTCAATGTGTCTTATCGTTTCTGGTCTGATATTTAGGCCTTTAATCCTTTTTGATCTGACTTTTGTGCAAGGTAGAGGTCTCAGCCTGTTGGTTTTTTTTTTGGATGTAGCTGTCCAGTTTTGCCAGCACCACATGTTAAAGAGATTTTTTTCTTGCTTCACTTCATATTTCTTGCTTTCTTATCAAAGATGAAATTATTATGTATTTGAAGGTGTGTGTAGGGATATTCAACCCTATTCCATTGGCCCAGAGATCTGTCCTTATTCCAATACCATGCAGTTTTAATTATTATTGCTTATTACAGTTTGAGTTTGGGGAAGCTGATGCCTCCCATATCTTTTCCCCCAAGAATTGCTTAGGTATTTGTGGGGCTTATTTTTCCATATGAATTTCAGGAGTGTTTAATCAATTTATTTGAAAAGTGTCATGGGTATCCTTATAGGGATTCACATTGAATCTGTATAATGCTTTGGTCAGTATTACCATTTTGACAAAGTTAATTCTCCTAATCCTTGAGCAGGGGATATGTTTCCATTTCCTTGTGTCCTCTTTTATTTCTTAAGGTAATATTTTGTAGTTTTCTCTGTATAGGTCCTTTGCCTCCTAGTTTAATCTGATTCCAAGGTACTTGATTTTCTGAGGCATGATTGTGAATGAGATTGCTTTTTTCATGTCATCTTTTCTCTCATTATTTGTGTATAGGAAAGCCATAGACTTTTGAATGTTGATTTTAATGTCTGTGACTTTTCTATACAGGTCTATTCTTAGAAACTTCTTGGTAGAGGCTTTTATGAAAGCATTTTGGGGTTGTAGTTGTGGGATGTTATTTTAACTAGTGGCATACAGTATGTTAATAACCAAGTACTTGTTTTCTGGACTACGTTCTATTTTAGATCTGATGTCTCTTGGGGATGCCTTCCCATGGTGCTTGGGGATCTGAGGCTGGTGCTGTGGGTGACAATACTGTACTGTGGGACTCTGGTGTCAGGGACCTGGGGGCACAGCTGGTGGTACTGGGGAGCATGTTTTGTGGTACTAGGGTTCGAAATCACACCCTTATACATGCTAGGCATGTATTCTCACCCTAGGAACTATCTCTCCAACCTTGAATTGATTTTTTTCTACCTAATATTGTAAATAAGACACAGTTCTTATCAGGTAGTGCCTAAACATGAGAAAGACTGGGGACACAAAAACTCCCTTCAAACTGACCTGATACTGTTTAGAATGTGGCAAATCTGTCAGTGGTATAGCTATGAATGTAGTTATAGTTTTCTAAATTCAAATAATACTTACAACAGTGTGTGTAACATTCATATTATAACAGTTTGTGAAGCTCAGATATGGATCACCGCAAATCAATGTGTAGAATATACTACTTTAGTTTACCACTTAGAGTCCAACTCTTTCAACCAAACATTTACTTCCTTTCACTTGATGTTCCCGTACACCTTCCCACTTCCCTTCTACAATCACTAATTTGGTCTCACAATGTCCTCTGATTTATTAACTTCCCACATATGATCAAACACAAATGGTATTTGCCTGACTTATGTCTAATATCCTCAAGGATCATCCATGTTACTGCAAATAGCAGTATTTTACCTTTTTATTAAAAAATAACCAAACAGGACCAAAGAGTACAGTATTGCAGTGGGTGGTTGACTGAGGTTTGATCATGGCACCCCATATGGTCTCCTGATCACTGCCGGGAGTGATCCCTGAGCTCAGAACCAAGAGCAAGTCCTGAGCACCACTGGCTGTGGTGCCCCCACTAAAAATAGCTGGAATATTTTGTTGTGTACAGATGTGACCTATTTTCATTTTCTTTCCCATGCAGCATGGCTGGAGGCTTGAGGTATTCTTATTTGACTCTAAGCAGTCAGTCAAAGCCAAAACAATCTGTGGATGTAGAAAACATCCCCCTGAATATAAAGAGCTAGAATACTGGACCAATGTGTGGATTGATGGACACCTGGATGCCTGGGTGGAGATATCCCCAAACTCAAAACATGAAGCCAGAATTGGGATGTGGGACACTCACCCCTCTGGTTAGAGAACAGAAAGGAATGCCTGCAAAATGTAAAGAGAATCTACCTCATGAGCCATGAGAAATATGTCCAGGCACAGCCATTCCAGTTAAAAGTGAAACTTTTCAAATCAAGCCTTTGGTTAAAGGGATTATTCCCAAGGGAGAAGTGGGCCTGCCTTTACCCGAACAGTTGATTCCATGCTCACGTGTCACTGTTGTTTGCTGGTATTGTGTGCACTTCAGAGGAGAGGCTGATACTGGAATGCTGCTCAATTGAATCTTGACCTTAATTTCAAAGGTTCCCATCAAAGCACAGTGCCAGTGAAAACCTTTTTTTCCAGTTTAAACAAATGTGCCTTTATGTTCATGGTATGGGTCACTCACTTGTCAGTAATGATCCATGGTGACTGTTAGCTTTCACTTTTCCATACACATGGCATCTTTCCCCAATCATCAAAAATAAAAGATCTTTACAATCATGGTTTGTGCTGTGATGTTATTGTTGTAGGACAGAAAGCCAGCAAGTCTGTTACTCTTTCTGATATCTGGAGTGATACTCCTTGAATACTTGGTGTTGGGTAACTCAGTGGGGAGCACTGTACCCACGCTGTCATCCTGGAAGTGCTCTCAGGGCACTTCTCTCTCCGGGTATGTGCAGGGGCTGCTGTGACCTCGGATAATGTGGTCTCAGCTACTGGGAGGTCCTTTGTTTTCAGGCTTCATAGGTGCAGTGGTGCTTGCCAGGCGCCCAGGGCCAAGTAAGACCTGGCTGGTGCTGTGTTTCATGAGTGCAGAGCCCAGCTGGGAGCAGGATTCTGTTTCCTTTTCTTTATTTTTCTTTTTGGGGGGTCACACGCATGATGCTCTATGCTCAGGAGTCATTCCTGGTGGTGTTTAGAAATCATATGTGATGCTCAAACCTGGGTCAGCCATATGCCCCAGTAGCTTGTTCAAGTCCTGTCTGCAGAGTGAGTCCACTGGGAGACTTCAGGAGCCACCTTGCCTCTGTACCCTCAATTACTTTAGTTTGTACAGTCAAACTCATTCTGGAAGTACTTGGCAGTTCAAACTTCCCATCTCTCTAAAAGCAGAGCCGGAGGTGAGGCAGGACCACAGAAGGAAAAATTATTGGGGCTGGAGCGATAGCACAGCAGGTAGGGTGTTTGCCTTGCATGTGGCCGACCTGGGTTCGATTCCCAGCATCCATGTAGTCCCCTGAGCACCGCCAGGGGTAATTCCTGAGTGCAGAGCCAGGAGTGACTCCTGTGCATCGCTGAGTATGAACCAAAAAAAATTAAAAAAAGAAGGAACAATGATTTTGCCTAATGTGCTGTTTATATTTACTTAGCATCAAAACAAATTAAATTGTTATGTGTTTGCCAGGTTTTATCTTTGCGCCCCCTTTTGAGTTCATACTGGTGTTATTACATATGAGACTTGCATCACATCTTTGATTCTAAAAATCATCTTAACCGTATTTATTTATTCATTTATTTTTAGTTTAGAGTCACGGGTCCTCAGGGGCTATTGCTGTCATGTTCTCCCGGGTCTCTTCTGATGCTACTCATGGAACCATATGGTGCTGTGGATTACACCTGGGCTCCCCCAAGTCCACTGAGCTCTCCTGGCCCTACTTTTGAACCTTCCAAGCAATTTAGTAATGTCGCATATATTGCACATGTTGTGGCTCCCAAACTTCAGAATTTTAGTTTTGCAAAATTAAAATTACTGTCCATTTCTACTTCTCCCTAACCTCTGCAAGCACATTTCTACTCTCTGTGAATTTGATGGGATATTCTACATAAGCAGAATGTCACACAGTGATTTGTGTGTTAGTGGCTCTCGTATTTCACTTAAGGCAATGTGCTCAAGGTCTCCTTCCTTTGAAAGGCTGAGTAATATTCTGTATCTCGGTCATGTTTTTGTGTTTTTTTTTAATCCATGCATCCATTAATAACTGTTTGGGTTGTTTCCACCTCTTGGCTATGGTAAATGATGCTGTTATGATCATGGGTGAACAAATATGTCTTTGTGACCCCACCTTCTATTATATTCAAGAGTGAAAGAGAATGTTTCTTCTATACACAAGAAGCTTCTAGCTACCAAATGTGGAGGTGTTTTCTGCATATGTCCTACTCTCTAGATTCCAAGTGTCCATGCTACAATTCAGTCCTGACAGTAACTGCCTGGAATTAGAGTAGACCACACAGTAGGCTCAAGGCCCTGCAGCACAAGAATGTCTGCCACGTCGGAAACCAGTCCTAAGTTCCCGATTGTGATTAGTGCTTCTACCCACCCTAGGTTCACACCTATTCTTGGGTTTGAGGATTTGCAATAAAAGTGGACAGTATTTGAGGAAGTGCTTGATTTACCATTTTTAATAAAGAGAGAAATGCATAGGCCCAGGTACGAGGGAGAAGGTGTGGACTTCTGTGCACATCACAGATGAGCTCCAGAAGTTCCTATGTATCGCCATGTGGCTTCTATAGAGATCCCATTACTGATTACTGATCACTGTGGCAACACAATATACACACCCATTTATACAGAGGTTTCTATTTCTCACCGTCTTCCTTAACATTTGTTACTCATTTAGTATTAACCACCATAGTGGTGTAAGGTGGTGTCTTATTGTGGTTTTCTTTTGAAGTCCCTGAGAGATTAGTGATGCATGCACCTTTTTATGTGCTCTGTGACCATTTATGTCATCGGAGATCAATTCAAATTCTTTTTTTTCATAGAAAAAATCCTTTGTTTTCCTCCAGAAAAAAATGGTGATAATGATGATGCTTCTCAGAGCTTACTCTCTGCTTAGGGATCACTCCTGGTGGATCTCGGGGTATTATATTCAGCGCAGTGGGTCAGCCCAGGCTTGGCAGCATGCAAGGCAAGTGCCTTACCCCCCCACCCCCCACACACACTACACTTTAGTTAGATTTTTCTTTTGTGTGTGTGAGTGGGGGGTGTGGGGGTGGGGTGTTTTGGGGCCACACTTGACAGGAATGACCCTTGGAAATCTTTAGAGGACTGTATGTGATGCCAAGGATTCGATCTGAGGCCTGCTATATTCAAGAAAAGACCTTGCATTTCTCTTTACTATTTCTCTGGCCTTTGAATTTTTTCAAATGTATTTTTGGGAATGGGGGAGTGGGACTAGTGGAAAAGTATAGGCCAAACTCTATGAATCTCAGGAATTATCTGTGCTCTGTGATCAGGAGGGAGCAATGTCAGAACTCAAACTTGGGTTGCCTACAGGTAAGACAAAGGTACGAACAGACATGGGGCTCTACCATCACGCTTGGGATCTACAACCACACAAGGACTGTACCGCCACCATTGAACTTTACCCATAACTGGTACTGTACCATTGCCCATGGGTTATAACAAAACACAAGATTGTACCATCACTACTGGTCTGTACCATGACACGTGGGACTGTACCATTATCCTAGGGTTGTACTACCTCACACTTAGGGGTAGCACCAGACACGGGGCAGTAGTATCATGTGTGTGCTCTATCACCACATTAGGACCGTACCATCAGCACCTGTGTTTACCCACATTTGGACTTTAACATGACCCGTGTGCTGTACCACCACTCCTAAGACTGTACCAACACCCATGGGCTGTACAAATTCACATGGGAGGTACCATCAGACATGGGCTGTACCATCACTCATTGGCTCTACAACTACACAAGGACTGTATAATTACAACTGGCCTTTACCCAAAAATGGTACTGTACCATTATCAGTGCACTGTACCAAAACACGGGACTATACCCTGGTCAGTATCACCACAGATGGGACTGTACCATTATACATGGACTGTTCCATGTCACACAGGGGGTACCACAAGACACGGGACTGTACCATCACACCAGGGCTCAACCACCACACAAGGACTGTACCACACCTGGTCTTTACCCACAAATGGAACTGAACAATTACCCATGGGCTGTCCCAAAACACAGGACTGTACCAACTCCCCTGGGCTGTACCACCACAGATGGGACTGTACCGTTACTCGTGGACTTCACACGGAGGTCCAACCAAATATGGGGCTGTAGCATCATGAGTGAGCTCTAACACTAGGCAAGGAGTGTACCATCACCAATATTCTCTAACGCACAAATTGGACTGTAATATCACCCGGAGACTGTACCACTACTCTAAAACTGTACCAGTACTGGTGGTACTGGTACCCTTCACACGGGGGTATGACCAAATGCAGGGCTGTACCATCACACGTGTGCTATATCACCACAAAAGAACTGTACCAACACCACGGGCCTTTACCTACAAATTGGACTGTACCATCACCTGTGGACTTTGCCAGCACTCATAGTCTGTACTGATACCCATGGGCTGTACCATTTCACACGGGGGTACCGCCAGACATGGGGTTGTACCTTGACATGTAGGCTCTACCACTACACACGGACTGTACCAACACTCCTGGTCTTTACCCACACATGGGACTGAACCGTGGGCTATTTCACCATTGGCAAGGTGTTCCACCAGACATGGGAGGGTTCCATCACAAGTGGGCTATACCAATAAACCATTAGCTTGAACACAACACAACTGCCTGTACCATCAACCTTAGGCTATTTGTGTACACAGGCTAGTACCATCACCCATGTGCTGTACCACTACTCATAAAACTCTACCAATACCAGTGGACTGTACCGATCAGATGGAGGGGGTACGACCAGACATGGGACTGTACTCCTGAGCTCTTCCACCACACAAAGACTTGTACGGTCACCAATGGACTTTAACCACAAATGGGACTGTACCATTACCTGTGAGCTGTCCCAAAACACAGGCTGTAGCATAACTCCTGTACTGTAACAACACAGATTGGGCTGTACCAGTTCACACTGGAAGATACAACCAGACACGGGGCTGTACCAACAAGCATGGGCTCTACCATGACACATGGACTGTACCATCATCACTGGTCTTTACCCACAAATGGGACTTTACCATTGGCCCTACCTAAACTGTACCAAAACACAGGACTGTACCATCACTCCTGGGCAGTACCACCACACATGGGACTGTACCACTACCCATGGACTCTTCTACTCCACACGGGGTGGGGGTGCAACCAGATATGGAGCTGTACCATCAACTGTGGAGTCTACCACAACACAAAGTCTGTGCATCACTGCTGGACTTTACCCACAAATGGGACTGTACCACTACCAGTGGGATGTTCCAAAATTCAGGACTGTTCCATCAACCCTGGGCTGTACCTATTGGGTCCGGAGCCACAAGAAGCAGAGACGGGCCAGTCTTGCAAGACAAAAGTTTATTCAAACCAACATGCTGGGGCTGCACCTCTAGTAGATGCAGCAATTTGTGCTAGCTAGGGCAGCCTTTTTATAGGGCTTGAGTCCACTGGGCCAGTCACATTTGTCACGTAGCCTCGTCCAGAGCCACTATCTTGGAATTCGGGTGCCTGAAGACATTCTTTCATTCTCCTTGCCCTGCGTCAGGAGTTACTATCTGTAGAGCCGTGGGACCGGAGTCGCTATCTGCCGGGCCGGAGTCACCATCTGCTGGGCCGGAGTCATTATCTACTGGGCCGGGGTCACTATCTGCTGGGCCATGGGAATGGAGTCACTATCTGGGCTCCTTGTTTTCAACAACTCCTTTGTTATGCACGCACATGAATTCCAACCCAACCGACAGGCAGATGTCAGGATGTGAGTGACAGGATGTATGTGACAGGACGTATGTGACAGGATCCAGGCATAGTACATTGTAATATACAGTTTGGGGGCATAAGCATGGTTACAGAAGCAGAACAAAGTGAGGTTACAAAAGTCAGGAGTGGGCTGCCAACCATTTTAACTCAATATAATTTCTTTCAACTTAACATGTATCAAGACAGATGTGACTGTACCATTACTTGTGACTAATAATGCTTCACATGGGGGTATGAACAGACATGGAGATGTACCGTGCCAAGTGGGCTCTACCACCACAGAAGGACTGTACCAGCATCCTGGATTTTACCCACACATGGGGACTGTACCATTATGTCTTGTGTTCCACAAGGCACTGGAGTGTACCATCACAAGTGGGCTGTACCAACACATGGGCTTGAACACCACACAAGGGGCTGTACCATAAACCCTAGACTATTTGAGTACATGTGACTGTAACATCACCCATTTGTTATACCACAACTCATAAGACTCTACCAATATCTGTGGGCTGTACCAATTCATATGAGGGGGTCCCACCAGACACAGGGCTTTATCATCACTCCTGTGCTCTACCAGTGCACAAAGACGGTACTGTCAACACTTTTCTTTTATGACAAATGGGACTGTGACTCATGACACACTGGCACTGTGCCATCAACCCTGGTCTGTAACACCACAGATGAGACTGTAAAATTAAACGTGGGCTATACATCTTCACATTTGGGATATGACCAGACACAGGACTGTATCATCACACATGGGCTCTACCATGACGCAAGGATTATACTATCAACACTGATCTTTACCTACAAATGGGACAGTACAATTACCCATGGACTCTCCCTAAACACAGAGCTGTGCCATTTACCCTACGATGTACCACCACAGATGGACGTATACTACTACAAGTGGGTTGTAACACTTAACACTGGGTGATACCACCAGACATGGGTCTGTAACAGCATGTGTGGGCTCTACCACCACAAAAGGACTGTACAATCACTACTGGTCTTTACTCACAAACGGAACTGTACAATTATCCGTGGGCTATCCAAAAACACAGACCTGTACAATTATCCCTGGGCTAAACCACCACAGATGGAACTGTAACAATACCTGTGGACTTTACCACTTCACACGGGGGTGTACAACCAGACACGGGGCTGTAGCATCATGAGTGGGCTCTCCCAGCAGACAAGGAGTGTACCATCACCACTGATCTTTACGCACATATTGTAGTGTACCGTCCTTCATGGGTTCTACTACCAGTTAAGACTGTACTGGTATCCGCGGGCTGTACCACTTCACATGGGGGTACCACCAGACATGGGGCTGTCTATCATGTGTAGGATTTACCACCAGAACTGGACTATCCATGACCACTGTCCTTTACCCACAAAGGGACTGTACCACTGCTCGTGGGTTATACCAAAACGGAGGATTGTACTATCACCCCTATGTGGTACTACAACAGTTGGGACTTTACCATTATCCATGTCTGTACCACTTCACACAAGGGGAAATGACCAGGCACAGGGCTCTACCACCATTCGTGTGTTCTACCACCACACAGGACTGTACCAACACTCCTGGTCTTTACCTATTCATGGAACCATACCATTAAATCTGTGGGCTACACTACCATTAAGGGGGTGTTCCACCAGACATGGGAGTCTATCATCACAAGTGGGCTCCACCAAAACACCATGGGCTTAAACACCACACAAGTGCCTGTACCATCACCCCTAGGCCCTTTGATTATACGGGACAGTACCATCACCCATGTTCTGTACCACCGCTCATAAAACTGTACCAGTACCCCTGGGATATACTACTTCAAACAGGGGGACCACCAGACATGAAACTGTACCATCTTTCATGGGCTCTACCACCACACAAGGACTTAACTATCACTGCTGGGTTTACCCACAAATGGGACTGTACCATTAAGCGTGGTCTGTCCAAAAATGCAGTACTGTACAATCATCCCTTGACTATATGACCACTAATAGGACTTTCCATTACTTGTGGACTGTACCACTTCACACATGGGTATGAAAAGACATGCGACTGTATCATCACAAGTGGACTCTACAACCAATCAAGGACTTACCATTACCACTGATTTTTACCCAGAAATGATACAGTATCATTCCTCATGGTATGAACCAAAACACAGGACTCTATCATCATCCTGGGCTGTAATAATAGTACTGAACACATGGGACTGTACCATTACTGTAGGCTGTACTACTACATACCAGGGTGTACCACCAGACACGGGGCTACCATCACATGGGGGTTCTACCACCACACAAGGACTGCACCATCACCACTGACCTTTATGTAACCACAATAGGACTGTACCATTACCTGTGGGCTGTCCCAAAGCACAGGACTGTGCCATCATCCCTGGGATTTACCACCACAGAATGGACTGTATGATAATCCATGGACTACCACTTTACATGGGGGGGGTTGGTTACAACCAGACATGCTTGAGTCTACCACCACACAAGGATTGTACCATCACTGCTGGACTTTACCCACTAATGGGACTGTACCATTACAACTGGGATGTCCCAAAACATAGCACTGTGCCATCAGCCCTGGGCTGTACCACCACAGATAAGATTGTACCATTACTTGTGAACTGTACCACTTCACACCTGGGAGTACGACTAGACACAGAGCAGTACGTCAAGCTTATGATCTAGCACAACTCAGGGACTTTAGCATCACTGCTGGACTTTAACCACAAATGGGAGTGTACTATTTCCTGTGGGCTGTCCTAAAACACAGGACTATACCATCAGCGATGGGCTATACCAGCATTGACCGGTCTGTACCACTTCACATGGGGGTTTTGATCAGACATAGGATTGACCATCACAAGTGGGCTCTATCACCACACAAGAACAGTACCATCACCACTGGCCTTTACACACCCTACCCTCTGTGCTATTGCTCCAGCCCCAAGAAACCTTATGTTTGTAAGGAATGTGGGGAGGCCTTCACTCAATTGTGGTACCTTGCTAAGCACAGGGAAATTCATCGTGTAGAGAAACCTCATCAATGTTCTACATGTGGGAAGGCCTTCACTCTATGCTCTGACCTTACTGTGCATGAGAATTCACACTGGAGAGAAAACATACACATGTCAGGAGTGTGGGAAAGCCTTTATTACGTCCTCAAAATTTTCTCTACATAGGAGAATCCACAGTGGAGAGAAACCATATGTATGTAAGGAATGTGGGCAGGCCTTCACTGAGCTTTCAGGCCTTAAAAGGCATATGAAAATGCACACTGAAGAGGACCCTCACATATGTAAGAAATGTGGGAAGGGCTTCACGTTCCCATAAGGCTTTAGTAAACAGAAAAATTCATACTGGATGACTTTATCTCCTCATAACAATCTCTAAGGTCAGAACAGGACTAATAAGTACAGCAAGTTTCTTTGGACAATGGGATCAGGGGTGCTACAAAAGTACATCCAAGAAGGTCATAATCCTGCGTTCATGGGACAGCCTTCCCATGAGGTCAGTTTTATAAAGGAAAGTCACATGCTGATTATCACCCGAGGGGAAGCTATGCCAGTTGTCTTGAGCTTGGACTTCCATGTATGTGAACTGTTAAATAATGGGTCTTGGTGACGGAAGCAGGAGGAAGGTTACTAAATAAACAGGTACAAAAATGGCCCTTGCTTGGAGATATCAAGGCTCATCACTGCATCATTGTTTGCTCTCACTCTGGCCTGGCCCAGATGCACTGGCTTGCAGGAATTATGGCAGAGATAAACTATAATACTGGTGTGGTTGTAAAGTGTTGTAAGTTGTAAGTTTAAAAATGGGCAAATCTTCATTTTCCATGGCTTTCTGTGTTAGGTTTTAGGGAGCCACGGCCCACAGGCTCAGGCCTTACTGATGGCCCTGGTATCCATACCTGGTGGTCACAGGTATCCTTTTGGGGGCTTGGAATCCAGGTCAGCCTTGTGAAAGCAAGTACTTTGTCTTCTGTATCATTTCTATACTTTTTGTATTAATATTTTTAAAAATTTGATTATGCACTGAAGATTGATATTCACAATACTTATCTGATGAAAGTGGTCCTGGTAAGGACCTTGAATAGGGTGTATTGAAATCACTTGAAATGAACTGTGCCAGAAAGTCATTTGATGTAACTTTGAAACCATGGAAGAGGCCCTTTGAGTCAAATGTTTTCCAGAGGGTGGATACATGGGAGAGCCCTGGTTCCCCCCACCTCGGCAGGCATTTCCATTCAACTGTGATTTCTAAATTCCTAAAGTAAAGCGTGATCACATTCCTGGATTCCAACATCTCACTTGAGTAGTATTAGGAGAAATCAAAACTTGCATTAGAAAGCAGTTTTCTTTTTAAAATTTATTTTATTGAAACATCATGTGGAAAGTTACAAAGTTCTCAGGCTTATGTCTCAGTTATACAATGCTCAAACACCCATCCCTTCACCAGTGCCCATATTCCACCACCAAAAATGAAAAAGAAAAAAACAGTACACCTCCCACCCCCCAACCCCCGACCCCCACCTGCATAACTGATAAAATTCACTTCATTTTCTCTTTCCTTGATTACATTCCATATTTCAACCCCAAACTCACTATTGTTGTTGGGGTTTCGACACAGAACTCACTATTCTTCTTGGAGTTTATCCCCCCCAAATATGGCCCTATTGACAAGGAAACATTTGATAATTAGTTCTCCACAAATGAGAATGAAGAGGTAAAAGGTCGCGTGGCCACAGTAGCGGCCACGCGGTTTAGGATTTCTGTGTTTTAGTAATTAAGTACATGGAGATTTAAGTGGGAAATCTCATCATTTCCCTTCCTGGGGCAGGATAAAGCAAAAGCATAGTTCACAGTCTGGGGACATGGCTGTGAGCACTTGCTGGGTTCAGAAGTAATCTAGCTGGCTCTGGATGTTGGTCGTTCAGCAGCAAAGCGGCCGTGCAAACGCATGGCCATCCGGTTCGAATCCCGGCAGAGTGCGAGCCGGAGCCAGTACCAGCCCCAGCCCGAGACTTCCCAAGCGTCCCCTTAGCAAGCAGTTAAATCGGTTTGTGAACATATGGGATGGCGGGGAGTGAACCCGGGCCAGCCATGTGCAAGGCAAAAACTCTTCCCACTGGAGTATCAGTCCAGCCCCAGTG
Organism: Sorex araneus; assembly: GCF_027595985.1. Classification (NCBI taxonomy): domain Eukaryota; kingdom Metazoa; phylum Chordata; class Mammalia; order Eulipotyphla; family Soricidae; genus Sorex; species Sorex araneus. The sequence continues at coordinate 104,820,940 of NC_073304.1, forward strand.
CCTTGGCTGGGAGGCCCTGGGTTTGGGGAATTATGGCGGAGAAACAGCCACACCTTCATTCTTCAGGTCTTTCTGATTCGTGTTCTGGGGAGCCACGCCCAGCTGAGCTCTATTCCTGGCTCTGAGCTCAGGATTTGTACCTCAGGATCATTATGGGGTACTGCGGTTGGAGTCCAGGTCTGCCGTGTGTCATCAGCTCCGTTCCCTGTGTCATCTCTCCTCCCTTGTATTCAGGTACTGATTAGCATTGTGTTAATACAGAATACAGGATAAGTATTTTTGAAAGTCTCATTTTAGGAATGAGAATCTTAGGAATGGCCCTGGCAAGGTTCTTTAATGGAGTGAAAAGAAGAGTTTGTTTTTTTAATTTTTAAACTTTTCCCCCATCTTTTTGGGTCACACGGATAAACATTCAGAAATTACTCCTGGTGGTGCTGTGGGATCCTGTTAAACCTGGTACAAGAAAATGTCCTACGTGCAATCCTATCTCTTTGGCCCCTACTGGAAACAGTTTAAGTGAACTTTACTGTGCATAGAAAGACTTTTGAAATGATGGGAAGGGCCCCTTGAATCAAATGTCTGACAGTGTTGGGAATATGGGTCAGCTCCCCTAGCTCCCCACATCCCAGTAGGCCGTTCCGTTTACCTGGGATTACTCACAAGGTTGATCACGTTCTTGGAACCCACCTGTTAGTTCAATAATATTAGACCAAAAAATGAGTATTGTATTTGGAATTAGCAAAGTCCCATCAGTCTAGTAGTCATCAGAATGATAAAATGATTCAGATCTGTTTAAAGGCCAAAAAAGGCTACAAGGTGACCAGTATGATTTGCTGCCCATTAGCCTCCATTTTCCATTCTTGGAATATACTCTAGGTTTTTTTATATGCATACATGCACGTAAATATAAAAATATGTAAATTTGATATATATGTCATTTGTATGATATATTTATTTATTTTACATATAACACACAAATAATATATGTGTGTGTATGTTTGTTGTTGGGCTGGAGCAATAGCACAGCGGGTAGGGTGTTTGCCTTCCATGTGGCCAAACCCGGTTCGATTCCTCCGTCCCTCTTGGAAAGCCCAGCAAGCTATTGAGAGTATCCTGCCTGCACAGCAGAGCCTGGCAAGCTCCCCATGGCGTATTCAATATGCCAAAAACACTAACAAGTCTTACAATAGAGACATTGCTGGTGCCCACTCAAAAAAATCAATGAACAACGTGAAGAGTATCCCACCTTGTGGGTGGGATACTCTTGGTAGTTTGCCGGCTCTCTGAGAGGGATGAAGTTAATCAAACCTGGGTCAGCCTCATGCAATGCAAACACCCTACCTGCTGTGCTATCGGTCCAGCCCGCTTTTTTCACATGGGAATTAATTGACCTCCCAAAAATATTTTCTCCTGGGCATCAATCTTAAATACTTAGCCTCAGTTGCTCTTAGTTCCTAACACCCCAAAAGTCAGGTCACGGCAGGGGACTTGGATGGACCCAAGGCAAGCTGTAAGCTTCCTTGGTTTTTGAAAGGGACAACCTAAGCTCCATAAGTAGTCTGATAAATTAAGAGCACCGTCATGGAACAAACTCTTTACCCAAAAAGAAGTAACTGAGTAAAGACTCTGTTGGAATCAGGAAAAACTAACCTGACATAAGAAGTGTAAAGTGTGAAGTACAGTGAGATGATCCCAGGAAAAGCCAACCGTTCAGCTTGATCTAGGATATAGATAAAAGCCTATATTACTTACTGGATTCATACAAATTATCATTGTCATTGTCATCCCATTGCTCACTGATTTGCTCAATGGGCACCAGTAACATCTCCATTTGTTTTTGAGACTTGCTGTTACTGTTTTTGCCATATTGAATACACCACAAGTAGCTTGCCAGGCTCAGCCTTGTGGGTGAGATACTCTCAGTAGCTTGCCAGGCTCTCTGACTCCGAGAGGGGCAGAAGAATCGAACCCGGGTCGGCCACATGCAAGGCCAATGCCCTACTGTTGTGCTATCACTCCAGCCCAAACAAAATAACTAGAAATATTATAAAGAAGTAAATTTAATACAATTGTTTAAGTGGATTACTAGCAAAGGAAAGGAGAAAGCATTATACCCTTATTTGGAATCCTGGCCTTGGTGAGATCTCTGAGGAAGAATCTAGAGTGGATCCTAGAGAGCTGGAGACCCCAGATGATATTCTGTCCTTAGATGCTTCTCTTAGAGGAACTTCCCCTAAAGTTTCTTTATCTGTGTGCATTGTTTCTGTTAATGTTCCACCACACATATTTGTAATTGCTGCCCCGTAAGCCTTCATGATTTCTCTATAGTTAACGCTATGATAGGAATAAATGGCCCCTGATTACCAACAAGCCGTGACCCCATTTATTCGTCTAATGGGGTGTGATGGACACTCATTGGCCCACAACGTAAAAGGGGCGGCAGGATACCATGGGACGGTGAATCAGAGCATGACACTTCCCAGCTGAATTTTTTTAGACATGGAGACTTAATGGAATAGAGCAATAACTGGAATCCTTCTCTGCTGTTCTGCAGAGAAGCAGCCACTCCTAGTGGAATGTCTCTGATCCTGTGTACTGTGACAAATTCTCGAGTGAGCAATCCTGCCTTCATCCCCTTGGGGATGCTGAGACAGACGGGATGTCTTCTGAAGGTGACCGGAAGGAGGAGAGTGACCCCGCTCCAAAGAAGCCCTCCCCTGGGAGAAGCTCCTCACAGTCTGTTCTGCATAGACCTCGATCCCAAAACCCCCTCCGTGGTGCAGTCCATGGACAGTGGGAGAGGAGTACTGTTTATAGTGAGTCCTTCACGCTGACAGGCCCACAAGCAAATTAATGGTGTCCTGAGCCCGTCCAAGTGTAAGAATTGTGGGGGAGCCTTCCTGTGTTCTCGGCGCCCTGGTGTTCCTTTAGAAACCCACAATGGACAAAAATTCCAGGAATGTCAGCAGAGAGGACATAAGTTGTGTCAAAAGTTACCCTGTCGTGACCATATTTACACACATGCAGGAGACAAACCATATTCATGTGAAGAATGCGGGAAGGTCTTCCGTCGATCCTCAGACCTTACTGTGCATAGGAGATTTCACACTGGAGAGAAATCTTACGTTTGTAAGGAATGTGGGAAGGCCTTCTCTCAATCAGGGGATCTTTCTAGGCACAGGAAAATTCACAGTAAAGAGAAACCTCATCAGTGTCAGAAATGTGGGAAGGCTTTCACTCTGTGTTCAGGCCTTACTAGACATATGAAAATTCATACTGGAGAGAAGCCTTGTGTATGTAAGGAATGTGGAAAATCCTTCGTTTATTCCTCAGACCTTACCAGTCATACAAGAATTCATACTGGAGAGAAACCTTATGTTTGTAAGGATTGTGGGAAGGCCTTTGTTTATTTCTCAAACCTTACTTGTTATATAAGAATTCACACTGAGGGGCTGGAGCAATAACACATCGGGTTGGGCATTTGCCTTGCACGCGGCCGACCTGGGTTCGATTCTCAGCATCCTGTATGGTCCCCCGAGCACTGCCAGGAGTGATTCCTGAGTGCAGATCCAGGAGTAACCCCTGTGCATCGCCGGGTGTGACCCAAAAAGAAAAAAAACTCACACTGAGAGAAACCATATCTATGTAAGAAATGTGGGAAGGGCTTCACATTCCCATCAGACCTTAGTAAACATAGAAAAATTCATACTAGATGACTTGATCTCTTAATGACAATCCCTATGGTCAGAACAGAACCACTCAGTACAGCAAGTTTTCTTTAGACAGTGGGATCAGGGGTGCTACAAAAGTACAACCAATAAGGACATAATCCTGCCTCCATGAGACAAACTTTCCATGAGGTCAGTTCTACAAGGGAAAGTCACATGTTGATTATCACCCAAGGGGCAGCTATGCCAGTTGCCTTGTGCTTGGACTTCCGTGTATGTTAATTTGTAAATAATGGCTCTTGGTGATGGAAGCAGGAGGAAGGTGACTAAATAAACAGGTGCAAAAATGCCCCTTGCTTGGAGCTGTCTCAGCTCACCACTACATCATTGTTTGCTCTCACTCTGGCTTGTCCAAGATGAACAGGTTTGTGGGAATGATGTCAGAGATCAACCACAATGCTGCAATGAATCCTTTGAAAGTAGAAAAATGGGAAAGCCTCCATTTTCCATGGCTTTCTGTGTTAGGTTTTGGGGAGCCACACCCACGGGTTCAGGCCTTAATGTTGGCCCTAGCTCAGGTATCCATACCTGAGGGGTCACAGGTATCCTTACGGGGGCTCAGAATCCAGGTCAACCTTGTGCAAGCAAGCACTTTGTCTTCTGTATCATTTCTACACTTCTTGGATATATATTTTTTGTAAATTTACATGATGCTGAAGATTAATACTCACATTAAGTATATGATGAAAGTTGTTCTGGCAAGGCCTTCAGTAGGGTGGATTGGAGACAGTTGAAATGAAATTTACTGTGCAAAGAAAGACTTTTTTTTTTTTGCTTTTTGGGTCACACCTGGCAATGATCCAGGCTTACTCCTGGCTTTGCACTCAGGAACTACTCCTGATGGTGCTCAGGGGACCTTCCGGGATGCTGGGAATCGAACCCAGGTTGGCCATGTGTAAGGCAAATGGCCTACCCACTCTGCTATCGCTCTAGACCCCACAGAAAGATATTTGCTGTGACTTTGAATCTATGAAAGGGGCCCCTTGAATCAAATGTTTTCCAGATGGTGGGAACATGGGAGAGCCCCCTGCTCCTCCATCACAGCACACAAGTCCACTCAGCTGTGATTCCTAACAAATAAAGGGTGGTCACATTCCTGGATCCCACCCTATCACTTCAGTAGTGTTAGGAGAAAACAGAACTTGCATTTGGAAGCAGTTAAATCCAACTATCAAGGAGTCATCAGAATGATAAAAATGATTTAGGTCATCCTAAAGTCCACATAAGGCTATGAAGTGACATGTATGTTTTGCTGTCCATTAGCTAATTGTATGCCTGCATTCTAAGGATTCTCAATATCCTGGGATTTATTTACTGAATTATACTTTAAGCCGTGGGGCATATCTGTCAGTGATTAGGCGCTACTCCTGGTGCTGCTTGGGCCACTGTTTAGCATACCAGGGATGACTCCAGGTGACCAAGATCAATACAAGTGTCAAATTTCTATACTATATCTCCTGGTTCACACTCTGTGATTTAAATTGTGTTTCTGAAGCTACCATTTGGGGTGTTTCTTGTAGGTGAAATTTCATTGATCGCGTGTTGTCAAGGGGTAGCACATTGACTGGACAGTACTCTCTAATGTTCGTATCAGCCTTTGCTCCTGTTCCAGTGTCTCTCCAGCTCTCTGGGCTGCTTGGCCAGTTTCTCTCTGAGTCTCCAGTGCTGGCTCAGAGTCACTGCTTTCACCCCATTTCGATTGATGACCGAGAAACCCATTGTCCCCTGCCCTTTCCACTTCCTACCTGCCTGCTTTACCTTGGATCAGCCAGCAGGTGTTTTTCCTACCATTCCATCAACGGCATTTACACTCCTTTATCTGAACCGATTCCAGTTGCACCACAGATTCACCTGGTTGGTAAAAGATTCAGCACCTAGAGCCTGGCCCTTTGAGGAGCCTTGTAGAAAAAGAAGTGATGACACCACAGGCATGTGATTACCTGGCTGGAAGGAGGAGCCCCGAGACCAGGGTGGAGAGACTTTTGCAGGTGAGGGTCTGAGGGCCTTCCCTGGCTCGGGCCCTGGGCAGTGTGTGGGTCCTTCATGCGCTGCTGACCCCAGGTCCCTTGGGCTCCCAGATGCATATTTTTGCACCCCACTCACGCTTTCCTTTGCTCCTTTGCGGTTTGCTTTCTTCGCTTTGTTCCATTCTTCATCCTTTGTGCATACATAAGATCTGGGACCTTTCATTCCTGGTCTTTGCCTTACTAGGCTGGCTGCTTGCCTGCAGTGTCAGGGTGCCCTTTTCAGGAGCAGCTGAACCCTGACCCATCCTCTCTCTCACCAGGCTTGTCTTTGCCCTCACATCAGGAGCTTGGTTTTGAGTATATTAATAAATTCATTTTTCCCCTGTCAGCATGGTGTTGCATTGGGTCTATTCACCTGTCATCCTCAGGGTTTCCTTTGGGCGCTGCTCAGGGATCAGCCCCTGTCACCCTTATGCAAGGAGGATGCACCAACTGCTGTTCTCCCTCTGACCCGCTAAGGAATATTCTTCTACCTTTATGTTAAAAAGTGAATGAGTGAGCCCATAACCAAGCTAGAAGTACAGCGGGGTGGGCGCTTGTCTTACATGTGAGCAATCAGGGTTTGATCCACAGCCTCCCATCTGATTCCCCAAATATCACTGGGTCTGGTCAAATACAAAACATAGAAATCGAGTTTGGGGATTGCCAAGCTCCTCTGTGATCCTCCCAAAGGACCTTCCCTTTCTGTGGGCCTATTAGCACTGTGAGAACCACAGAGATGTCTTTCCTCTGCTCTGCACACTAAACCAGGTGCCACTCAACTAATTCTTACTTTGCTTATGTGATTGGTTTCAAAACACAAACCACAAAATTGCAGGATTTGCTGCAATTCAAATTGTGTTGCTGCGCGTGGTCACCGAATACAAGTGAGCTGGTAAGATTCGCACATTCAAAATAAATATTATGCCAGTGGGATAGCTCAGTGGAGCAAGCATGTGACTTGAAAGATGGGAACCGTGTACCATCTCTGCCACCACATCTATGGTCTGTCAGCCCTGCGGGAAGCTAATCTAGAGCCTAATGCTGTGAGGAAAGGACCCTTCGCCTCACTGGGTGCTGACACCCAGAGAAATTCTATTATTTTTCATATCAAAGAAATGCTGTCACCTGGGATGTCAGAGTTCCCATACTGTTATATTCTGTATGGGCCCTCTAAAGTAGTGGGGTCACAATCCAAAACCACCGAGACATAAAGAGAATTATATCTGGAGGAGTGTGTTCACAGCACCTGGTGGGCTGTCCTTGGAAAGAGCAACAGCCTCCCAGCAGAAGCACAGGCTTTTGGTTAGGAAAACCTGAATCCAGGCATACCTGTCATTTTTAAGCACCTACATATTTAGTTTACTCCCCAGACCCATATACTAGCATCCAATAAGTTTATGTAATCACAGTAAAACAAGCATTATTACAGACACAGAAAAGTTGATTACACAAAGCAATCAACTATTGATATTTAACCACCTGACTTGGGGGGCTCTAACCCATAGTTCCTATTTTCACTCTGTTATGAGCTGAGGTCTTCGTGGAGCGGTTACATTAAATTTAGTATATTTATGGAATAATTCCACTAGCTAAAAACTAAACTTCTAAACTAAACTTCATATTCTTACTATAACACACATCAAATCGTCAAATCCGAAACCATAGCTCATCATGTCTCAAGAAGAGACTTTCTCCTGCACACCTGCAGTTTAGTTGTTCTTGCCCATTACTCATCGACTTGCTCAAGCGGGCACCAGTAATGTCTCTATTGTGAGACTTGTCACTGTTTTTTTCATATTGAATACGCCATAGGTAGCTTGTTCTTGCCCACTGATTCAAATTTTGAATAATTTCATTCTTCCTGGATAGTCTAGTATTAAATTACTAAAAGACTACTCAGCTGCATACCGGTGAAGAAACTTTCCACTCATGTGTCCAATCAATGTAGAACTTGTTGAATCACTACACTGTTGAATTTGAGCACTGTTTGAAGAGTTCCTGAGCATAATTCAAGGAGTGAATGGAGAGCACCAATGGTTCTGAACACACACAGACACAGAAGAATTTTGCTAACACGTATATTTTCCCAGTCATCACCAATCCCTGAGCCCCCTTCTGGGCCACCTCTGACCCCACTCTGGTCCACGTGGTTCACTTAGTTTCTACTGACTCCTGTAACTGTGTGAACATGAGTGGGTGAACCTACTGAAGAACTGGAAGTTCAGTGAGATATAAACAAACATTGGGGCTCAGAGAGATGGTCCAGCTGGGACATTGCTGGTTCCATCCAGAGTACCCCAGAGGGTTCCCCGAGTCCATTGTGGAGTGATCCCTGAGCACAGAGTCAGGAGTAAGTCCTTACCAATAGTGGAGTGGGGTCCCTGAAAAGATTGAGTAACCCAAACATCATAAATATCTGAATATTATTGCCCAGTGATTTCTGAGCAATATGGGGTAGGGGGTGGGGGGAGGTTGGTGGGACAGAGCTGAATCATAGCTCTGACGGCTGTTTGCAAAGGAATCTGTGAATTTTATTCCCTTAGTGAAAACCAAAACTTCCTCCTCCATATGCTGTCTGTTCAGTCCGTCACTCTCCATCTATCCCGAACCCCCAGATGTCCGGATCCTGATCCTACCCCAGAAACTGGAGAAAATGAACCTTTCTGACTACAAAGAAGCTGGTCAAGAATATTGGAAGCCTGACCCTTTAAGGCTCTGACCTGACATGCAGGTGACGTCACAGAATCTGGGTTTGTTTCTTTATTTTTCCCCTGTTGGTCTTTTGGGCCAAAGTCCCTTCAGCAGCATTTGGAGCACAAAAGGTGGAGCGGGGGTCCCTGGGGCTTTGGGTGCCCAGAATCTCCCTGGTCGCTGCCTTGTGGGTGGCGGGGTCGTTCTGTGACAGTGGCCAGGGGCAACGGCCCCTCACCTGGGTCGAGCGCTCTTGCAAAAGGCTTATTTTATTTATGATTTTTTAAGGAACACAATGGAGTTTTCCCTGAGAGAACTCATTTCGAAAGGTGCATAAGGGGGCGTTAGTCCCGCGGGGAGGAGCTGCTCAGGGTTGACGTGTGAGGTGGAGGGAAAAATTGAGCTTGAGGAGGGAAAGTCAGTCAGAAAGTTCCAGAAACAATGAAAATAAGACCAAACAGAAGAGAAAGTGTTTCCTTTTAAATTTGTTTTTCATTGTGTTTCAGGGTTGCACCCAGCATTGCTCAGGACTGACTCTTGGCCCAGGCGACCCTGTGGGGGACACGAGGCCAGTGCCCTCCCCGCTGACCTGTCACTCTGGCACCATCCAGAGAGAAAGTGTTGGGCCGGAGGGAGCCCCAGTTTGCCCGCAGATCTCATGGAATGTGTGTGACCACCACAGCTTTAGCTCCATTGCAGGGACACTCAGAACCCGGGGACAGTCACTAGGGCTAGGGCATGGGGTCATCCCGGGAAAGCCCCCAGGCTGGCCTCATGTTGCTGAGCCCCCACGGGTGACTTATGTGAGGCCTTCCCTGATTACCTACCTGCATTGTGCCCTTTAATGAACAGCCTTCATGTCTTAGACTGATGAAAAAGGAGTCAGCGATGAAAGGTTTCCCTCATCAAAGACCTGAGGGCTCATTCTTATTCCTTTCGTGGGGGAGGGTTTGAGCTTCATCCTGCAGTGTTCAGGAGTCTTTCTGCTTTTGGGGTCACACCCCATGATGTTCAGGGGTTATTTCTGGCTCTGCACTCTGAGATCACTCTGCATGGTGCTCAGGGCATCATATGGGATGCTGAGGAATAAATCCAGCTCAGCCGCCTGAAAGGAAAATGCTTCTGGTGCTTTTTCTCCTGCCCCAAGCTTTAAGAGATGTCAGGCCGGGTTAGAGGGGTTAGTGGGGGGTGGGGGATGCCTCAGGGCTTGGCCAGAGAGGGTCCTGCAACCAAAAGTGCAATCTTAGCAGGAAGTAGCCTGGGTACTTCTAAGGTTTGTTCCAAGGACTCTCATAATGAAGTCTAGGATCATGCTTGGCCACCCACATTTTCTCACTTTACTAAATTATTAAATTTGGGGGCTACAGCTGGCAATGCTCATGGATTACTCCTGCCTCTGCACTCAGGCAACACCCCTGGCAGTACTCAGGGAACCCTATTTAGGATGCCAGCAATCAAACCCAGGTTGGCTGTGTACAGAACAAACACCTCACCTCCTGTACTATATCTTTAGCCCCTTTACACAGGAATTTTATTTTAATTGTAATTTTTGTGCTCCAGCACCCAGAACACAGATCTTACTGTTGGATCTGAACTCGGGTATCATTCCGGTCAGTCCTGGGTGGGGACCCTATGTTTTGTTGCATATTGACCCCAGCTTAGCTGTTTGAAAGAAGAGCACCCTATTAACTATTTTCTCTGATAACCCTCCCTATATGACTTAATTTTTCCCCAGAAAAAGAACTGCTTCACTTGACAATTCCAAGCATCCCCAACTGTCTTTCTATGCCAGACCATGGGCGCCCCTACTGTTAGTTGGGTACCTGCAGAAAGGAGTTTTCCAGGTACCATCTGCAACAGGTTTTAAATGTCTCACTCTAGGGACCATGCAATAGCACTGCCAGAGGGGCGTTTTTCTTGTGCACTGGCACACCATTGGGCCCGCTCAAGGTATGACTCCAAACCCATTTCACAAAAGGTTCTCACTCCAGAATTTGTCTTGGCACATGAGCATTATTTGAAATTTTGGTGGTTTTGGGGGGAATCTCTCCTGCCTTTTCTTTCCCCCTTTTTGATACAAACTTGGAGCTGGTCAGGGACTCTGCCACTCTGTCCACGAGTCTCTGAGATTCAGGGGAGACTTGCCACATCCCCACCGATAAAGGATGATCTCAGCCCTCTGATCTCCTTTTCCTGGGTCTATCTCACTACCCAGGGAGAAGATGGAGTTGAATTTGGAGTCACATCTGGTAGTGACTGAGGGCTGCTCCCTACTCTGTGCTCAGGGAACCAGTGGACAGTGATATCAGGGTTTTCAGCTGGCTTGCATCTGCTCCAGCCTGGTGTGTGATCTCCTGCCTCTCTTCCTACCTTCCTGGAGCATTCTGGAATACTTTCAACAAGAGACTGTCAAGAAGAGAAGGACTTGTGGGCTCTGAGCAAAATTTGTACTTACACCATTGAGATTTGTTTTAGGATAAGTATAATTTTTCTCTCCTTTTTCTCTTACAAAATCACATAACCAAAAGAGAAATATCATATATAATCATTGAGAATTTGACCTGTAATCTTTGAGCACTTCTGGGCTGAGCCCCCAAGCAAAAATAAACCAATGAGCTGACCCTGGAGAATATACACCTCTGCTCTTGGCAGATAACTTTGTCTTTATTTTTGGGACTTTGAATGTGGGGACTTTTGCCAAACTGTGAGTTCTGAGTCCTATAGGCACATATGTCCACTTACAGCTTTGGGTCGCTCGCTGGACATTGAGTGTCCCCTTCTTGTCCTTCTTGTCATGGGTGGTCATGCCTAGCGGAGAGCTGGGGGGGGTCTTTAGTGTTTTGGGCTGTACTGAGTGTAGTCTTTTGTGTTCCACTGAAACTCTGCTCAGGTCTTACTCTCTGCAGTGCTTGCTAGACCAGTGCTGCTGAGATTGGCCATGGGGTGGGTATGTTGTACAAAGCTGGCACCTCCAGAAACACCCTAATATTGTGTCCTCACATTGCTCTGTAAAAAGCATCTACCAGGGGGCCACCAGGAGAAGAGCCCTGGTGGCTCTCCCCATAGACCACCCCTGGGTTTGGGGGTTCGGTCCCGGGCTGCTCGCCCAGCCGGAACGGCCCGGGCATGGGGCAGTTGGAGGAGGAAATGAGGGCCAAGCAGGTTGATTATCAGTTGTTGTTTATTCCATTTTCCTGTCTCTCTCTCCGTGCTTCTCTCCCGCTCTGGATCTCTCCTGCTCTCGATCTTGCCCCCCCAACCCACTCTTCCAGCCTCGTTAAATCCCCCCAGCATGAAGGGTTGGGGCTTACACATAGGTATGGTCACAATCAATAGCGGTAAAGTTCTTTCTCTCAGGGGATGCTGCTTCTAGGACAGATTCTCCTTCAGTAAAGACCATCCATCCAGGGGCAGAGTCCCATGAGTGTGTTTCTCTTCTCCTTGTCTAGCAAACATATAAGCATTCATAATATTAATCCTTTTGTATGGACATAATAAGAGATGAATTAAGCTTATAGAATTGCTCTCCTGGGGCCATCTCGATCTCAGACTATAGTGCTCAGGCCAGATTAGTCTTTCCTATCCCTAGCAGGGTCCTAGTCTAATCGTTACTTTTGGATCATGATAGTATTTGTCCATGATCAAGCTCTTAACTTATAGTTAAGAATTAGGCACTTGGCCAGGCTCATCTCGATGCCAGGGTAGCACATAACTCACCGCTTGCCCTGGGTGCTTGCCCTGGGTCCGTCTCGTCCCTTGTCTGGACCCTGCTTTTGGGGTGTTGGGAGCTGAGGGCAACTGAGGCTTAAGTCAAGAAAGCAAATGTCCGGGAATGAATAATATTTGAAGCCAATTAAATCCCAAGTTACAAAAGAATAATATTATCTTCTTGTGTCTATACAAAAAGGACATTGGTTTAAAGTAAACTATTCAAAAGACACAAGAAGAGGAGAAAGACAATATTAACTTACAATATAAGTTCAGTGTTCTAGAAAGATCTGATCTTACAAATTAACAGTTTCATTAGGTGGAAAAGCTGATTAACTGTTTGGGGAAGAGAGCATAGAGAAGTGGTTACAGATAAACAAAGGAATGGGAGTGACTGGGGAGCACCTTGATGGGTGTGACTGGGATAAGCCTAAGCTCCTTGTGGCAAGGGGGGAAGGACACAGCAATGTCATCCTACATTGCTCCATATCTGGCTGCCTTAGACTGATTTCTGGAGCCCATCAGCCAGTTGTGCACGTGGTTCCTTCTGAGAGGAAGAGCCCCTGAGCCCCTCCCTGGCCCTTGGTGTTGCAGTCCAATTTGGCCCAGAAAACAGGGTGAAAACAGGTAAAAACAGGTTTTACTGGAGTCAGATATATGTTCATGAGGGATTTGGGAAACTCCATGTGGTGCCGGGCCTGGAGAGACGGTACAGCGAGGAAGGGGATTGTCTTCCAGCAGCGCACGTGGGTTCAATCCCCGACATCCCATGTCATCCCCGAGCACTACCAGCACTGATTTTGGAATACAGAGTCAGGAGTCATCCCTGAGATTACCAGGTAGACCCCCAAACAAATAAAAAACATCAACATATTGAGGTCAGGGCTAGAGTATTTGTGTTTTTTTCCGGGCCTGCCTATTTCACTCTTAAATTTAAATGTGGGTCTTCTTGAATAACTACCAATATGTGGCATTTTGGAAATGGCCATTCTGTTTGTGCCTTTTAGCAATTTGCCCGATTATATCAGGAAAACTCGGGGTTTACCTGTCACCTTTTCCTGTTTACCTGTTACATTGTCACTAATCTGTTCCTCTGTCTCTGTGGGGTAGGGCATTCTGGGGTGAAGCCTGCGGTGATCTCCTGGCTGGATGAAGGAACCCTGAGGTCTGGAGGAGAGGCATGTGTGTGTGTGAGTGTCTGAGGACCCTTCCAGGCTCGGGCCCTGGGCAATGTATGGTTACCCTGAGCATGTATGAAACACGCTGCTGACTCTGGGGGCCTCGGACTCCTGGATCTATGGGTCTGTGCCACGCTCACATTGCCCTTCACTCCCCTGGACTGTTCATCACAGAATGATCCTGTAATTTGCTTTCATAGCTTCGTTGTTATTCTTGTTCTCTGTCAGTCCATAAAACTCATGGCCCCTGGTTCTTCCCCCGCCCATCTGTGCCTTACAAGTTTGGCTGCACAACCACAATGTCACTGTAGCTTGCCAGGCTTTGTCGTGCGGGCAGGATACTCTCAGTAGCTTGCCGGGTTCTCTGAGAGGGACGGAGGAATCGAACCTGGGTCATGCAAGGAAAATGCCCTACCCAATGTGCTATCGCTCCAGTCCAAGCTTGAGTCACTGTCACTGTCACTGTCATCCTGTTGCTCATCGATTTGTTCGAGCGGGCACCAGTAACGTCTCTCACTGAGACACTTATTGTTACTGTTTTTTGGCATATCCAATACACACGGGGAGCTTGCCAGGCTCTGCCGCGCAGGCTTGATACTCTCAGTAGCTTGCCAGGCTCTCCGAGAGGGGCGGAGGAATCGAACTCGGGATGGCAGCGTGAAAGGCGAAAGCCCAACCTGTAAAATTCATGCTGGATAATTTGATCCCCTAATAGCAATTCCTAACAGGCCCCTGCAGTACAGAAACTTTTCTTTGGACTGGGGTGGTACAAAAGTGCAGCCAGGAAGAAAATAATCCTGCTGCATAGACAACCTTCCCGTGACATCATGACGTCCGTTCTATAAGGCAAAGGTACTTTCAGATTATCACCCGGGCTGCAGATATGCCAGTGTTCTGGTTTTTGTTATTCTGTGTGTGTTAACTTATAAATATAGTTTCTTGGTGACGGAAGCAGGAGGAAGGTGAATAAATAACAGGTACAAAAACACCATTTGATTGGAGCTTTCAAGGCTCACTGTCATTGTATGCTCTCACGCTGGCTTGGATCAGAGGCCCTGGTTTGTGGGAATTATGGGAGAAATCAATTACGATACTGGTGTGAAAGTGGAAAAGCAGACAAACCTTCATTCTTCAGAGCTTCTTGTTTTAGGTTTTGGGGAGCCAAGTCCCAACGGGCTCTGGACTTTCTGCTGGCTCTGAGCTCAGGGATCCATATGGGGGGGGACACGGGTGTCTTTATGGGGGTTTGGAATCCAGGTCAGCTGTGTACAAGCAAGCACCTGCTGTATCATTTCTACACTCCTTATATTTATATTTTTGTTAACTATACATATGCACTGGATATTAATATTCCCCCAAATGATCATCTTATGAAAATGGCCCTGGCAAGGCTCCTCATAGGGTGGATTGGAGGTGTTTGAAATAGACTTTACTGTGCGCAGAAAGACATTTGCTACTTTTTTGAAACTTTGGAAGGGGCCCCCTGAGTCCAATGTTTTCCAGATAGTGAGAACATGGAGAGCCCCCAACCTCCCCCCCGTCTCCACAGGCAATTTCAGCTGTGATGACTAATAATAAAGGTGGTCACATTCCTGGGTCTCAATCTTGGATCCCACTCTTCACTTCATAGTATTAGAAAACAAAACTTTTGCATTGGGAGGCAGTTAAATCTAAACCATCTAGTAGTCACCTGAATGAAAAAAATGATTTATTTAGATTGCCAAAAAGGCCACATAGGTCTGAAAGTGACCAGTATGGTTTGCTGCTCTTTTGCTAAATGTATCCCTCCATTCTTAGTATCTGTCCATATCCTGAGATTTATTTGTTACACTATATGTTTGGGGATATGCCAGATAAAGTAACAATAACAGGTCTCATTCCCCTGACCCTGAAAGAGCCTCCAATCATTGGGAAAAAACAGTAAGGAGACGCTGCTAAATTCTCAGGGCTGGGATGAATGGAGATGTTACTGGCACCCGCTCGAGTAAATCGATGAACAATGGGATGACAGTGACAGTGATACGGTGATGTTTGGGCAGCAGAGGATATACCTGGCTGTAATTAGGTGTTACTCCTGGCTCTGCTTAGGCCACCATTTGGCATACAGGGATGGGCTCCGTGTGATCAATTTCAATGCAAGTGTCAATCTTCTGGACTATCCCTCCTGGTTCATACACTGGGTTTAAAATCCTGTTTCTGAAACTGCCTCCTGGGGTTTTCCTTGTCGTTGAGAATCAGCTGCTCCTGTGTTGTCAAGGGGTAGTGCTGCGGCCAGACAGTGCTCTCTGAGGCTGTTCCCAGCCTTTGCTCCTGTTCCAGTGCCTCCAGTTCTGGGCTGCTGCTGGGCCAGTTCCTCTCTGCATCTCCAGGGCTGGCTTCAGTGTCTACTTTCAGAACCATCTGGATTTATTACTTCCCCGAGAAAGTCATTGTTCTGGGCCCCAGCTGGTGCGGACTCACCTGTTTTACCTTAAATTATCCCGCCTGCGGTTTTCCTGATGGACTTGTGTGTGAAATCATTGGTTCAATGTTTGATTTAGGATTAGGGGAGTCTCCTTAACTCCCCGCGCCCTCTGGGTGACTGAGCACATCAGTAGCTGCCTCTCCACTCCTTTATGCGAGCCCATGCCCGTCGCGGCACAGATTTACCTGGGTGGGCTTAATGGTTTTGCGCACACCTGGAGTCTGGCCCTTTAATACTGCTTGCAGGAAAGGAAGTGACATCACTCAGGGGCCTGGCAGTTGCCAGTCACCTAGACACAGAGTCGGGCAGTCTGTGGAGGATTAGGGGCTTTGCGGGGTGCAGAGGGGACTGTAGACCTGCCAGTTTTATTTAGAGGACCGGGTGATATCAGAGCACTCGGAGCCTTTGCTTTCCACGTTGTAGACCCAGGTTCCATCCCAAGCACCACCAGGACTGACTCCTGAGAGCAGAGCCAGGAAGAGCCGCTTAGTGTCGGCTGTGTGGCCCCCAAAGGAATAAAACAGAAGGCAGATTTATTTTGTGGGGCAGGCTGGCAGGTCCCCAAAGACAAGGAACCGTGCTGCTATCTTTTATTTATTTATTAGTTTCCTTGATGTCCGTTTCCATCCTGAGGGCGTGGTTGTCACAGGTAGTTAGGGTTTGCAAATGAAAATTTACTTTAGGCTATTTTTGGTGAGTTTTTATTTGTGGGGGGAGGGCTATTCCCGTAGTGCTTATTCCTAGCTCTGGGCTCAGGTATTATTCCTGGTGGTGCTCTGGGCTCCATAAGGGATGCAGGGTTGATCCGGGTCAGCAAGGCAAGCATCCTACTGCCTTACTGTCTGTCCTCCAGTAGTGGTGCTTCTGTACAACAGCAACCTGCTCTCTCACATCAGGTTGCAAAGGCTCCCCTACTTCTCACCTCTCCTGGACCAGCGACCCAGGCTATTGGGGTGAGTACTTCGGGAAAGGTTGTTGTTGTTATTTATTATTTTTTTGAAGTAAGTAAGGCCTTGAGTTTGCGAGTCTTTCCAAGGGTGGGGGGCTTGGTGGACCTGACCCTCCAACACATGATGCCTTGGTCCCTGTCCTGGAGCTTTTGGCCTGGACATCACAAGGGCTAACCCCCCAAACTCACTCTAATGGGCAGTGCCCCAGCCTGTAAAGCTCGAGACCCAGTTGTCATCCATCCTTTCATCGGCTGCCCTGATACACGTAGCCACCGGCCAGGTGGGTGGGGTTTCAAAATGAAACTCAGTTTTTGTTATTGTATTTTTTGTTTTAATTTCTGTACCACATCTGAAAATGCTCAGGGCTTCTTCCTGGCTCTGCACTGAGGAATTTCTGCTAGCAGAGCTTAGCGGACCCTAAGGGATGCCAGGGATCATCTGGGTCTACAGTGTGCAAGCTGCTTACCCGCGTTACTGTCTCTTGCTCCAGCTTTCTGTCTTTCCTTTTTCCCCAGTCAAGAATATCTGCTTCAGAGATCTGGAGCAGCTACACACGAAACGGCCCCTCTGTTCCTTAAAGACTATGATCCGGGAGGTCTACTAACCCATTTTGACACCCAGCGGCTTCTTATAGAAATGCATCTAGACTGTGAACTGAGCTAAAATATCAGAAATCCAAAACTGCGTGGCTGCTGTTGCAGCTGCGCAAGCTCATATAATCTTCATTCTCAGCAATGGAAAACAAATTATCAAATGATGCCTTTTTCAGCAGGTTTGATTGTTGGGGGGAAATTCCAAATAGTAATACTGAGTTCTCTGTTGAAATATTCAAACTATAGAGTATTCAAACTATAGAGAGAATAAAGTGAAGATCATTAGACACTCAGGTGGGGGTGTGTGGGAGGGGGGTATATTGGGGTTCTTGGTGGTGGAACATGTGCACTGGTGAAGGGATGGGGGTTTGATCATTATATGACTGGGACTTAAACCTGAGAGCTTTGTAACTTTTTTTCACGGTGATTCAATAAAATTAAAAATTAAAAAATAATAAAAAAATCTGCTTAGGGGCTGGCTCGATAGCACAGCGGGTAGGGCGTTTGCCTTGCATGTGGCCATCCCGGGTTCAATTCCCAGCATCTCATATGGTCCCCTGAGCACCGCCTGGAGTAATTCCTGTGTGCAGAGCCAGGAGTAACCCCTGTGCATTGCCGGGTGTGACCCAAAAAGCAAACAAAAACCAAAAGAAAAACAACAACAAAAAAAGAATATCTGCTTCAGGGGCCTTAGTGATAGTACAGTGAGTAGGATTTTTTTTTTTTTTTTTTTTTTGCATGTGGCCAGCTTGGTTTCGATCTCTGGTATCCTATATGGTCCCCTGAGCAATAGCAGGAGTAATTCCTGAGAGCAGAGCCAGGAGTAAGCACTGAACATTGTCAGGTGTGACCCCCCCAAAAAAAAGAATATGTACTTCTTAAATCCAATGAGCAAAGCACCCCCTCGTTTCATCTCTCCTGACCAGGCTACCCCCAGTTGTTGTCGTGAATACTGCTAGTAAAGGAAGATATTTGAAGGCAGATACGTGATTTATTTTGGGGGGTGGAGGGTGGATAGAAGCTTTGCTTAGGGCTCACTCCTGGTGTTCTGGAAATAATTCATTTAGAAAGGGCCAGAACAAGAGTACAGCAAGTAGGGTGCTTATTCTGCAAGCCATCAACCCAGGTTCTGTGTATATCTGGCATCTCATATGGTCCCCGAGCCCTACCAGGACTGATCCCTCATCCCAGATCTAGGAATAATCCCTGAGCACTGTTTGTTGTTGCCCTTAAATGAAACACACACAGGAGGTGTGTATTCATACCAGCTGGCAGGCTGTCCTGCTAGGCAAGAGCAGAATCCTTCCAGCAGAAGCACAGGCTTTTGATTAGGTAAATCCACATCCTGGCCCACCTGTTATTTTACTTTTTATTCTTTTTGCTTTATGGGTCACACCCGGCAATTCAAAGGGGTCACTCCTGGCTCTGCACTCAGGAATTACCCCAGGCGGTGCTCAGGGGACCATATAGGATGCTGGGAATTGAACCCAGATCAGCCGCGTGCAAATCAAAAGCCCTACCCACTGTGCTATCCCTCCAGCCCCCCACCTGTTATTTTAATAAGCACATACAAAATAAGTTTAACTCATCAGGCCCATATTCTGGTACCCAGTAAGTTTCTATAAGCGCTGCGAGCAAGCATTGATAGAGTAGTGAGAAAAAGTGATTACACAAAGCTATCATCTCTTGATCTCTAACCACCTCACTTTTTTGGACCCTAAGACATTGTTTCTATTTTACTTTGTGACTGGCAGGCGCCTTTGTGGAGGGGTTATAAGAAATTGAGTATACTAGGTTGCTTATTGAACAAATCCACTAATTCAAACTAAACTTCTAAACTAAGTCAATTTTACATTTTAATGTAACAAATATCAAATCATCATAGACAAGCAATAAGACATTTCTGAAAAAGAAACTATCTCCTGCACACCCACCGTACAATTATTCTTCACCACTGGTTCAAATTTTGAAGAATTTAACTTTTGCTGCATAATTCATCTACTACTAAACTACTAAGTGACTACTCAGCTACACAGCACTGAAGGGTGAAAACAAATTAATGATTGCACAGCCTTCAATTTTGTGCATCTACCATGTACAAAACATTAGGTTGTTCCGTTAAACATCCATCCACATGTCAGGAATTACATTCCTCATGTTGGAAATGTTAGAAACCAACCTGTAGGTCTCAGTTTCTTTTGACAGGGAGACTCTTAAGGACTGGAGCAGTAATTGGAACCCTCCTTTGCATTGTACAGGGAAGCAGCCAGCCTGGTGGAATGTCTCTGGTCCTGCACTATGTGACAATGTCTCGAGACAGCAATCTTGCCCTCCACTCCATGGGGATTCCGAGACAGGTGGGGTGTCTTTTAAGGGTGATCAAAATGGAGAGCACGCCTTTTCGCTCTGGAATTACTCCTGCGGTGCTTGGGGGACCCTATGGAATGCTGGGAATCGAACCCGGGTTAGCTTTGTGCAAGGCAAATGCCCTACCTGCTGTGCTATCACTCCGGCCCAGTGTCTCATTTTTGCTCAGACTCTGGCTTGACTCAGAGGCCCTGGTTTGCGGGATTTATTGTAGAAATCAACCAGGATATTGCAGTAAATCCTTTGAAATGGTAAAATTGGCGAACCTCCAACCTTCAGGCCTTTCTCTTTATGTTTTGAGGAGCCACACCTGCTTTGCTCAGGCCGTACTCTTGTCTCTGAGCTTATCCATACCTGCGAGGGAGGACACAGGTATCCTTATGGGGATCTGGACTTGGAATCCAGATCAGTCTTGTGCAGTCAAGCACCTTCCCGTTGTATCAGCTCTGCACTTCTTGTATTCAGATTTTTATTAGATTTACCTAAGCATTGAGGATAAATATTTCTGAAAAGTTTAGGATAATGGCCCTGTCAATGTTCTTTGCTAGGGTGGATTGGAGATAGTTAAAATGGACTTGACTATGCATAGAAAGATTTTTGATAGTTCTATGAAAGGGTGGAGTGGGCGTCTTGAGCAAAATGTGTTACAAATGGTGGGAAACTGGGAGAGCGCCCAAACTCCCATCTCCACAGGCAATAGCATCAGCTGTGATGACTAACAGTAAAGGGCGGTCATGTTCCTGGATTCCACTCTCCTCATTTCAGTTATATTAGGAGAAAAGATGACAAAACATCGCTTTTGGAAGTAGTATAATCTCAACCCTACTAGCCACCAGATTGATTAAAACCGTTTTTGGTCTCTCCAAAAGACCAAGTCTACTGCACGGTTTGGTGCTCATTAGCTCCTATGTGCCTCCGTTCTTGGGGTTGGTCCATACATGGGATTTATTTATTGAAGTACATTTTATGTAATTTATGCCATACTTGGCAGTTCTTAGGAGTTTGTCCTGGCATTGTTCTGGATGCCAGAGTGGAACTCAGAGAAATCATGTTCAACACAAGCACTAAGCCAAAGTACTATTCTCTGGCTCCAGACTCTTGGTTGAAAACATGTTTCTAAAGCTGCGTCCTGGGGTTTCCTTGTAGGTGAGAGTTCTCTGCTCACGTGTTTTCAAGGGGTAGAGTTTTCACTGTACAGTGCTCTCTGATATTCTTGCCAGCCTTTGGTCCTGTCCAGTGTCTCTCTAGCTCTCTGGGTTGCTACTAGGCCAGTTCCTCTGCATCTTCAGTGCTGGCTGCAGAGTAACTGCTTTCATCCCTTTCTTGATGGATGACTTTCTGGAGAAACTCATTGCCCCATGAGCCATTTGTCTGTTTTGCCTTGAATCAACCTGCTTCTGTTTTTATGATGGACACGTGTGTGGGAGCACTGGTTCCATGTTTGACCAGTACAGGATCAATGGACTCCACCTTAACTCACTGCCCTGAACTCTGTGATCGGCCCCTCCAGCACTTGCCTCTCCTCTCCTTTATCTGAGCCATCCCCCTGGCACCGATTCACCTGGGCTGGCATAATGGTCTGTCTGCACTTGGAACCTTGCACTTTAAGGCTCCTTGGTGAAATGGATGATGTCACAGAGTCTTCCATGTGAACATTTATTTCCTAACGATGTCAAGTGGATCAGGCTTCCTATGGGCATGCATTTAAAGGACAAATTGATACTTCAGCGTCGAAGGGGGACACTGAAGGCCAATTAGTGACAGGACGTGAGTGCCTCTCACTTCCAGTTTCTGTACAGTGACCCCGGGGCCGTGCAAGCTTTTGGGGTGCTTTGTGGTTGTTTTTCACTCCCTCTCAACCATATCCAGTTGGTTCCTGGGGTCTTATGTGCTCCCGAGGCTTTAGGAGGATGTGGAGCTTTGGTGGTTGCAGTGGGGGGAATTTTGTGCAGCACAGGGGTCTCGAGTGTGAGTGTGTGATCTTTGGGGGCATATCCTTCTCCAGCTCTGCAATGGGGCAGTGTGGCCTGGGTGCATATCAGAGCATGGGGTGCTGCGGGTCTTCGGGTGCCGGGCCTGGTGATGGCAGAGGTCTTGACCTTCCGAACCCTCTCAATCAGGAGTTGAGACGAACCTTCTCCTGAAGCTTTTGGTGTAGACATGCATACATAAATGCCAGATCTCTTTGAGGTGCAGTTTCTCAGCCCCCAATGGCGAGGGACCCTGTTGAAGTTTGTCTTTTTCATTGGCAGCCGCCATCTGGAATCCTGGGGGCCTTGTCCTAGCATGTGGCTGGGGGTTATAAATGAATATTTACTTTTCTGACTATTTCAGTTGGTTTTTTTGGGGGGTGGGCACACCTGTAGTTCCCCAGAGGTTACTCCAGGCTCTACCCTCAGAAATTGTTTCCATCAGTGATCATGGTTTCATATGGGATGTCGAGGATTGATTGTTTTCACTAAGGGAAGCATCGTATTCTCTTAACTGTCTCTCTGGCCCCACTTTGGTGTTTTTTTCCTGATAAAAATTACTCCATCAAGGTAAGTTGAAAAGCATCTCTCAATTCCTCATCAGCTCCCTGACCCTAACCAGGTGACCCTAGCTCTTGGGGTGAATATTGCGTGTAAAGGGGTTATTTTTAAAGCAAGGGGTTATTTTTTATTTTTTATTTAAAGTAGTTTACTACAAGGTAAGGTAGTTTACTATATTTCATTACTTTTAATATTCAAACACCAATCCTGGGTAGTTGGGTTTTTTGAGGAGGGGGAGATATTTTGTGGAAGTCGATGTGGAGGTCTCGTTCTGTTCAGCAGGGAGAACCCTTCATAGGGCGCAGCCAAAAGAACAGACACAGAGCCCGGAGGAGGGAGAAAAGGCATTTATTCTATGGGAGGAGATGGTGCCAGGACCCCCAACAGAAATGCAGGGTGTGGCACGGGATTTAGCTAGTAATAAACAAATGTTGACAGGATAAGATCAGTAAGGTAAAATGGCTCCCTACATCTCCCCCTGTTTTGTTTTAAATTAAATGTGGTCAGGGGAGGCATTGTCCGGTATCCCTTGTGACATAAAGACTCCATTTTTGCAGGGAGAGGAAGGAAAGGATGATCGGGTCTATGCAGGGGGCTCCTCATAGGCCCCATCAATCCTTAGTTTTGGAGTAACCTCTAAGCTATACCGGAATACCTCGCAGGGAGCCGGGCTGGGGTATCAGCCCTCCCTTGCAGTGCTTTGCCTGGCAACCTGATCCACAAGAATAAATCCTTGGGAGCCCGGCATCCTCAAGGTAAAGAACTGGGGGAAGATGAGGTCCTACAAATCAAGCCAAAGATCCTTAAACACTCGAAAATCTCATTTGTTACTCTAAGATATTAACCCAGCCCTGAACCCAAAGTAGCACTTGCTGTAGAGTGTCCAATTGTTGCTCAACATCACGGTTGACAGTAGCCTGCATTGTCCAAAGGTGGTAAAAGTCATTTTGTCATGTTTAGACGAAGTTGTGTGTCTTGGACCGAGGCTTGAAGAACTATTCCTGCAACAGCATCAGTGGTGGTTACAGCAATGAGTCCAGGATAACTGCGATCAGGGGCCCAAGGAATTGTCAGGAGTGCCGGAGCAGTTGTGTCAGGTCTTCAGTCAGGAGCCCTTTATCGGGGGAGCGTTGCCATTCTCTGGTCAGGTTCACTGGTAACCATATGCGATCCGGCCCTTAATAAAATTATACTGTGGGGAGAATCTTGGATTGAGAGGGAAGAATTGAGACAGGTAGATAATGCACAATCACCAGAAAAGAAAAATCTTTTTGTGAGTGATCAGAGGTAGTATGAATTTGGGACTTGGTATGAATCCAAGTCTGAAAGTGAAGAGGGAGACAGGGAGGCACTCCAATGCAGACAGGATCAAGTGAGTATCCTAGAGAAAAAATTAAAAGGTGTTTCTTCTTTATTCGGCAGCTGAGGCATCTGTGAATCCCATGGAGGGGGTAAAAGAAAGGAATTGTTAGCCCAGATACTGGGTCCTGGCATGGTCCAATCTACAACCTGTAAAAGTGGAGGGTGAGGAATGTAAGTCCAATAGATATGTTTAGCTTACTAGAATTCAAGAGGATTTCAACTGTTAATAACTATTAATGTTCTCCCAATATGAAATCTGGATTGAAAATTTCAATTTCTTTGTAGGCGCCACATTCTGATTAGAAATCTTTGTTTAGACCTGAATCTAGCAAGCTCCAAAGATACTTAGATCTTTTAAATTGCTGGGCTCCATATCACTCTGACCTCCCTTGATTTTGTTTGCCCAGATCTAAGAATTACTGACTTTAAACTAGCTCTAATACTCGAGTGTTCCACAGACAGAGACAGACAGTCAGACAATAAACATCACACATGTGCACAAATATATACTTGATCGATCAATCTGACCCTTCAAGAATGGCAGGAAAAAACTGATAGACTGAGAAAGGAAAGAGCAGTCCCCAGGGCAAAGTGAGCCCTGTCGGCCGATTGGGAACATTGCTCCCCGTTTCTCTGCCTGAGCAGCCAGTTTCCTGCTTGTTGAAAAAACGGGTCAAGAAAGCACTTTTGTTGATATAAGCTGGCAAAACCTTCTCAAAAGTTGTTGAAAACTAAGCAGAATTAAGAAAGATAATGAGACAATTGCACACACACTAGGAGCACACGCACAAATCTTACTCCTGCACACGCTCGGACCGGTCCTTCTTTCACGCGGGTGCACACCCCACTCACCACATTCACACTGAGACTCCCGATCCTGCCCTACGGGCATCATCTTCGGTTTTGAAGTAATGCTGGTTCCTGCTCCAGCCAGGCCAAATCTGAATAACTGTTCTGTGAGCGAGACCTCTAGTTGGTCACTCCCGACGCGGCTGACTGAGCAGAAGCAAGTTCCTGGGCAGTGGCAGAAGGGACACTGTCCTCAGAGGATTCATTTATTCTCTGGGTGGAAGTTGGTTCAGCCAGAGCAGGTGTGTCGACCTGCCTTATCAGTCGTTCGGGGAGCCAGCGGGCTACACTATCAGCAGCATCAAATATGCAGGCTGATCCTCGGCCCCATATAAGGACTGGATCAGGGCCCTTCCATAGACCACTCAGAGGGTCTTTCCACCTTACTTTTGCATAAGTGTGGCTGGTGGAAGTATGCCAAAAACGGTCCGCTGCGCTGCGACCTTCTTTGTCCAGTATAAGAAAGTTCATGACAAACAAAGCGTGAGATAGTAACGTCTTAGGGGAAAGTGAGGCTGGGTACAGTTCCTTTTCTGTCCGGAGCTTTTGAATATATGTTTTAAGAGTGAGATGGGCTCGCTCCACTATCCCCTGCCCTTGAGGATTATAGGGGATCCCTGTATGATGGGAAATCTGCAGCTTCTTACAAAAATGCTCAAACTTTTTTCCAGTGTATCCTGGACCATTGTCTGTTTTTATTAGCTGTGGTTTGCCCAGTACAGAAAAGCAGTGCAAGACATGAGCAATGACATTTTTTGAGGCCTCTCCAGTCTGGGCTGAGGCGCAAATAAACCCACTAAAGGTATCAATAGTCACATGCACATATTTAAGCTGCCCAAAGGAATGAATATGAGTGACATCCATTTGCCAGATGGCATTAGGGACTAGTCCTCGGGGATTGACCCCTAAGTGAGGCACGGGTAGAAGGGATACACAGGAAGGGCACTGGCGCACAATCTGCTGTGCCTGCTCACGCGTGATTTTAAACATAAGGCGGAGAGTTTGAGCATTCAGATGGTGAAGGGCATGTGCAGTTGTGGCCTCCTGCAGCGGATCTGCTTGTAGAGTTATCGCTGTGAAAGATCGGGTGGCCAAATCTGCCAAGTGATTACCTGCCGCCAGTGGCCCAGGGAGGTTAGTGTGGGCACGAAGATGACCTATGAAAAATGGAGCTCGCCGGGAGCGAATATACTGTTGGATTTGCAAAAACAATGACGTTGCGGGGGAGGAGGGTTTAATGTAACTAATAGTCTCCAGTAATGGTATAGAGAAGGCCACATAGGCACTATCCGTGTATAAATTAAAAGGAAGAAGGGAAAAATTTTTAAAAACCATTAGAACAGCTGTGAGTTCAACCAGCTGAGCAGAGGACTCCTTTGTGGAAAAAGAAATAGTCTCACCCTCACAGGCATAGGCGGCCTGGCCATTAGAGGATCCATCAGTGAAAATCACTTTAGCCCCAGGGATAGGGCTGGTCTTAGTGACAACAGGAA
This sequence comes from Sorex araneus, assembly GCF_027595985.1. Taxonomy (NCBI): domain Eukaryota; kingdom Metazoa; phylum Chordata; class Mammalia; order Eulipotyphla; family Soricidae; genus Sorex; species Sorex araneus. Next base: position 104,846,863 of record NC_073304.1, read on the forward strand.
AAACCCATTGATGTAAAGCCATAAATTGTATCAACTTATTGGGGGGATAATGATTATCTAAAATTCCTGAAAAGGAAGCGCAGGCGATGGGCCAATCATCAGTATTTTGAAGAAGCCAATCTATCTGTTCCTTATTGTAGGGTTGAATAACAGAAGCCGGTTCAAGACCAAAGTGTCTGCGAGAGAAACTCCTTCCTTCAATAATTAAGGATGCCACTAAGAGATAGTAGGGTACAAGAACTTTCTTTGGTGTGGCAGGAAGGTGAATCCAAGAAACAGGGTTTTCCTGCCAAATTAAGCCCGTGGGAGAATGAGGAGTAGCGAAGATAAGGAGGTGAAAAGGGCGCTGATAATCTAGAGAGCAAACAAAGTGACCTTCAATCGCTTTTTCTATGAGAACTAGGGATTCTCGGGCTGCTGGTGTCAGACTCCGAGGAGAAGAAGGGTCAGCATCACCGCGCAAAAGGTCATAAAGGGGCATAAGGTCTCCTTTGGTAAGTTTCAGATAGGGACTGAGCCATGTAATATGCCCAAGCAGTTGTTGAAAATCATGTAGTGTCTTTAATGAAGTAAGCTTCAGCTGCGTTTTTTGCAAAAGTACACGGGACCCCTGAAGACGAAATCCAAGAAAAGTATAAGGGTCAGCGATCTGAATTTTTTCGGGGGCAATTTGAAAGCCAGACTGAGTAAACGCACGGATCACCTGATTGCAACAGAGCATAGTGGCCTGTGGGTCAGATCCAGCAAGCAGTATATCATCCATATAATGGATCATATAGATGTCGGGCCATTGTGCCCTAATGGGAGCAAGAATTTGAGCCACAAATTTTTGACACAGTGTGGGGCTATTTGCCATTCCCTGGGGTAAGACCTTCCATTGAAAACGTTGCATGGGCTCTTTATAATTAATAGCTGGCAAACTAAAGGCAAAACGGGGGCGATCATCAGGATGCAAGGGAATTGAGAAGAAGCAGTCTTTTAAATCGAGTACTATCTTATACATTTCTGAAGGAATGGCTGCTGGGGACGGCAGTCCAGGTTGAAGCGCCCCGAAAATGACCATGGTTTTATTTACTGCTCGTAGATCCTGTAGCAGTCGCCAACTGCCGTTTTTCTTTTTTATAACAAAAATGGGTGTGTTCCAGGGGGAAGAGGTGGGTTCTATGTGTCCCGCTGCGAGTTGTTCCTGCACTAACAACCTGGCGGCCTGTAATTTTTCAGTGGGAAGCGGCCACTGGTCCACCCATACAGGCTCATTGGACTTCCATATGATCTTATCCGTATGGGGTGCAGGAGGAGCAGTGGCAGTAACTGAGAATAAACCTAAGCCTGTGCGGTCATTTTTCACTGGGTCGAGGGCTAGCGGCGCAGGCGTGCCCTGGAGGTATTTTCCTAGAACCTTTCCGGGAGAATAACCTGCTGAAAGGAGCATGTCTAGGCCCTTGGCATCAATTAGTATAAGGTCCATCTGTGAAAGAATATCCCTGCCCCAGAGATTGAGTGGGAGCCCGGGCAGAACATAGGGGCGTACCATCCCGGATTTTCCCTCCTTGGTGCGCCAAACAAGCGTAAATGAGCTTAACATAGGGTTTTGGGATTGACCTATACCCTGAAGGTGAGTCAATGAGGGGGTGAGGGGCCACCTTTTTGGCCAGTCTTTTTCAGCAATGACTGTTACATCCGCACCAGTGTCAATCAGACCTAAAAATTCCTTCCCGTTGATCTCTAAAGTCATCAAGCCCTTGTGATTAAGAATGCGTTGGGCAAAAAATGCAAAAGTCTCTGACATTGGGGGTGGTTTTTGTACTGTTGTTATTGGAATGAGTATTAGCTGTGCTAGCCGCGCGCCAGTGTCCAAGACTGAAAATGGGGAGAGTGATTCAACTACTACTCCAATCTGCCCTTGAAAATCAGCATCTATAATCCCGGGGAGTACTTGCACGCCCTGAGGAAGCATATTGCCTCGCCCAATAATTAGGCCAAAAGTTCCAGATGGCAAAGGGCCACAGGCGTTGACATACACTATCTGGGGACCCTGTTCTTTGACTAATATTGTGCGGGAGGTGGCACAGAGATCCAATCCGGCTGAGTATGGGATGGCTCTGCAGAGGGGTTGGGTGCCGATGGGTTGAACAGCCCATGATTTTGAGGTGCCCCGGTCATGGGAGAGGGAGCGAATTGGGGGCTGGACGCCGATGGGTTGAACGGCCCATGATTCTGAGGTGCCCCAGACACGGGAGAGGGAGCGGACTGGGGGCCCTGGGGCTGGCCCTGTGCCCAGTTTCCCGGCCTGGCCTTCTGGCGGCACTCTGACGCCCAGTGGAAACCCTGTTTGCACTTAGGGCAAGGACTTCTAGGTCTGGGCCGCGATTTTTTATTGGGACAGTTTCTTAAGAAATGTCCAGGCTGCCGACAGCCAAAGCACAGCTTGTTCTGACTGCTCGATGGTTGAATAGAGAACTGTTTGAAGGCAGCCCCTATAGCATGCCCTATTTTTTGGGTGGTGGGATCAACCTCGGAGCATAGCCGAATGTATTCTGAGAGGGTCTTCCCACGCTTATAGGGGCGGAGTGTGGCCTGGCAGATGGGATTAGCATTCTCATAGGCCAAATGGCGGATCAGCTCATTATCCGTCTCTTCGTTTCCCATGAGTTTTTCAGCCGCCTCCGTGAGGCGCCCTATGAAATCACTATAGGGCTCGTTAGCTCCCTGACGAACCTTGGCTAAGGATGTTACCACCGACCCTTTAGAGGGAAGTGCCTTCCAGGCCCGGAGGGCAGCCACATGTATTTGGGCAAGTAGCCCTGGGGGAAATTGAGCCTGCACCTCATTAGAATCAAAGGGTGCCTGACCCTGAAATTTAGCAAAGATCCAGGATGAGGAAGAGCCTCCTGCCTCGACGTTGCGGCGCGCCATTTCTTGGCATCGTTCTAAATAATCTGCTTTCCACAAGAGATAGTCTCCCCTACTCAGGACAGCCTTAGCGACTGAGAACCAGTCGTTCGGCGTGAGCCATCCCTCACAAAAGGAGTCCAAAAGGCCAAGCGTAAAAGGAGCAGTGGGGCCGCAAGAAGAGACAGCAGCCTTTAAATCTTTCAGGTCTTCGAATTTCAATCTACGGTAGCTTTGGCGGATTGGTGCCTGCGGAGCTACGTCCTGAGGGGAATTTTCCTCTTGGGAATGTGCCCCTTCCTCAGGCTGATCGGCCTCCTCAACTTCTCTGTCTGAGGGATCATCATCAGGTGGAGCCGTGGCAGAAGTGGGGTATTTGGGGGCCCGAGAATGGGACCTGGTAACTGGGAAGGCAGCCATAGGTTTTGAAGCTAGAGTGTGGCAGGGCGGAGGAGAGACCGAATTTGCACTAGATTCTTGGGAGAGGGTAGAAGGCTGCAGGGCACTCACTAGTTCCTGAACCACCTGCCTTATTAAGGCAGCGGTGTCCTGGGCAAGCTGGCGGGGTGCCTCACTGGCGTATGGGGGATTAAAAAAGGCAGTGTCATGGGACAGATAATGGAGTGGTGGAGCTGACGGCTGACACCTCTCCTCCTCATCTACCTGGGTAGCCTTGTCCTCCAGCTTACACCTCTCCTCCTCATCTACCTGGGTAGCCTTGTCCTCCAGGGGCAAGGATTTAAGTTCCGGAGGAGAGGGATCGGGGATATCAGAAGTCACAGGATAAAGTCTCAGAGGTGCCTCTGCGTGGGAGGAGTCAGTCCCCTGCATGGGGGGTGCCTCATCCCCAAAGACTGAGGAAGCCTCTGAACTCTCATACTTTTTCCTCAAAAAAATCTCAATTTCGGAAATACGGTGCTGAATCTCTGAAAATGGCTGACTTTTTCTCGCCTTAAAAATCTCATTTAAGATCCAAATAAAATTAGCGAGGCAAAGGATGCAAATAACACAAAGGATGCAAATAACTGGGGATTCCCAGGAGTAGGTAGGGATGGAGGAATCAGAGGGTAAGTAGGCCATTCCCGCACCACGGTGTGTGCCAAGAGAAAGGCGACCCTCAGAAATACTCACTTTTTCCGTGAATTCGACAGCCACGTTGGGCGCCAGGTGTGGAAGTCGATGTGGAGGTCTCGTTCTGTTCAGCAGGGAAAACCCTTCATAGGGCGCAGCCGAAAGAACAGACACAGAGCCCGGAGGAGGGAGAAAAGGCATTTATTCTATGGCAGTTACAGTATTTATACCTCCCTGTTGGGAGGAGATGGTGCCAGGACCCCCAACAGAAATGCAGGGTGTGGCACGGGATTTAGCTAGTAATAAACAAATGTTGACAGGATAAGATCAGTAAGGTAAAATGGCTCCCTACAATATTTGTTTAGGGATCACTCCTGCTGTGTTGGAACAAAATTTATTTAGAAAGGGCCAGAGTGGTAGTACATCAGGGAGGGCTCTTACCTTGCACGAGGCCAACGCAGGTTCAATCCCTAGATTTCCAAACGGTCCCCCAAGCCACAACAGGAGTGATCCCTGAGTGCCAAGTTCAAAACAGACTACTGCCTGTTGTGACCCAAAAATCAAAATATACTCACACATAGACATACACACTCATAATAATTGTGTGAGCAGAATGAGGATAAAGGTTTATTCATGCTGAGTCCCTGTGGCTGCCCCCACACAGAGCCACTTTGGGGGCTGTGGTTGCTATGGGAAGCCCTAAAGCTCTGGGGTGCTTAATCAAAGGGGATCCTGGTCTAGGAGGCAGCCCCTGGCTGGGCTCATAAAAACCTTCCTTAGGACCCAGGGAGGAGTCCTGGATCTCAGGGCTGCAATACCCTCCCCTGTACACTGAGCCCGTCACTCATCTCCTGACAGACAGCCCAAATTCCAGCCTGCTATGAATCCCCAGGAGAGGAAGGAGCATCTGGCAGTGTCTCCCCGAGGTGGGGCTTGACCTGGTACCCCAGAGTGCCTGCCATCAGGACATCTCCGGGTCCAAGCAGGAACTTTCCAAGTCAGGCTAGAGGTTTGTCCACTCTCTGCCCACGATTCTGATTTCTCCTCCAGGTCTTTGTTTTGGAGCCTAATGCTGATCCTTGGGAATAATAGGCAGGATAAGACCATGCTGAGGCTTGGTCCTAGAGGTGGTTTGCATGGAATCTTAGTGATTCTTTTTGTGAAAATATAAAGACTTTGCTGCATATGTCATCTGTTCAGTCCTTCACTCTCCATTTATCCTGGACCTGGTGACCCCCAGATGTCCTGGTCACCTGACTGAAGGCAAGAAACAGAAAAAAAAAATTACATTCCTTACCAGAAAGTACGTGGTCAGGAATCCTTGGAGCCTTGCCCTTTAAGGCCATGAGCGGAGATGCAGGTGATGTCACAGAACCCGGCAGCTTTGCTTCCCAGAAGTTCCAGTCAGCGCCATTGTTGCCAGGTGATGAGCGGGGAAGACACAGGCATTGGGGTGCCCGGGGCACAGGGGGCGTCCCCAAGGGCCTTTTGTCTTGCCAGCTGAGTGTAGCCGAGTGGGCGGGGGTCATTCTGTAAAGGGGGCAGGGGATGCGCCCCCACCCGACACCGCGCGTCCTTTATTCATTGATTTCAGGGAGTATCGGGGGTTTTCTTGGAGAGATTCTCTAGAAAGATTAGGAGGGGGCGTCACTCTCTTGGGGAGGGCACTGGCCCGATCGCGGTGACCACACAGGATGCCCCGAGCACGGCCAGGAGTGATCACCCCGAAATCTCCAGAAGAAATCCGGGTGTGAGAAGTGGTGCGGGGCCGGAGAACAGCACGAGCTTGGGGAGTGAGGTCGCTCGGAAAGTTCCAGAACAACAAAAATAACAGAACAAACAAGAGAGTCATTTCTTTTTAAATTATTGTTCTATGTGTTTTGGGCCACACCCACGGTGCTTGGGGCGACTCCTGGCTCTGCGCTCAGGGATCCCTCCTCGGGGACTGACTCTGGAACCCCATAGGTCTAATTTTTTGAGAAGTGACCATCCTGTTTTCCAAAATATTCCCAAGACCTTTCTTGGGAACCTTTTGATATGCCGGAATAATAGGCTGATTTGTTTAGGTTTGTTTTCTGAGTGAGGTGATGGGAGGGTCACACCCTGTGATTCTCAGGGGTCACTTCTGATACTTGACATGGCATGGGGGATGAGATGGGAAAGTGGGGATCATCTGACATACCTACTGTCCCTGAGCCTGCTGTCCTGTTACTCTAGCCTGTTGCTCTGCTTCTTTTCTTATTTTTTGTCCCATAGGGGAGGTGCTCACAAATTCTTTGTGGCTCTGTGCTCCCGATTCACCCTGACTAGCTTTAGGGGCCTCCGGGATGTGCTGACTCCATATGCACCCTGGAAACTACAGTGACTAGGGTCCCAGTACCTGTGTGTCCCCTATTTTGTCCTTCCCACTCTGGAGAGCCTCGCCTGCTCAGTCACACAGTCTCATGTTCCCTTGCTGCTGTGTGCGCAGTTCTTGGCATGTGCTGGTTCCAGGGAGCTGGAGCAAAGGGTCTCTCGGGCCTGCAGAGGTCTTCGGCACCAAGACACTTACCTGCTTTGAGAGGGATTGAGGGCGGCCCTGAACCCTTAGCTCAGAGTCCTGTGACACACATGTCCTTGCACAGCTTTGAGTCACTCACTGGACATTGAGTGTCCTGTTCTTGTTCCTAGTGATCATGGGCTGTGATATGGAGGGTGTGTGCATTTTTAGTGTTTTTGGCTTCAACCCAGCATCGCATTTGGGGTCCTGCTTGCTCTGTACTCAGATATTCCTCTCTACAGTGCTCACTGGAACAGTTGTGCTGGGACTGACCCTGGGGTTTTTATGTGCAAGACTCGCTTAAAACCTTCTAGTATAGCGCCCTCACATTTTACCCAATTCAGCTGCCTTAGCGTGATCTCGGCCCATCCACCAGAGTTGCACATGTAATATGGTTTCTCCTGAGACTGTTGGCCCTGAGTCCCTCTATGGCCCTGGGGGGATCCCGTTCTCATTACCTAGAGTGGGGTGGCACAGGCCCTTACTACTGCCCTCCCTGTGTGCTGGACTCAGAACGTTCCCTGCCGTGGCCGTAAACTTTACCCCCAAAGAAGGACATGCCTGCATGCTGCCTCTCAGAGGAAGCTCTGCATGGACATGATGCTGTAGACCTGCCAGCACCTTCAGGCTGTCGCTGGGAGCCATGTGGGGCCGACTTGCCAGGACAGATCCACGGGGGCTCCTGTGAGTTCAGAAAGGACCGGGATTCTGATGGCCAAGATGTTTGACAGCTGTAGGGACCACTATTTCTTGTGGTCCTCTCTTTTCTTTCTGTTTTAGTTATTTTGCCACACCTGTAGGTACTCACGTTCTCCTGGCTCTGTACTCAGGGAACACTTTTGCTGGACTCTGTGGTCCAAATGGGATTCAGGTGGGCCGGAGTGATAGAACAGTGGGTAGGGCTTTTGCTTTGCATGCAGCCAACCTGGGTTCGATTCCCAGCATCCCATATGGTCCCCCAAGCACTACCAGGAGTAATTCCTGAGTGAAGAGCCAGAAACAACCCCTGAGCATCGCTGAGTGTGACCCAAAACAAACAAAAAATAAACCAAATGGGATTCAAGGGATTTACTCGAGTTGGGCACATGCAAGGCAAACACCCTATGCCCTATACTGTCACTCAGGTTCCTCTAAGTAGTTCCCTTCTATTGCTGAATTACTATAGTTCTTGTGCTACCCATCACTTGAGTGTGTTCATTTTGGTTTTTGCTTTGAGTTTTGATTCAGGGCTCGCATCCACATTTCTCCTGGCTTTGTGCTGAAGGATCACTTCTGACAGTGCTCAGGGGTCCATGGGCGTGCCGTGGATTAACCGGGTCTGTAGCTTAAAAGGCTGGTGCCTTACCCACTATACTACTGCACCAGGCAGGCTTGAAACTTCATTTATTATTTTGTCGTTTTGTTTCTATTTGGTTTGAGGGCTACACCTGGCAATATGCAGATTACTCCTGAGTATATGTTTGGGAATTCCTCCCTGCAGTGCTCCAGAACCATACAGATGCCAAGGATGAAATCCATATTTGTTTATCAGGTATGTGCCTGCCACATTGTACTGTCATTCTGGTGACAGGTTCATTTTCTTTTCTTTTTCTTTTTCTTTTTTTATTGAATCACCATGTGGAAAATTACAATGCTTTCAGGCTTAAGTCTCAGTTATACAATGCTGAAATCCCTTCACCAGTGCCCATATTCCACCACCACCACCAAAAAAAACCCAACAAAAACATTATACCTTCCATCCCTCCCACCCTCACCCCCCCACCCCACTCCCGCCTGGGTAACTGATAAATTTCACTTTACTTTCTCTTTACTTTGGTTACATTCAACATTTCAAGAAAAAACTCACTATTATTGTTAGGAGTTCCCCATCAGAGTCAGACCTGCGGTGAAGAGATGCGTGGCTATTGAGGCTGCGCGGTTTTGGATTTCTGTATTTTAGCACCTAAGTCCAGGAAAATTTCTTCCAGAAATCGGATCATTGCAAGCTTGTATCTCTCATTAGTGGTCCTCATAATATGGCGGTCACCACGTCCTTCCCCCCGGCAAGGAAAAGGCGCGCGCGAGAAAAACTTTTCCTCTCCTGGCAGGCATGGGGCCATGGCTTAGTTCTCAGTCTGTAGACATTCTGCAAGGAGCTGCCGGTATCAAAAGCAGTTTAGCTGGCCTCTGGAATCATGCTTGTGCAGCTGCGGTGAGGCCCCTGAGATCACATCTCAGCGGCGAGCGGGGCCGGTGCCACCCGCCTTCCCGAGAGCACCCTCGTGTCCCTTTGCTGCCGCTTGTACCTCTCATCTGTGGTCCTCATAATATGACAGGTTCATTTTCTTTACTATTTTTCTTTTTTGGCATTTTGGGTCATACCTGGCTATGCTCAGTGATTGTTCCTGGCTCTATACTTAGGAATTACATCTGGTGCTGCCCAGGGGACCATATGGAATACCTGGGATTGAACCCAGGTCACCACATGCAAGGCAAACACCCTCCCTGCTTTACTATTGCTCTGGGTCCAAGAAGTTCTTTGTTTTTGGTCTCACCCCATCAGATACTGTGTTATTTCACTGTGTGGGTTCACTTCTAATGATTCTCGGGAGTCTTCAGCATGACTCAGTATATCTCTTAAACCTGGGTATTGTATCTCTGATAGGTGCCAATCTGGTCATATAGAAAATGGAGATTTTGATATTCTTTTTTTTTTTTTTTTTGCTTTTTGGGTCACACCTGGCGAAGCACAGGGGTCACTCCTAGCTCTGAACTCAGGAATTACTCCTGGTGGTGCTCAGGGGGCCATGTGGGATGCTGGGAATTGAACCCAGGTGGGCCGCATGCAAGGCAAATGCCCTACCCACTGCGCTATCACTCCAGCTCTGTTCATTCCTTTTCTGTATTTTCTATGGTTTTATCATGGACACAAGGTGTTGACCTGTAGCCTTTTCCTTGTAACTAATCTGAGCATTCATTTCTGTGGGGTCAGGGCATTCTGGGATGAAGCCTTTTTTAGTTTCTCAGACCTTTTGAATTACAGGGAAACTCATCCTGTAAAAAACCTTATATATGTGAGAGTACTCTATTCTCAGCCTTACTGTGCATATGAAAACTCATTCTGTAGAGAAGCCTTATATATGTCAGGAGTGTGGGAAGGCCTTCATTCGCACTTTCGGCCTTCGTCAGGATAGGACATTTCATACTTGAGAGAAACCTTTTGTATATTAGGAATGTGGGAAGGTGTTTGGTCTTTCCTCAAGTCTAAGTAGTCAAAGGAAATACAAACTGGAGAGAAACCTTATGTTTGTACGGAATGTGGAAATGTCTTCTATCAATCTGGGGATCTTATTAAACAGCGAAGAGAAACTTCATCAGTGTCTGCTATGTGGGAGGACCTTCACTCTACCCTTAGGCCTTTCTCTGTTTGTGAGGATTTGTACTGGAGAGAAGCCTTGTCTATGTGAGGAGTGTGGGAAGGCCTTCATTCATTCCTCAGCCTTCACTAGGCACATAAAAATGCGTACTGGAGAGAAACCTTTTGTTTTTAAGGAATGTCGGAAGGCCTTTTCTCAGTCTCTAAAGGTTATTAAGCACTGGAAAATTCATTCTGGGAGAATCCTCATGCATGTCAGACATGTGGGAAGACCTTCAGTCTGTCCCCATAACTTACTCGGCATATGAAATTTCAGTGTGGAGAGAAACCTCATCAATGTCAATCATGTGGGAAGGCCTTCACTCTGTACTCAAGCTTTACTGTGCATCTGAGAATTCACACTGGAGAGAAGCCTTATATATGTAAGGATCTTGGAAAGGCCATTATTCAATCTTCATCCCTTACTAGACATGAAAATGCGTACCAGCGTGAAATCTTAATGAATGTCAGGAATGTGGGAAGGCTTTTGTGTTCCGCTCAGGCCTTAGGAGACAGTGCACTTAGGAGAATATGTTAAATTCATACTGGATGACTGATGCCCTAACTCCAAGTAAGAACAGGCCCCTTCAGTAACACATGGTTTGTTTGTATAAGGTGGTGGGGGTGCCCCAATGTGGAGGTAAGAAGGAAATAATCCTGGTAGTGTGGGTCATGCTTCCCATGACGTCAGCACATAAGGGAAAGGTACTTCCTTGTTATCACTCGGGTGCAGCGATGTCACTGTCCCAGCATTTGGACTTGATGAGCTGTTGATGGCCTGTTAACTTGTAAATAATGGGTCTTGGTGATAGAAGCCAAGGAGAAAATGATTAAGTGTGAACTAAATTAACAGGTACCAAATCCTCCCCTCACTTCAGGCTGTCAAGTCTCACCACTGTCTCATTCTTTGCTCAGGCCCTGGCTTGGTTCACAGGCCCTGGTTTGGGTTGCGGGTATTAATGACAGAGATTAATGATGCTGCTGCAGCAAATCCTTTGAAATTAGAAAAACAGACAAACCTCCATTCTTCAGGCCCTCCTGTACTATGTTCTCGGGAAACTCACTGAGCTGTGCTCAGGACATCATCCTGCCTCTGAGGTCAGCAGTCCATGATTTGGGGGGACTCAGGGAAACATCGGGTCCTGGGGTTGGTGTCAAGTCAGCTGTGTGCAGGGAAGCACCTTACCTGCTGCAGCATATCTGCACTCTCTATATTCAGGTTCCCATTAGATTTAGAAAACCATTAAAGAAAAAATTTCACAAAGTATCAAGTTAGGAGAATGACCCTGGCAAATTTCTTTAATAGGGTGGATAGAGACACTTTACATGGACTTTACTATGTGTAGAAAGACACTTGCAGGTTCTTTGAGATGATCCAGAGGCCCCTGAATCAGATGTTTTACAAGTGGTGGAAACGTGAGACATTCGCCAACATCCACCTCCACCTCATAAGGAAGTTCCACTTAACTATGATTATTAGTAATAAAGGGCATACCTGGGTTCCACTGACCTCAATTCAGCAGTAGTGGGGGGAGAAAAAGAAAGGTCAAACTTTTGCTTGGAAGCTGTAAACTTCCAACAATCTAATATTCACCAGAATGGAAAACACAATTGAGATCCGTCCAAAATGCTAAGCAAGGACACAAAATGACCAGTCTGGTTTTTTGCCTGTTAGCTTCACGTATGCCTCCATTCTGGGGTTGGTCCACATGCTACGTTTTATTTATTTAATTATATATTTTCATTTGGTGGCACACCTGGCAGTTCTTAAGGGTCACTCAAGGTGGTGCTCGGACCCCATTTGGGATGCCAGGAATGGAACTCACGTCGACCAAGTTCATGGCAGGTGTCAGCACACTGTACTCTCTCTCTCTGTGTTTAAAATTTTATTCTGAAACTGCCTCCTGGGTTTTTCTTGTAGACAAGAGTCCACTACTCGTGTGTTATCCAGCGGTAGAGTGTTGACTGGACAGTGCTCTCTGATGTTCTTACCAGTCTTTGCTCCTGTTCCAGCATCTCTCCAGCTCTCTGGGCTGCTGTGTGGCCAGTTCCTCTCTGCATCTCCAGGGCTGGCTTGGGAGTCGCTGCTTTCACCCATCTTGATTGATGACTTCCCTGAGAAACTCATTGTCCCATGCCCCACCTGCTCCCTATCTGCCTGTTTTCCTTTGAATGAACCCCTTTGCGTTTCTCCTGATGGACTGTATGAGAGCATTAGTTCATTGTTTGCCCAGTACAAGACCAGGGAACTTCTCCTTACTCCCCACTAGCCCCCACTGTGTGACATCTGGAGTCTGGCCCTTTAAGGCTGCTTGCTGAAACGGAAGTGACATTACAGTGGGGCCTTTCTGGTTATTCTGTTTCTGGAAACTGGGTGAGAGAGTCATTGTTCACATGGGTAAAGGACAAAGTGGGTCCCCTGCGAGCACGCGAAGCTCTGAAGGCCGATTTTGTGGCAGGACAGGGGCAGATTCCTGTGAGTGCCCGGCGCCTCCCCATCTCCACACTGAGCTGCTGGTTTCCACCAGCTTGGTGGGGGCACTTTTGTGCTTGTTTTTCACTCATTCCCTGAAATCCAGGTGGTTCTTGAGATGTGGCGGAGCTTTGGGGGGTATAGGGGGGGCTGTGCCAGGGTGCAGGGTGTGAGTGTGTGGTCCTAAGGAGGCTCCTGCAGCCACAATCACCTACAGCTCTGAGATGGGACAGTGGTGGGTGGGCAAGGGGCTGAGGGCGGGGGCTGCAGGCCTTGGGGGTGAGGGACCTGCCGAGGTCGGGGCCTTGGCCATCCAACCCCCCCAGCTGACCGCGTTGGAACCTTGGCCCCAGTCTCGCTGCTGTAGAATCTCCAGATTCACTTTGAGGGGCCGAGTCGCATCACACCCAATGTCAAGAGATCCTGTTCCTCTCCTACTTTTTATTGGCTGCTCTGGTGGGATGGGGCATCTCAAGCAGTGGATCTGTATGTGACGGGTTTCCCAATGATAGTTTCCTTTTGGAGCTATTTTTGGTGTGGGGAATGAGGGGCTGTTATGCCCTGTGGTACTCCGAGGGCTTACTCTGGCTCTCGACTCAGATATTATTCCTGGAGTGCTCTGGGGTCTGGGGATGCAGAGGATTGTCTGGTGTCAGCAAGGCAAGCATCGTAACAGCTTTACTGTCTGTTGGAACAGGAATTTCTGCTTCTTCACATCAAGTTGCAAGCCCTGCTAAGACTCCTGACTATGAGGTGAGTACTGCAGGTAAAAGGTGTGTGTGTGTGTGTGTGTGTGTGTGTGTGTGTGTGTGTGTATGTGTGTGTGTGTGTGTGTAAGTGTAGAAAGTATAGTGCGTAAAGGGCATTGTGTGTATGTGTGTGCACGCACGTGTAGAAAGTTGTTTTTCAGAGGAGAAGGACTGAGGGGCTCCTCTCACCCCCCACCCTTGATAGAGCCACATTTCGGGCTTTGGTTGTAGGGGGTTGTAGCCCTGCTGTCGGCCTGCAGGGGGCGCTGATGCGCTTGTGCTCCTGTCCTTGGAATCTGCCCCTGGCTGGGCCTGTGAGAACCTTCTGTGGGACCCCAGGGAGGAGCCCCCAGGCTAAGACAGGGCTGAGTTTTCTGTCTTGTAGCCAAGCCCAGAGCTTGTGTTGTGAAAGGCAACACAGTTGCCAACCCATTTTGCTTCTCCTGGGGAGACAGAAGCATCGGGCAGGGTCCCCCAGGCGGGTCTGTGAGCTGGTGTCCGAGGGCATGGCTGGCCAGAGCTGGTGGTTGTGCTCCTCTCCAGTGCTCACAACTCTGACTTCTCCTCCAGGTCTCTGATCCTTGGGAAAAACAGAGGCGGGAGAAGATGATGACATGCCATCGGACACACCGTCCCCAGGTAGGAGTAGAGTGACAAGATGAGGCAAGGCAATGACAGGAGGCTTCCTGGGCTAAATGTCTCTGAGCTGTTTCAGGATGGACCTTGCCATGTGCCTCCTTGTCGGAGGGCCCGGCTCATTGCTGTATGAGCCCATTTGAGTCAGTTGTGTTTGGCTTTTGAACCACACCCAGCTTAAAGGGTACTCATGCCTCAGTGCTTAAGGATCACTTCTCACAGGTCTCAGAGACCGTACGGAGTGCTGGCGTCTGGGTATTTTGTTTTCTTTGGAGGGCTACACCCAGTGACTCTGGGGATTACTCTTGGCTCTGCACTCCGGCATTGCACCTGGCATTGCTTGGGGGACCATGTGTGACAATTGGGTTCACCAGCCCGACCTGCTCTCCTGTTACTCCATCCTCCCGCTTTGTTTTCTTTCATATTTATTTTTGTGCAGCAGTGGAGGTACTCAGGCCTTCTTGGCTCTGTGCTCTGGATTTTGACCTGATCTGCATCACGGGTTCCCCGGTTGTGCTGGCCCCATTTGCGCCCTGGAGTGACTCGGGTTCCAGGGTATGTGTTTCCCCTATTTTTTCCTTCCCCCTATGGAGAGCCTCGCCTGCTCTGTCACACAGTCCTGCATTCCGCGCTGCTGTTTGTAGTTCTGGGCATGTTCCGGTCCCAGGGAGATGGAGCAAAGGATCTCGGGCTTTTGGGCTCAAGACACTTTTACCTGCTTTGAGATGCATGGGCAGTGGCCCTAAACCGTGCTTAGAGTCCTACAGGCTCATATGTGTACACACAGTTTTCCATCAATGGCTGGACATTGATTGTCCCCTTCTCCCTAGAACATGGTCTGTGGGGTGCAGGGTGTATATGTTCAGTGTTTTGGGCTGAAAGTAGGGTCACTCCTTTGGGGCCCACTGATTCTTGCTCAGTTGTTACTCCCTGCAGTGCTCATAAGAGCAGTGACTGGGATGTCCCTGGGGTGACTGTGAGCAAGGCCACCACCTTCAGGAACCTTCCAGTAGAGCATCCTCACATTTTAGCAGATGCAGCTCTCTTAGAGTGATGTTTGGACCCAACGTGAGTGGAGTCCTGTGAGCACACTGCGTCTCCCCATCTCCGCACTGTGAGCAGTGGGGCTGTTCCAGCTTGGGGGTCCTTTTGCACTTGTTTTTCACCTGTTTTCTAATAACCAAGCGGTTCCTGAGGCATGGCGGAGGCTTTGAGGGACCCAGAGGCTTTGGGGCTGTAGTGGGGGCTGTGCCCGGGTGCAAGGGATGCAGGTGTGAGTGGGTGATTGTGGGGGTACCCTGAGCCACGACCGCCTCCAGCTCTATGAAGGTTCAGCAGCGTGTGGGTGCAGGGCTGAGCACGGAGGCTGTGGGCCTGGGGGCTGCAGGACTTGCAGAGGGCAGGGCTTGGCCATCCCAAACCTCCCAGCATGGGACTGAGCTGGGCCCTGTCCTGAAGCATTTGGTCCTGGTGTCACTAGTGTAGAACCTTCAGATTCACTTTGAAGGGCAGGGCCCCAGCCCCCCTGCAGCAGGAGACCCAGTTGTCCTCTGTCCTGTGATTGTCATGATGGGGTTGGGCCACCTGGTCACTGGGTCCCTGCTGGTGGGTGGGGTTTGCAAATGAAACTTTTTCAGTATCGTTTGGGTTTGGCTTGTGTAACACATCCAGAGATGCTCAGGGTTTACTCTCGGCTCTGCACTCGGGAATTCCTGCTGCTGGTGCTTGAGGACCATATAGGATGCCAGGGATCAATCTGGTTCGACTGCATGTACATGCAGGCAAGTTCCCTACCCGCTTTACTGTTTCTGCTTCCAAGTTTTGTGTTTTTTTTCTGTTCCATATTTGCTTGGAGTAGGTCGACTCTCCTCCATATTTCCTCTCTGAATTGTTTATCTGAGAGGTCGTAGATGTTGGGAGCCTCTTTTGAGGTTTCTAGTATCTTTTCTTCTCCCTCTCTTCCTGGAGGGGATTTTCGCTGCTTCTTCATATTGTTATGGAAGTATAGGATTGGAACTTTGTAGGTGTTTATTCCTCCTACCACTTGCTGAGAGAAGGAGGGGCTCTGTTTGTGCTATTTCTGATGGCAGCTTTATTCCTATTCTAGAAGTCTTCCTTACACTCAGCCTTTTCTTTGTGATTGATGTTGGGGCCTTAATGAAGACTTAAGGCTAAGTTGTCTTTACAAAAGCTTTGCTAAGCTTCTCTTATTCACTGATAATTTTTCTAAACTTAGAGCTAATAGGCTAGGTCGCATAAGTGTATGAGATGTGTTAAACCGATTTTCAAAGCAAGAAGACCATACCTAATGTGCTAAGGTAGGAGATAATAACTGCGGCCGGGTTAGCGGCCACCGCTCTGGCAGGAGGCCACGCCCCTTTTTAGACCACGCCCCTTTCAGGCCACGCCCCCGTTTCTTCCTAGCAGGGGCTCCTGGGACAATGGTCCCAGGAAAGTCGGGGCGGTGGGGCGCGGGAAGTGGCGGCGGCAAGGGTCCCAAGTCCCGGCGGCCGCGTGGGAACCAGGGGCGCACTCGGGAGGCGTGGCTGGGAGTCTCCTGATTACCTGGGAAAAGGCCGGGTTGGAGGGAGCTGGGCGGACGGGAAAGCCGGGGCGGTGGGGCGCGGGAAGTGGCGGCGGCAAGGGTCCCAAGTCCCGGCGGCCGCGTGGGAACCAGGGGCGCACTCGGGAGGCGTGGCTGAGAGTCTCCTGATTACCTGGGAAAAGGCCGGGTTGGAGGGAGCTGGGCGGACGGGAAAGCCGGGGCGGTGGGGCGCGGGAAGTGGCGGCGGCAAGGGTCCCAAGTCCCGGCGGCCGCGTGTGTGTTTTTTTTCTAGGTCAAGAATTTCTGCTTCTTAGTACCCATCCGATAAAGGTTTGATATCAAGGATATACAATGCACTGGTTGAACTCCACAAGAAGAAAACTGCCAACCCGATCAAAAAATGGTGTGATGAAATAAACAAACAGAAACTTTCCCAAAGAAGAAATCTGAAAGGCTGAGAAGTACATGAGAAAATGCTCAACATCACTAATCATCAGGGAGATGCAGATCAAAACAACAATGAGATATCATCTCACACCACAGAGACTGGCCCACATCCCAAAAAACAAAAGCAACCAGCGTTGGCATGGATGTGAGGAGAAAGGGACTCTCCTTCACTGCTGGTGGGAATGCCGACTGATTCAGCCCTTTTGGAAAACAATATGGACGATTCTCAAAAAATTAGAAATTGAGCTTCCATTTGACCCAGCAATACCACTCCTGGGAATATATCCTGGAGAGGCAAAAAGGTATAGTAGAAATGACATCTGAATTTCTATGTTCATTGCAGCACTGTTTACAATAGCCACAATCTGGAAAAAACAGGTTTAAGTCTCAGTTATACAATGCTCGAACACCCATCCCTTCACCAGTGCACATATTCCACCACCAAGAATCACCGTATACCTCCTCCCCACCACCCAACTCCCCAGCCCCCCACCCTGCCTGTGTAACTGATAAATTTCACTTTACTTTGATTACACTCTATATTTCAACAAATAACTCACTATTATTGTTTGGAGAGTTTCTCCCCCCAGAGTCGGACCTGCTGAAAGGAATCATTTGATAATTTGTTTTCCATTGCTGGGAATGAAGAGATATGAGGTCAAGTGGTCGCAATAGTGGCCACATGGTTTTGGATTTCTCTATTTTACTAATTAAGTCCAGAGAAATTTCTGCCAGAAATTGCATCATTGCAAGCTCGTACCTCTCTGCTACTTTATATTCCACATATGAGTGCAATGTTTCTATGCCTGTCTCTTCCTTTCTGACTCATTTCACTCAACATGATATTTTCCATGTTGATCCACTTATATGCAAATTTTATGACTTCATCTTTTCTGACAGCTGCATAGTATTCCATTGTGTAGATGTACCAAAGTTTCTTTAACCAGTCATCTGTTTTTGGGCACTGTGTGGAAGCTCCTGTCCTCAGAGTTAGTCCCTGGCCTTAGGGACCTTCCTGTGGGGCCTGGGTGGAGTCCCGGGGCTCGACAGGGCTGCACTTTCCTTCCCTGTAGCCAAGTGCTCCTGTCTCAACAGGCAGCCGGGTCACAACCCACTTCTCTGTCCCCCAGATGTCCACTGCAGGAGCATCTGGCAGTGTTTCCCTGTGGATGGGTCTGTGAGCCCGTGTTGAGTCTCCGTCTAGTCGCTACATTTCTGGCTCTAAGGCAGGGACTTCTGGTCAGGTGTGGGTAGGGCTGGCTGTGCTCCTCTGTTGCTCACAGCTCAGTTCTTTCCACGGAGCCTCCTCTGATCCACAGGAAAAGCAAAGGCAGGAGATAGTAACGCACCCTCTGCCACACCATTCTCAGGCAGGAGAGTGATAAGATGATGCATTGCAGTGATAGGTCGCACTTGGCCGACAGTCTCGGGTAGTTTCAGGAAGGAGAGGTGGGATGTGGCGCCTGGCCTGAGTGGCTGGCTCTCTGTTTGAGCCACTTTTTTGTTGTTTATTTTGTTGATTTGAGTGGGCCACATTAGCGGTGCTCAAGGATCACTCCTGTCAGGACAAGGGGACTGTATGGGATGCCAGGGGTCCAACGTTGATTACACTAATTTGGGTTTTTTTTTTTTTTTGGAAGTTGCTGAAGGGGAGGGACCAAACCCCGTGGTTCTCAGAGGGTATTTCTGACTCGGTACGCAGGTTTTCCATCTGGCAGTGTTAGAGGGACCATATGGGACGGCGGTATCACCAGCCCTACCCGCTGTCCACGGACCCACTGTCATGTTACTCCATCCTGCTGCTTTGGTTTCTTTCATGTTTATTTTTGTGCCACAGTAGAGGTGCTCAGGGCTTCCTCTTGGCTCTCTGCTCCAGATTCACCCCTGAGAGGCATCCAGGGACCCCAGGTGTGTGGGGTATGTATGTACCCTGATGGCTACAAATGTCTCGGGCCCCAGGACTGGCCTTTGCCCTGTTTTGTCCTTCCAGCTCTGAGAGACTCACCTGCTCAGTCACACAGTCTCACGTTCACACACTGCTGTGTGTGCAGTTCTGGGCATGCGCCTGTCCCAGGGAGTTGGCGCAAAGGGCCTCAGGGTCAAGTCATTCTTACCTACTTTGAGATGAATTAGGGGCAGCCCTTATATTTGTAAGGACCATGGGAACACATTCACTCACTCCTCCTTATACACATAGTAATATTCATACTGGAAAGTAAACTTACATATGTGAGCAATGCGGGAAGGCCTACATTATGCCTTCAAACCTTGGAGTCACAGGAAAATTGATCTTGGAGACAGACTTTACATATGTAATGACTGTGGGAAGGCCTTCACTCAAACTTGGTGTCTTATTAAGCAAAGAAAAATAAATCATACCAGAAAGAAATCATATAATTGTCTGACTTGTGGGAAGGCCTTCACTTTGCCCTCTAGCCTTACTATTTGAAAAGTCATAGTGGAGAGAAATCTTTTATATGTAAGGAATGTGCAAGGCCTTCACTCAACCTGTGACCCTTACTAGCCATATGAAAATGTATAGTGGAGAGAAATCTTATGTTTGTAAATGTCGGAAGACCTTTGCATACCTCTCAAGCCTTTTAGACATAAAATACACACTGCATGAGTCGATTCCTTAAGAACATCCCCCCTGCCCCCCAGGGAAGACAAGTTTTATTTGGACCAGGAGTGTTAGGGGGCTGCCGGACTACAGCCAAGAAACAAATAATCCAGGTAGGGTGTGACAAGCTTCCAGTGACATCATTACTATAAGGGAAAAGTACTTGCTGATTATCACCTGGGCATCGGCCATAGCAGGGTCCCAGCATTTGGATTTCACATGTATATTAATTTGTTAATACTGGGTCTTGGAGATGGAAGTCAGGATTAAGGTGACCAAATAAAACTGCACTGTACTGCACCGTCGTCCCATTGTTCATTGATTTGCTCAAGCTGCACGAGTAACATCTCCATTGTGAGACTTGTGGTTACTATTTTTGGCATATCAAATACTCCACGGAAAGCTTTCCAGGCTCTGCCATGTGGGTGGGATACTCTCAGTAGCTTGCCGGGCTCTCCGAGAGGGATAGAGGAATCGAACCCCAGTCTGTTGCATGCAAGGCAAACGCCCTACCCGCTGTGGTATCGCTCCAAGAAGTAAATATAAATAGGTAATCCCTCTTGAAGCAGCAAAATGATTAAAAAATTCTTAGTCTTAAAAATCCTGCAATCAGATATGACAATCACTGTATCACTGTCATCCCATTGTTCATAGATTTGCTTGAGCAGGCACCAGTAACGTCTCCATTCGTCCTAGTCCTGAGATTTTAGCAGCCTCTCTTTACTCGTTGTTCCCAATGGTGCCACATTGGCGGCTCTTTCAGAGTCCGGGGAAAGAGACCCATCAGTGTTTCTATTTTGTCATATGGAATACGTCATGTGTTGGAATATTTCCCCTTTTCCAGCTGCCTTCTGGAGTTTTGTCACAGAAACCTTTTGTCACAGAAACCTAGCTGATCTTTGACCCCGCAGATCTAAGGTGCTAGCCAGGTTTGATTTGACATTGTAGATTCCAGGCTGCAGCCCAGCCTGGTCTTTGGGATGTAAATCCGAGTGCTTTCAGCCCAAAGAAGGCTTCCCTTTTGTTTTTGTATCTTCTTTCCGGGGGGCCTAGATTAGCAGGCCTGCAGATACAAGAGAATTATGTTGCCTCAATGTTCTTCCTGTAAGATCTTTTGGTGCTTTTGGTGACGTCAATGTATTGCGCCCTTTGGAAGGGCCATGATCAATAAAAGGGGTTTGGAGAGAAGGTGAGGGGGCGGAAAGTGTATAGAGGGCGGACAGGTGTAGAGAGGATGGAGAGTGTATAGAGGGAAGACTGGAATAAACTGCAAGTGAGACCAACCATCATGGCTCCGTTCCTTCCTTTGCCTGCCACATCTTCGCCATCAACCTCCCCGGGGTGGGGGAAGCGGCCTGAGGCTACCGAGCTCGGGTGGCGGGAGAGACAGCTGCTGCCCTAGGCCCTGTGCCTGGCTCGGTGCGGTGAGGCGTCCCTTCCCTCGCCCGCGCCTTTTCTTTTTATTTTTATACAGTCATGGGGAACTTGCCAGGCTCTGCCATGCAGACAGGATACTCTCAGTACTATCTTTCAGATATAACAATATTCACATAAGTTTATTTTCTACATCTACTTGATATTGCAAGTTTGTTTTCTCATCAATTTTAATCCTAGAATTTTAAACAACAGTTTGCGCTTTCTGTCTTTAGTAAATTAAATACATACATACAAACATAACCGCTGCTCACTCGGGTCTGCCAAGGTTCACCATTGTCTTAGTCTTTGCTCTGATTCTCTCTTGGCCCAGAGGTCCAGTTTTGAAGGGGTTTATGGCGGACATCAATCACAATGTTGCCGAGAATCATAAATCAAAAATGAGCCAAACCTTCATTTTCAAGCCTTCCTGTTTTATGCCTGAGGGAGCTGTGGCCAGGCCACAGCTGGCTCTTAGCTCAGGGCTCCGTCCCTGGGAGTTCACGCACGTTATGGATGCTGGGGTTGGAATACAGGTTGCCCATATTTACAAGCATCTTACCCGCTTTATCTCTCTGCATACATAGCGTTCAAGATATTATTTTAGACTTTCATACGGATTATGGATATTTATTTCCAAAAGCGATCATCTTAGGAGAATGGTCCTGGAAATGTTCTTTAATAGGGTGGATGGGAGACAGTTAATGGACTTGACTGTGAATAGAAAAACACAGGCGAGTGTTTTGAAAAGATGGGTCTCCTGGAGTCAGATCTTTTACAAATGGTGGGGAGAGCCCAGCTCTCCCTGTGTCAGCGGGCAATTCCATTCCGCTGTGGTTGTTAAACAGTCAGGGTGTCACAACCTGGGCCCCACCTTTCCCATTTCAGAGAAAGAAATGGCCTTTTAACACTAGTGGAAGTGGAGCTGACGTCATAGACGGGGTCTTCCCAGAGCCTTCCTGGTATTGGTTTCACAGTCACTTTAGTTCGGCCACGTTTGTTACCTGATTCAAGGACAATGTGGCGTCTTGGCACGGAAGGGGACAGCGAGGCCGACTCTATCCAGGGCGAGAGCGGCCCCGCCCACCCGGTCTCCGCACAGTGACCCGCGGGGCCGGCCGCTTTCGCGCTTGTTTGCCACTTGTTCCCGATATCCAGGCGGTTCTTGAGGTGCGGGGCAGGCTTTGTGGGTACGATGGGGGCGGTTGGGGGGTGCGCAGGGGTCGCGGGTGTGAGTGATGATCCTGGGGGGCCCCTTCGGCCACAATCGCTCCCAGCTCAGCGATGGGGATGGGGCAGCGGCGGGTGGGCGCGGGACTGAGCGCGGGGCTGCCAAGGGCAGGGCCATGACCGTCCGGACCCTTCGACACGGGCTGCGCTGGGCCTGTCCCGGCCCCTTTGGCCCAACATGAGTGAGCTGAGACCCTCCAGATTCACTCTGAGGGGCACCACTCAGCCCCTGCTGGCCAGAGGTCAGATTTCCTCCGCCTTTTTATTGGTCGCTGGAAAATGCGGGGTGCCCAGGGCGTGGCTCTCACAAGGGGCTGGGGTTTGCCCATGAAAATTTATGTTTTACCCTATTTTTTTTTTCTGGAGGTGTTCCACCCTGAGATGCTCAGGTTTCACTCCTGTCTCTGGGCTCAGAAATTATTCCCTCAGTGCTCAGGGGGTTGTATTGGATGCAGAAGATTGGCCGGGGTCAGCAAGGCAAGCACCCTACCTGCTTATCTGTTTTACCCCAACATCTTTTTTTCAGGTCAGGAATTTCTTCTCCCACACTTTAAGAACCATCTCTCACTTCATCTCTCCCTGACCAGGGGGCCCCGGAGACTGGCCACTGGGTGAGTACAGTGAGTAGTTTTGTTTTTCTGAGTTGTGTTTTTGAAGGCAGATAGTGTTTTGTGGAGATGGGGAGCTTTACACAGGGATCACTTCTAGTGTGCTGGGGAAGATTTTACTCAGCAATGCCCAGAGCCATAGTACAGAGATTAGGGCGCTTGCCTTGCACCTGCCAAGCAAAGTCTGAGCCCTGCATCTCAGGATTCCTCAGACCTGCTGAAACTGATCCCTGAGTGGAGAGCTTGGAATCACTCCTGAGCACTGCTGCTTCTGGCCCAGCACACACAATGTCACTGTCACTGTCATCTCGTTGCTCATCGATTTGTTTGAGTGGGCACCAGTAACATCTCTCATTGAGAAACTTATTGTTACTGTTTTTGGCATATCTGATACACACGGGTAGCTTGCCAGGCTCTGCCATGTAACACACACACACACACACAAAATATGTGAGAGCAGAGACAGAGAAGAATGAAGATTCAGGAGAAACCATAGGCTTCTGCAGCATAGAAAAAGGCATTAAACAGAGTTTTAAGGACACGCTCTTTGACTCTTTAAATGTTTCATGTGAGAATTTGTCTTTGCTTATGAATTTTTCTTTCTTTTTTTCCCTCTGCTTTGCTAGATTCCATTTTGTTGTTGCCATACTTCTGGAGTACAGTGCTCAGGCCTTACGCCTGACTCTGAACTCGGGGATCACTGCTGCCAGCTGGGGTCAGGGGCCCATAAGGTTTGCGTGGGTATTGGTCTTGGGTAAACTGATAATACATTCTGTACTATCACTCTGTCCCCCAGAATAGAATATTTATAGTTAAATAATAGGAACAGTTCATACCATGGTTCTTAGTAAACAGCCAGATACTTATACTATACAACACGCTGTTTGTGCAATTCTCAAATATATTGCTGCAAGACAGGAGCGAGTGCTGGATGAGGCCCACCTATGCAGTTGTGCTGATTGGGATTAGAGTAAATCAGGACCCAGAAGAGATGGGTACTAGCTGGACAGACCTGGGGCTGTACCTTGGGCTGACCTGGACGTAGAAGTGACCATGGGCTCCAGTAGAGATGTCCCACGCACGTGTCCCTGTCCACCCTGCCAGAGGGTAACTGAAGGTTCGTCCATGCTGAACTCCTTTGGCTGCCCCCATGGCAGAGCCACTTTCAGGGCTGGGTTCGCTGGGGGCAGGGCAGGAGGCCAGCCCTGGTACGGGCCTGCAGGGGGCGCTGATGCGCTTAAGCACCTGGGCTCAGAGTCAGCCCCTGGTGCCTGCCTGTAGGGACCTTCTTGTAGGGTTCAGGGAAAAGTCCCAGGGCTCAGTTTCCTCTCCTGTAGCCCGAGCCCAACACTCCGGTCTGGTCTGACAGCTCGGATCCCAGTCCACTTTGCATCTGCAGGAGAAGAAAGAGCTTCTGGTAGTGTCTTCCCCAGGTGGGTCAGGGATCTGGTGCCAGATTATTTCCGCCAGTCAGAGGGTTTCCAGTTCCAGTGCTGGGTCTTCTGGTCAAGTTTGAGAGATTATGCTCCTCTCTAGTGCTCACGGCTCTGACTTCTCCTCCAGGTCTTGCATGGAACTTATTTCAGATCCTCAGGAATTAAAGACAGGAAGATGGTGACACACTGTCTGACTCACTGTCCCCAGGTAAGTGGAGAGCGACAGGATGACACGAATAGTGACAGGTGTGAATAGGCTTCCTGGCCCATTTGTCTCAAGCTGTTTTAGGAGGGAACTCTGGGATAGGGTTCGTGGCAGGGTGACTGACTGCTATCTGAGGCCACTTTTGTCCCTGTTTGTTTTGTTAAAACTTAGCTTTGATGGTGGTCAAGAAGTACTCCCAACTCAGTGCTCCTGGATCACTCCTGTCAGAACTTGGGGATCTTATGGGGTGCTAATAGTATAAGGCTAACTTATTGGGGGGGTTTGTTTTGTTTGGGGGTGGTGGGGGCCACACCCTGTGATTCTTGGGATTATTCCTGGCTCTGCACTCCAACATTGCACTTCAGCGTTCTTGCTGGACCACATGGACAGCAGGGATCGCCAGCCCTACCCGGGCTTCCTGGACTCAGTGTCCTGTTACTCCATCCTGCTGCGTTGTTTTCTTTCATTTTTGTTTTTTGTGCCACAGTGGAGATGCTCATGTTTTCCTCTTAGCTCTGTGCTTCGGATACACCCCTGATGTTCACCAGGACCCAGGGAGTGCAGGCCCTGTATGCGCCCTGGCAACTACCATGACTCTGGCCCCAGGACATGCATTTCCCCTGTTTTGTCCTTCCTCTCTGAGAGACTCTTCTGCTCAGTCACAGTCTTTCGTTCTCTTGCTGCTGTATATAGTGTCCCTGGGAGCAAAGGATCTCTGGGGCTGGCAGAGGTATTGGGGTCAAGTCACTTTTACCTGCCTCAGGAAAGATTTGGGGTGACTCTAAAACAGGAGTCCTGAGTCCTACAGGCCCATAAGTCCTCAAACAGCTTTGAGTCACTCGCTGGACATTGTGTGTCCCCTTCTCATCCCTGGAACATAGAACAGGGACTGCAGTATACAGCATTGGCGGGGGAGGGGGTGTCTAGTGTTTCGGTCCAACTCAGTGTTGCTTTTTTTGGTCCTTCCGGGTCTGTGCTCAGGTGTTACCCTCTGCAGTGCTCATTGGATTTATCCCTGGGGTGGCTGCATGCAAGTCTAGAACCTGCAGGAATGTTCTAGTCTAGTGTCATTATAGCACATCTGGCTTCTTGTGAGGGATTTCTGGGCTCATCAGCCTGAAATGTGGGTGGAGGCTGGTTCCTCCTGATGGGACTGTGTGGAGTGGGAAGAGGCCCTGAGCTCCTCTGGGCGCTGGGGTGTCTCATACTCACGTCCCATAGAGTGGGGTTGGGTGTGTTTACTCTTGTCTCCTGTGAGTATCAGATCAGGACACGGTGACCTTCCCTGATGTGGCCATGACCTTCACCCTGGAGGAATGAATGGGGGTCAGAACACTAAGTGTGTGCAGGGTACAGGCCAGCCCCAACCTGCTGGAGTATCTCCCCAGTCCCTGGCTTTATTTCTTATGAGTTCAACTTATTTTTTTGCTTTGTTTGTTTCATTTGGGGCCCAGCTGGTGATGTGCATGGATGACTGTGGTTCTGCACTCAGGAATCACTCCTGGTTCGATTCCTGGCATCCAATATGAACCCCAGGCACAGCCAGGAGTATTTCCTCAGCCCAGAGCCATGAATAAGTCCTATACATTGCTGTCTGTGACCAAAAACAAACCAAATAAATTTACTTCTCTTTCCACACTTGACTGTTTTGCTTTTGCTCTTGGTATTGTTCTGGGGACACAATCAGCATTTTAATTTTCTTTAATTTGTAATTTTTAAATTCCACTCATTTATTTTTTGGCTTTTGGTTCAAGTAACCCTTGAACACACTCAATGGTGTTCAAGGGTTACTCTTGGCCAGGAATTACTCCCGGCAGTGCTCGGGGACCATATGGAATGTTGGGATTCGAACCCCATGGTTTGAGTGCAAGGTAAATGCCCTACCCGCTATGCTGTCATTCCAGCCCCCAAGATAATTTACTTCTGAGAGTCTCACCCCCTCAGCTGCTGTTTGGCTCAGTGCTCGGGTCACTTCAAGTGATCTCTGGAGACCAGGTGGTGCCCGGCATCAAATTAGAGGTTCCTGAGTGCAGAGCATGTTCCCCGGTCCTGTGTATTGTCGCCTACCACCACTGGACTCTTTTAGGTTTTTGAAAATTTGCTTTGGGCCAAACCAGCAAGACTCAGGGTTTGTTCCTGGGCTCTGCACTCAGGGATCATGCCTGGCTGGTGGGGGACCATATGGGGTTGTCAGGGATGGAACCTGGATTGACATGGGCAAGACCTTTGCCCACCTTCTGTACTATCTCCCTACCCCCCCCCCCATCTTCCCCCTTTTTTTTTTTGGTTACACCAAGTACTGCACAGGGGTTACTCCTGGCTCATGCACTCAGGAATGACTCCTGGTGGTCCTCTGGGGACCACATGGGATGCTGGGGATCGAACCTGGGTTAGCCACATACATGGCCATCACCTTACCTGCTGTGTTACCGCCACAGCCTACCCCCTTTGTTTTTATCTTAATATAAATTTGGGGGGGCTTGCTATCCTTGTCCTTATTTGCTTGGGTTTACTCCTGACTCTGCACTCAGTGAGAGTGAACTCAGGGCCTCCAGTGGTATCCTGGACACAGGGTCCAGCATTCATTATTCACATGGATAAAGGACAAAGTATGGTTTCTTCTTGGAAAGCTGACTTGAAGGCCGATTTTGTGGCAGGACATGAGACCTCCAGTGAGAGCCTCGCTCCTCCCTGTCTCTATACTGAGTGGTGGGTTCATGCCAGTGTGGGGGTGCGCTTTCACGCTTGTTTTTCACTTGTTCCCCGATATCCCGGCAGTTCCTGAGGCTCGGTGGAGGCTTAAGGGGGATGTGGAGTTTTGCGGGATGCGGTGGGGGTTGTACCGGGATGCAGGGGTTGCGTGTGTGAGTGTGTGATCCTGGGGGTCCCTTTTGGCCACCATCGCCTCCTGCTCTGGGATGGGGCAGCAGTGGGTTTGTGTGGGGCTGAGCACTGGGCCTGCCGTGAGTGGGGTGGTGGGGCTTGTCCTTCCTGACCCTGATTGTGCTGACCTTCCTGACCAGGACTGTGCTGGACCCTGTCCAGGGACCTTTTATTTTGTTGTGGGGCCTTGTGTTGTTGTAGGTTTTTCCTAGTGGTCTTTTGGGTGGTTCTCAGGGAACAGCCCCTGTCACCCTGTACACCATCCTGCTGTTCTCTCTCTGACCCATTAAGAGACTTTCTTCCACATTTACATTTAAAAGTGAAGGAGTGAGCCCATAACAAAGCTAGTTGGGTGGAGTGACAGTACATCGAGAAGGGTGTTGGTCTTACCCATGACCGACCAGGGTTTGATCCCCAGTATCCTATATGCTTCTCCAAATATCACCGGCTGAGGTCAAATACAAAAGCCCAATTACTTTGAGGATTGTCAGGCTCCTCACAGCGATCCTTCCAAAGGACCTTCCCTTTGCTGTGGGCCTGTTTGGACTGTGAGAACCAGAGATGTCCTCCACCTGCTTGGCCTATTCACCCAGGGACTATTAGACTAATTCTTACCTTGATCGCTGTGAATGATTTCAGAACTCAAGCCACAGCTTCAGGATTTAGTGTTGTTGCAATTTGACTTGAGAATGTGGTCACCAAACAGGAGTGAATGGCAAGATTCACACGTGGAATAGACATATTTTTATGTTGGCAGAATAGCTCAGTGGAGCGAGCATGTGACTTGGAAGGTGGGGTCAAGGCTCCATCCCCGCCACCATATCTCTGGTCTCTCAACAGCTCAGGAGGAAATCTAGAGCCAAATACTGGGCGTGGAAGGCCTTTGTGTCACTGTGTACTGACATAAGTCAAATTGAAACCTAAAGACATTGTATTATTCTTCATACTAAATGAATACTGTGATTGCCTCTGTAGAAAGTTAGTACAAGTATTAATTGCTTCAAAGAAGTGGTTTGTGGGCCCTAGTGATAGCACTTGCTTCATATAAGTAGAAAGCTGGGCTCCATCCCAAACACCCCCTATGGCTCCCAGCGCCCCACTAGGACTCATCCCTGAGCATTGCTGATGTACCTTCTCACATATTAATACAGAGCTGGAGCAATAGCACAGCAGGCAGTGCATTTGACTTGCACGCGGCTGACCCGGTTTGATTCCTCCGTCAAGCAGGGCAGAGCCTGGCAAGCTACCCATGGTGTATTCGGTATGGCAAAAACTGTAACAAGTCTCACAATGGAGACATTACTGGTGCCTGCTCGAACAAATCGATGAACAACGGGACAACAGTTCTACTATACAAACAGCAATTTACAGCTGAACAATAGGTCAACAAATCTGAAAAAAAGAGACTTTCTCCTGTACAACCACTGTACAGTTCTTCTTGACTACTAGTTCAAATTTTGAAGAATTTAATATTTGTTTCGTAATAGCACAGCGGGTAGAGCGTTTGCCTTGCACGTGGCTGACCTGGGTTCGATTCCTCCATCTCTCTCGGAGAGCCCGACAAGCTTCTGAGAGTATGCTGCCCACAGGGAAGAGCATGGGTAGCTCCCCATGGCATATTTGATATGCCAAAAACAGTAACAAGAAGTCTCACAATGGAGCTGTTACTGGTGTCTGCTCAAGCAAATTGATGAACAATTGGACCACAGTGCTACAGTGTAATTCATCCACTGCTAAGCTACTAAATGACTGCTCATTACAGGGCAGGGAAGGGACTTCCGTTCATGTGGCTGATCCATTTTAGATCCCAGTTAAATCAGTGCATAGTCTAACTTGAGCACTGTTTGAAGAGTTGCTGAGCACAGAGCTGGCAGTTACTTGAGAACCCAATGCCTACGAACACACATGAACACATATTATACAGGAATGTTGATTACACATATAATACTTTTCCATTATTCCTAAGCCTGATTCTGGGTCACCCACAAAATTAGCTTAACTAATTCTGGGCATGTGATTCACTTAGTTTCTAGCTCACTCCTGTAACAGAATACATGAACCGTTGAAGCTATTCCAGCAATTGGAGTTCGGTCCAATGTAAACAAAAATCAGGGCTAGGACAGGATAGCTGGGAGGTGCTGACCCAGGATCCATGGTTAGAACCCCAGAGGGTTTCCCGAGACCAGTGTGGAGTGATTCCCTGAGCAGTCAGGCAGAAGTCCTCAGCACTACAGAACGTGCCCCCCCAAAAAACAGATCAATGAACACAAAACATTATATCTGGATATTAACGCCCAGTGATTTCTGAGCATTGCTTTTTGGTGGTGTTCCTTGGAGGTCAGGGTTGGGGCGCTTACTGGTAGGTGCTTGCAAGGAAATCTTGGTGGGTTTCATTCCCTTTGTGAAAACATAAAAACTTTGGCTTCATATTCTGTCTATCCGGTACTTGATGACCCTCCAGATTTCCTACTGACTTGATCCAAGAGGAGAAATGGAAAAAAAATCAACATTCCTGACCAGAAAGTACCCGGTCAGGAATAGTTGGAGTCTGGCCCTTTAAAACTCTGGCCAGGAGTGTGAGTGATGTCAGAGTCCCTGTCTGAGAATGGAGGCATTTCCGGTCGGCCGCCATGTTGGAGCGTGGGTA
Source organism: Sorex araneus (assembly GCF_027595985.1). Classification (NCBI taxonomy): domain Eukaryota; kingdom Metazoa; phylum Chordata; class Mammalia; order Eulipotyphla; family Soricidae; genus Sorex; species Sorex araneus. Next base: position 104,876,651 of record NC_073304.1, read on the forward strand.
GGGGGTGCCCAGAGTGAACAGGGGGTCCCGGGGGGTCGCTTCGTGATGGGGCCCGAGGGCAGCAGCCCCCACCCAGGTGGCAACAGCGTCCTGCTGAGGTCTGTCTCGTTTGTTCCTGCCCTTCCGGGAGCCGAGGGGGTTTCTGAGGGAACTTGCCTCAGAGCTGCGGAGGGGCGCGAGTCCCGGGGAGGTCTGGCCGCCCGGCGGGGCTCGGGGCTGACTCCTGGCTCAGTGCTCAGGACTCTCCGGGGGTCGGGGAACCCACGGGGTGTCGGG